>NC_063201.1:7066765-7091765 GCF_017589495.1 Alosa alosa
ATGAGTGAAATGAACCTTTGCTTGACGAGCTATTGACAGCTGCTGTCCTGTGTCATGTGTTGTGAATTTATCAAGCTCATTGTGGTGAGGTTTATTAACTGAGGGGATTTTCCAAGACACAACACTGTCTCAGGTCTAGTTTCTAGCAAGGCCAGGTGTCTGACACTAGGGGGCACCCTACTGCAGTTCCATTATGTCGCAAGTATATGTCTTTTACACGGTTGGACTACATTTTTGCATTTTATGTACGATGCAGTACTATAAGGGGACATGTTTAACAATAGCACGTGTTTAAAATGCCCTACTGATAATTTTCAAACAATCGTTTCTGTCTCCACAGGTCGATGCGGACTTTCTTTCTCTTTTTTGGAGGAGGGTGGGGGGTGGAGACAGGATCCTGCAGGATCTCCATCTTGCCTTGTCCTCACATCACCTGGAGTGTGTTGGAGGGTGTGAGTGTGTGAGCTCGCGGGGCTGAGAGTCTGCCCGACACACACAGAGCAGTCGACAGCCAATTCTCAACAGGCAAGTCAGGGAATTCTGCAGCTTACAGTATACCGCTGCCTTCGTGAATAAAGGTTAGGAATGACCTGTGAAAAGCTTTCATGACATGGGAGCTCGAAAGCGATACCAATATGCATAAGAAGATGCAATAAAAACTTGTCGCATTGGGGCACATTGCTGTGGTTAAAGGGACATCTCAGCGCTTCTCTGCAGCATGCTGTATTATGGAGAAATACAGATTTGAATTTTGCCACAGTTGTCATCCTGACACTGGTCTGGAAGCATTTTGTCATCTGTAAAAATGTGTAATGTTGTGTATTATCCATAGAATGGTGTTTAGTGAGACCATATAGCTCATCGGCTGCAGCTCGATAAACTGCCGCATTTGATTCTCGAAGGTTCGTCACATCTTTATCACAGATTGCCGAGAAGAAGAAAGAAAAGAAACACTTCAAAAACGTGTGTCAAGAATTGTTTTAGTTTTTTTTTTTAATATATTTCATGTCCCAGCATGCACCTCTGTCCCTGAGACCCTTAACCTGTGAAGTCATAACAGTTCACAGGTGAGGTCCTCAGGAACAGAGTTTCATGCGTTTGCCGCCGCAGTTGTCCTGTGGAGAATCAGGAGCTCTTTTAGTTCCGCTTTTCGTTAATCTTCCCGAGATAGAGGGACCGTAAAGTAATCTACGGCTTTAAAACCACTCACAAATTAAGTGTGCCGATGACCTTTCCTGAAACTGCTGATCTGACCAAAAAGGACTAGACGACCGCAGATTGAGCGATTCGTCTGATGAATATTCATCACAACGATTGCCAGCCTTTCATCAGACATTTTGAGAGCGAAGGCAGAGAGAGGAGAAAAAAGAGATGAGAAGAAAAAAGGGAAAGATACTTAAACGAAGGAGGACAAGAAAGGGAGGAAGAGGAAGGGGAAGAGGAAACTGTTCCTGACTTAAGGGGGCATAGCCTTTTGGCTGTCTTTGTTATTCTCACCTCTGAGAAATGTAACAGGAAGGCAGCCAAGGCCTGTGACCCCGACACACATAGTCTTCGCTGAATGTGAAGGCTAATTAGTGCACCTCTACCTATGATGCATAACGCAAAGCTGATGTGCCGTAATTCCCTTCTCTCACACTCCCTAAATAAACATGTCTTCCTACAATAGAGCATCTGTTTTTTTTGTGCAGTATTTTACAGAATGTGTATGTATGTACTGTATGTATTTGCGCGGTGCGTAAAAGTGTGTGTGTGTGCGGTGTGCAAGGTATGCGGCGTATGCGTGCATGCGTGCGTGCGTGCGCGGCGCGCGCAGCGCCGCGGTGTGTGTGTGCTGCAGTGTGTGTCGTCGTGGCAGGTGTGTGTGTGATAGAGAGCTAGTCTCAGAGTGGTTTCATTTCACTTTAGCAGACGCGCCAGAGGAAGCCCTGAGCATCTGCTGTGCTGGAGTGTATAAATGATACGAAGGCGGAGCTCAGAATCCAATCAAGCCCCGTAACGCACACCCACTGACTTTGTTACAGATTCCTCCATTTCCTATATGACTCCTAAAGCTGTTAAAGAACATTAAGAACGCATTAGTAATGCAAGCACTCCACCACAGTCCAACGAGCACAGCATATATAGACAGCCTATGAGGGGGGTACAGTCTGCTTTACCAGAAGCTTACAGTTTCTAATTAGAGCTGTCCGTAACTCTCACTGTTCCTAGGGTGAGGAAGTCTTAGCTACCAAAGGTGACCTGTCAGTCCTGTGTTCTCCTTTCGCCAGATGACGGAGAACATGCTTGTATTCTGGTCGTAAACCCCTGACCTGGCATGACCCCTGTTCATAACGGTTTATTTAGAGTGGGCTGCTAAGCCATTTGTTAAATAATAAGCCCGTAATGCAGACTTATAGTATATATTCTGCAATGGGAGTTTTCTCAGAGAGGGGCCAGAGGGAGGGGGTGTGGCTGGAGCTGGGGGTTGGGGGGTAGCAGGCTTTCTGCTTGGCTCTGGGTGAGTGGCAGTAGCCCTGTCCAACGGAACGGATTGCTGTGACCGTGGCAGGCCGGGAGCAGGCCTCTTGCACAATATTGATTGGCTTGTCTTTGTGGAGACAGATGAATGCATTAGTACCCAGCCCGCCCTGCCACTGGAAATATATTAACTTCGTGTATTAGGCACCCTGTCTCGTTGCTATGGCGACGCGCCGAGAGAGAGAGGGATTGGGGGAGGGTGGGCAAGCGAAGAGGGGAGGGGCGGGGGGTGAGGGGGTTGCTGGTGGGGGTTGAGGGGAGGGGTAGAGGATCCGGGATGCAACGAGGCTGTGGGCTTGATTGGTAGTCTCGCTCTCCCTTTAACACAGCCACACACACACACACACACACACACACACAGGCAGACTCTCACAAGCCCACTTTCTCTCTGTCTCTAACCTTTTTTTATTATTATTATTGGTGTGCCTAATAGCTCTTTGTGTTTTGCATCTTTAATTACAATTTGACACCTCCTGTTCCCCATCATCCTGTTCATTTGAGTGCTTTTGTACTACCTTTCTCTTTTTGCTGGTTAACCCCCCCTTCCTTTCTTCCCCCCTTCTCTCTCTCTCTCTCTCTTCATTATGGGTTCCTCTCTTCCATTTTATTCTACATTTGTTGACCTGTTCAATCCTTTGTCTCGTGTACACACACAAATGCAAATGCACACAAACACAGGCACGCATGCACACACACACACACACACTCATTTTATGATCATTTTACCCCCGTTTAATTTTTTTCCTTTTCTCTCTCTCTTTCCTTTTCTCTCTTCTCACCACTCCTCTCCTCCCTCACTCCTCTCCTCCCTCACTCCTCTCCTCACTCTGCAGCAAAAGTGGTGCATTGGGGGAGAGGGAAGGATAGAGGGAGAAAGACAATAGAAAGCGCAGGTGGGAGGAAGGTGTGAGGCGAGGTGCTGTATTCCTCTCTGCGTCTCTCACCTGGTAGCCAAATGAGAAGAGGCGGAGGAGGGGGGGGTAAAGAAAGCTAGAATGTGGCCACACTTATACCTTTTCTTAAAATAGTTAAATATATAGATATATAGACTTTATTTCTGCATTGTTGCACTGTTGGACTTACTCATTTGCACTATCACCATGACCACTATCACCATTGCACTATCACCATGACACTCAGCACCTTACCTTAGCTTACTATGCACAGAGAATCACAGGCTCAGTCCCTGCCTCAGTTATTGCAACCGCCTCTGATTGATTAATCACCACTATGTGGATACCTTTTTTAGAATTGATTTAGATTAAGTGTTAGTATAATTTGTATTTTAGTATATTTAGTATATTCTTTATCTTCTACTGTCCTTATTGCTTATTTGTGTTTTTATATTATATACTTTAATTACTTTTCTGCTGTTAAAGAATGTGTATGTGTTGTCTGTATGCTGCTGAGACCTTGAATTTTCCCTGGGGATCAATAAAGTATCTATCTATCTATCTATCTATCTATCTACCTATCTATCTCTATCTAGAATGAGAGTGCACATGCGTGGTGGACACATGGTCCATGTATAATTCGCTCTTGTGGGTCGCAGGGTTAATGTATGCAATTTGTTGCAAAATGTTTACCACCCCCTCCACACACGCACGCAAGCACACTTACTCACTCACTCACACACACATACACACACACATATACTGTATGTACACATACATGCGCACACACACTCACTCACTCACACACAAACACATCAATAACAAACACAGCCATGCATCAGAGGCTGCTGAGCATCAGCTCTTTTTCTTTGTTTGTTTGCAGTTGAAAATTAAGTGTGTGGCTTAAGAATAGGAATATTAACCATTCTCTCTCCAGGTTTTCCTCCGCAGTGTTGTGTTAGTATTTAAAGTTAAAAGTGAATCCTATTATATGGTGTATGCTAACTAAATTTTACAACATCAATTAGAACACTTGATGTTCAAACATCTTTACAAGACATTTACTGTAGTGATAAAAACAGGTTAAGTTTTTGGGTTTCCTGTGTTTTCTAAGTCGATTAAACTTTCCCCATCTTTGTTCATTTCCTTGAGTAGCTGGTGCTGTAGTCTGACGCGTGTGTTTAAATAAAGATGAAGTTAGTTATTTCTTTCTTCTTGATGAGTAGATTTATTAACAAAATTAAATAAACATAATACTGCAAAATAAACTGAAAGAGAGTCCTTTGTAGATTATAGTTCTTTGTTCCAAGTCATGGCAAGACGCGCCCCATTGACACGTTGACCCGGTGACACGGTCAATGACTGTTTCCGCGTACACCCGCTACACCGTCTGGCCTGCGTCACTGCACCACCTTAAATAGGTAATACTCCCGCATCCTATGGAGGGACACCCATGCAGTGGTGAATGCACACTAACACAATACAAATTCAGGATAATTAATTTAAATAATTATATAATTTCAACTTAAATTAATAACAATATATTTAGAACTCTTATAATAAACCAAACTAAATGAATGGCTCCTACACACCGGCCCCTAATTGTGTGTCTAAGCATCAATTATTAACAGAAATACTGTACAAGGAGCCGTTAATGTACTCTAAACATTTTATAATTTTGTATAATAAGCAAATATTTAAAGGTGAGTATACAGAAAGTACACTTATCTTTATACCTAATCCTGCCATCCAGTCTTCATTCACTGAACTCTGAAGCTTCTAGAAGCAGGTGTAACAAAGGTAGTTTTCCCTCTACCACGTTCTCTGCGTTGTGTTGTGTAGAATGAGAGATGCCACAACCGACCTGGGGGGTATTCCATCAACCTCGCTAATGAAGGCGGCGCTTACTGTAACAGAAATAGCCTGGCTTGAACTAGCGTAGACTTTCACTTGGGGCTGAAGCCGTTCCATTAACTCAAGTTAGCGGCATCTTGGCCTCGTTTATTCAAGCGAGGTTTAGTTCAGCTTCATCTCTGCTCATGCACAAGGTAGAAAAGTAGACCACAACAGTAGATTGACGAAAAGACGATATATGTAAAATTAAGACAATACTAGATGATTTCTGTTCGATAGGCAAGCGCCATCTACAGGATTTTCATCGAAAGTCATCAAATTTAACATCGAGAGAAAGAAATAGATTGCCTACAAAAATTGGCGAAAAATTAAAGCATACATTTAAAACAACAATGCTAATGGTTTGAAATCCATTGCGAGTTTGATTGGCTTCACTCTTGAACACATAGACTATAGCCTACAGTCTATGCTTAAACAAAACGAGTGAATGAATAAATAGTATAAACTCAAAAACAACTTTGCCATATATTCAAAACTATCTATAGCCTACGTTCTTATATTAAAAGAGTTCACTCCAAATTATTGTCTAGGTGGTCATAAAATAAATGAGTATCAACATAATAGCCTATTGTCTCCCATAAGTCCCAAAGTGTTTGAAATAAAATTATCTGAAATGCAATGGCTTTCAATTCAATTTATGCCTAGTTTTTGATCTGTGTAGCACACAGTTGATTTGACATTCATGAACAATCGTCGACACATGAAGCAGTTTTAATTATTAGCTGCCTAGGCTACAAAATAATTATCCTTTGGCTTGCATCAGATATAATATAGCCCACTGGCAAAGCTGTCACTGAACAGCCTACCAAATGTGCATGACCCTTTATCAGCAGTATATATTTCATATAACAGACATATATTTCATCAAAGATTATAACTAAAAATGCCATTATCAAGGTGATAAACAATGTAGCCTTAATACTTCGTATGGGAAGCGAACCTGCGAACACGCAAGAATGTAATTCTTTTCCTATACCGTCTCGCTGCACGTTACACCACCATCGAACGTAAGTGACGCAGAGTAGCACGATTCCTAGAACCACACGCATGTAAAGTTCAAACATCTTTAATCGTATAATCTTCATACATTCTTTGGAGGTAGTGAATGTGTAAATCCATGCTTGGTGCACTGTCAGAAAAAAAACATTTCTATAGGCCTACTTCTATTTTTGAAGTTGTACGCTACAGGTGACGAGAGCACAGGTTGACGGAACCATCTTTTTGGACTCGTTTTCCGACTGATTGTTTTTTTTTTGCAACACAGCTTAATTTAGCTTGAAAGTTAACCTGCTACGGAGCAGGTTAGTTCTGTGCATAGACTGTATATATAGTTCTATATATACAGTCTATGGTTCTGTGGCATAAATTCCCATGGTTACCAATTTTAGTGAGAATTCCGTTCTATTAATAAGGTTAACGTGAATCCCAGCTTCACGTTAACCTTATTAATGGAACAGAATTCTCACTAAAATTAGCGAGACTTATCGAAATAAGCCAGGTTTGGCCTTTAGCGAGGTTGATGGAATACCCCCCAGGTCTTTGACTCTTTCACTGGAATATGGGACAAAACAAACAAATCAGACAGGGAGCGAGCCAGTCGCATCACAGCTCCTCTGCCTCAGGACAGTCGCAAAAGAGCGCAGCAAGACTACGAGACACGCAGTTAACAGCGTGAATCGCCACAAATGTGACTAGACAATAACAAAAGTACATAAAACAAACATGGCATACCTGGAATATGGGACAAAACAAACAAATCAGTCCAGACCAGTCGCATCACAGCTCCTGCCAGTCAAACAGGTAAACCATGTTTAAATACATTCAGTCAATTCACCAGTATGAATGTCTGTAAGCTAACGGCTCGTGTCCATTATCGCGGCAAAGCCCACCGCGCCGCACATAGCCCATTCATTTCCTAGAAGAGCGGCAAGGCGGGGTTTACGCTTCCGCAATGCACCTTGGGAGGGCGGCGCTGCCATTCGAACAGAAGTGGCGCGTCAAGATGTTGGGCTCGGCTGAACTTTATGCAAATGAGAGTGGCTAACGCGAGGCGGTTAGCCAATGAAATGATAGCCAGTGAAGTTCGTCTCTTGCGGGTCCTACCGGAACGATAGTGCCGGAATTGAACAGTTTAAACTACACGCACACAAGCGGCAACTGATTTCAGCCAATACACACCCATAAGCGGCGACCGCGAGATGGGCTAGGCATCTGCAAGCGCCTACGTGCCGCAACATACAAACAGTGATTAAACAAACGTAACTCGTATATAAGGTGTGCAACACCAGAAAACAGTTCTATGTAAAAAAAAATACACCATACAAGTAACCATAAAAGCATAAATAAAAGATATGATGTATTGTATGCAAGACTCCACATACCTCTGCCTCAGGACAGTCGCAAAAGAGGCAGAGGAGGGGGCTATATGAACACTTAAGGGGTCTTCAGCGTGGGAACCAACCCCTGCCACACCCAAGCCACACCCCCCTACAACCTACTGTACCTCAAAGGCGTGGGAAACTACAAAATATGCCTATAGAACTTGTAGAAACAATGGGGAAATTCAGGGAAGTATTATTACCCCTGCTACACAGGCAAAGTTTTGACACTGGTCTTATCAAAACTCCAGACTTGGTCTTGAGAGTAACAGTTCTTGATAGACCTTATGAACCAGGATGGACTTTTAGTACTCTTCCTAGAGGCCAGGATCCTCGCGGAGCTGTGCTGTCGACCACCATTACGACATCCCCTTTCTGGAATCCTCTCTTCACAGTGAGCCATTTCTGTCTCTCTTGCAATAATGGTAAGTACTCACGTCTTCTAATGTACAAGTCAGACTTCTGAAACAATCCAGGTGGGAAAGCAGGATGAGTTTTTAAAAGGAGAATATGGTTCGGAGTCAGTGCTTCAAGGTCTTGTTTATCCTCTGTCACAGTGGTTATAGGGCGGCTATTTAAAAGAGAATTCCGGTGTGATATTGACCTATTGAAGTGTATTGAAACATGATACCGAGTGTGAACGTATGTCTCATAGCCCATCTCGGCTTGTCCCCTGCACTCCAAAATCTAGCGCTAGTTAGCCGATGCTACCAACAGCTTTTTCAATGGTGGTGCTTCGGCATCGGGCTAGCCATGCAGTAAATCACTGCTTTACACCATTTACGAGGCTCAATGTATCTCCACATTCCAGTTTCTTCCAGTAGCAGCAACTGGAATCCATGCATTTCCACTGAATTATTTTTGGAATCTGATCCCTTATCATACCTGTTCATTCTTACTCGTCGCTCGACTTATTGTGACTAATTCAAGATGGCTGGCTCATCATAGACTAGCTAACCACAAAGCTAGCTAATGCCATGACTATCAGTGGAAGACCGCTAACGTTAACATTAATGAGCTTGGAAACCACAACAAACTTATTCTGCCTAAATAAAGTAATTATTACTGTATTTATAACTAGTATATCTGTAGTTACAGTCCCTGCATTGTAAAATGTAAGTTAGACGTGCGAGGAGTCAACATTTAGACATACAGAAAAAAGTATCAAACGTAGCTTGTGCAAAACGTAGCTTTTCTTTTACATGTGTGTGAAATCCAATGACGCCAAGTGTGCGTTTCAGACTGTCGTTCAGCCACAGCATTAACGACTTACATAATGGATTTAGATCACTAATTTTTAGATGGCAGGCAGCAACTGATGATTGAAAATGGTTTGATGTAGCTTGATAGAAATAATTTTAAAAGTGCAGGTAAAGGGATAAGCAAGCTGACATTGTAATTATAAGGTAGCTTACAAGGCAATAGGGACTAATTATTACACACGCACACTCAAACATTTAGGAGTGACCTTTATCTTGTTTAATGATAATACAAATGATGATGATAGTAATAATGTCATTTTTTGTTTTTTGTAATTATTACTATAATAATAATAATAATAATAATAATAATAATATTGCTGGTAGTAATAGTTGTGGCTGTAGCAGCAATCATTTTATTTTTTATGTTTATGTTATGTTTTATGTCATGTTTTTTGTATATCTCACCTGGCTTGTTAACTTTATATTTTGACAGATGGCAAGTGGAGGACGAAGTCATGTATGGGAGCATTTCACAAAAGGCCCATCAGGTTCAGTCACGTGCAACGTTTGCAAAGCCTCTGAGAGCCAGGGATCTGGCAGCCTCAAATTTAAAAATACATCCAACTTGTGGGCACACCTTAAATCAAAACATAAAGACATCTACGAGAAGACGCAAAAAGAAGCACAGCCTCAAGTTCCAACCACATCACTCACACAGCCAACCCTAAAACAAGTGCTAGAAGAAAACCACAAAATGGACTCCAAATGATCCAAGAACCGAAGAAATGGACAAACTCCTGATGGAGATGATAGCCACTGACCTCCTGCCTTTTGCAGTTGTTGAGGGTGCAGAGTTTAAAAGGGTTATGGCCAGAGAAATTTTTCCGTACAAAGAAGATGGATGAGATTTACACAGGAGTCAAAGAATAAATAAAGAAACTGCTGTCAGTTGAAAATAAAGAAACTGCTGTCAGTTTAAAATGCAGGAAACAGCATTTCCTTTACCACTGACTGTTGGTCAGGTTCAAATGAGGCACTCATGAGCTTGACTGCTCATTTCATTGACAAGAATTGGAAAAAGGTCCAACTTGTCTTGAATGTGAAATCCTTGTCACAGTCCCACACAGGACAGTACATTGGTTGTGCTCAGGGACAGTGGGGCAAATATGGTGAAAGGCATGCGCCTTGTTGAGATGCCAGACCTGAGCCGCAGTGCTCATATACTGCACCTAGTTGTAAATGATGGCCTCAGTTCCCAGAGAGTGGTGGTGGACATTCTGGCAAAGCTCAAACAATTGCAACACACTTCAACCACTCTGTTACGGCACAGCAACGCCTGTCTAAAATTCAGGAGGTGTCCCACAGCATTCGATCTTACAGGCAGTACAGACAAGGTGGAACTCTACACTTCACGAAGTTTAGCGTTTGCAGCCATCTTGAATTTAGTCACGATAAGTCGAGCGACGAGTAAGAATGAACAGGTATGATAAGGGATCAGATTCCAAAAATAATTCCATGGAAATGCAAGGATTCCAGTTGCTGCTACTGGAAGAAACTGGAATCCATGCATTTCCACTGAATTATTTTTGGAAATTCAAGATGGCTGCAAACGCTAAACTTCGTGAAGATACTGTCTGCATAAATCGTCTTGTAAGTAAACTACCAGTGCTTTTTCAAAGTTCTCAATGCTTGGTCCTCGGAAGTCTACTAATGAAGTGTGGAGATACATTGAGCCTCGTAAATGGTGTAAAACAGTGATTTATTTGCATGGCTAGCCCGATACCGAAGCACCACCATTGAAAAAGCTGTTGGTAGCATCTGCTAACTAGCGCCAGATTTTGGAGTGCAGGGGACAAGCCGAGATGGGCTATGAGACAAACGTTCACACTCGGTATCATGTTTCAACACACATTAGGTCAATATCACACCGGAATTCTCCTTTAAGTTTCTATTTTTATACATTTTATTTATCAGAACTTTAATATATTTTGATGTTCCTCTGTTCCACTGTGACAATATTATTTAAAAATAAACAAGTTTGTTTTTAAAATGCATTATCATATTATTTTAGTCAATACTCATAAATAACTACAAATAACTACATAATGTAATGTTAGGGAAATCTGTTAATGTTTTGTTGCGCGTTTCTGAAAAAATATATATATATATCGGATTTTTAATCGGTCGGGCTCTAGACCTTACAGGTTGCAGGGTTGCCATTAACAATCCAATACTTTTGTCGAAGTGTTGAGAGGATGTGATTTCTGCCGGCATGCCCAAGATTTTCATGTATGTGACGAAGCAGTAGAGTGCAGATGTGATCTTTTGGCAGAATCATTGGTTGCTTGGCCTCATCAGGCATTGCTGACTTACTCAATCTTCCCCCTACTCGCAGGACTCCTTCATCAAGCACTGGATCAAGCTTGTAGATGTTGCTCTTTCTGTTTAAAGCTTTTCCAATTGAAGATGCTTTCTGTAGCTGTGTCACCTCATCTGAATATCTCTGTTGTTGGCAAAACACAATGATGGCCTTTTCTGCCTTTGACAGATCTTTCAGACTTATGGAGCATCTTCCCAGTGTTTTCTCAAAAGCTTGCCTTTGATCACATAGCAGCTTGCTCTGGATTCTTGTTTGAGATTTTGTTTCCAGACTGGCGATAATGTCTTTTCTTTTTGTTCTGAGTGACTGAAGAATAATGTCTTTAATTTTCAGATCATCTTGATTGAACTGACGGTCCCGTGGGAAGACGGGTGCGAGGAGACCACCAAGTATCAGGACCTCGTTGAACAGTGCAGGGCCAAAGGGTGGCAGACCTGGCTATTCCCGGTTGAGGTCGGGTGTAGGGGTTTCCCGGCACAGTCTGTGTGGAAGACACTCACAGCTCTGGGTACAGCAGGAAGGGAGAGGAAGGCAGCTGTCCGTAGGTTGGGTAAGGCAGCAGAAAGAGCGTCTTGCTGGCTCTGGAGTAGAAGGGAGGAGTTGAGCTGGGGGCCAGGAGGAGATGGGCAGTGACTGGCCACCACTGCCGCCAACTGGAGGGTGTTGTGGTTCAGGGTCGAAACACCCCGTTAAAGTTGGACACCACCTGACGACATCTTCTCCTGGCTGAAAGCTACAGTCACGCACTACAGTCAGTGACTGAGTTAGACAGCATCAGCATAGATGTATCCAATAGTAGTAGTAGTTCAAATACCATCCTACTGCTCTCTGTAACTTTTGCTAACTAGAGAAGTGTTCCAGCAGCTGGTTTGTTGGATTTTCTCTTTCTTTTTCTTTTGTGACAACATTGAACACGGCTGTGCTCCTTTTCACCTCTGGATCATCTTGAGGGAGTCCATGGAGCTTTGAGGCCATTCCTCTTCTGTCCTCTACAGAAACTCTGGTCCCTGGATCCATTCTTTGCACTTCACCAGTGTGTTTGCACTCATGCCTCTTGACGCCATGTCGGCTGGATTTAGTTTGGTTCCTATATATCTCCACTGGTATACGTCTGTGTTGTCTCTTATGATAGAAATCCTGTTCGCCACAAAAGTGTGAAATCTTGTTTGCTCATTTGCTATGTATTTTAAAACAGACTGACTATCAGTCCAAAAGCTTGACTGACAGAGGTTGAAGTCTTACCTCCTTTCTCAGCATCTTGTCCACTTTAACTGCCAGCACCGCAGCTGCCAGTTCCATGCGAGGGATGGTCATCTGTTTCAAAGGAGTCACTCTTGCTTTACTAAGCATGAAAGAAACATGTATGACATGATTGTCTGCAGTCATTCTGAGGTAACTCACTGTGCCGTATCTATGATCACTGGCATCGGAAAAGTGATGTAACTCGGCCTGTTTGACTGGCCCAAATCCAGAGGGTTTCACGCACCTCAAAGTTTTCCAGCACACATAAATCATCAATCCATCTTCTCCATTTGTCAGATGCATCTTGAGGTATCCTGCTGTCCCAGTCATGTTTGCTCCTGCAGAGCTCCTGTAACAGCAACTTTGCAGATAAAGTGAGGGGGCATGAATCCTAGTGGATCATAGATCGAGCTCACAATGGATAACATGTTTCTTCGTGTGTGAGACTTCTCTTTCACAATGATGTTAAACTTGAACAGGTCATCCTCAACACTCCATTACAAACCAAGTGTTCTTTCCACTGGCAATTTGTCTCTGTCTAGGTCCAGTTCCCTGACCTCACGGGCTCGGTCCTCCTTTGGAATATGCATAAGGACAGTTCGGCTGTTGCTCATCAATTTGGTCAAACGAAATCCTCCTTTTCGACAGAGAGATGTAAGTTCCTTGACCAGCTGCACTGCTTCCTGTTCTGATGAGAAGGACTTCGGATCCGGCACGCCAAGCACTTTCATCCGGCCCGCTGAGCATTTCATGTAGTTATCAGGCTGCTCGCTATTTTTTTCCTGCGATAGAGACGACCTTGGTTAGCTTTACTGCAAACTGCTTTTCACTCTCCTTAGAGAACGTTTACAATGTCAATGTCAAAACATCATGTTAAATAGAGATAACATCATGTAAAACTAAGTAAACTCTTAGTTATCTCCTTTGCAGCAGATCTAACGTGAACATTATGCGATCCATTTAATTGGGAACACGTCTGCACTTACGAGAGGGAGAGAGAGCCGCAGGTTCCAGCTGGCTTGTCATTGTTGATAATTGATATCTCCTTCTTATAAGAAACTTTTAAAAGGAAATCATGAAGGCAACAGTAGTTCCCACTACTGACCATTTAAAACTGTGAGAGGGCCCAGCCGTGAGGTACAGCACTAGCCATGCCGGAGCAGGCAGAAGATCATTGAGAAATAAACGTGAATTAAAGCGACTGTCTTAAAGCGACAGTGCACAATTTATACATTTGTTAAACAGCATATAATTAGCAGTATTTTAAAGCAATTAATATTTTAAAATAAATACTAAATTATAGGCTAATATATGTATTTTTTATGTGCGTGTCGTGGGGGGGGTTGTTGTGCGGCCCACCGGCCAATTTTCAAAACCCAATGTGGCCCTTGAGCCAAAAAGTTTGCCCACCCCTGCTTTGACCTGATGGAACATTGTCTGAATATCAGTCATCACTGCAACAGGCTCCTGACGGAATCGGGTAAGAACAAAGAGAGCTTGTTGAGTCTGGACCTTGCAAAAGTTCAGAATTTAAAGATGTGCCTCGGTATGTTGCACCACAGTCGAAGACCACCCTTGTGGTACCTTTCTTGGGGTGGTATACACCGTGATGTGGAATGTACCAGACTTTACTATCACACCTTTTCAATTCATCCTGTGGTACCACTTCTGCATGCCCTTTATTGATGACTTCTGTGAGGAATTCTGTATATTCAGCTTTGAATTGTTCGTTCTTTTGGAATTTCTTCTTAAGACTAGACAATCGCTGCTCTGCCACCTGGTGGTTATTTGGCATAACGACCTCTTTTCTCCTGAACGGTAAGTCCAAAGTGTAATGGCCATTTAGCAGACTGACTGAGTCTTCTGCTATTGTCATGAATTTCTTGTCTTCCTGAGACATGTCAACTTTGTCTTGGATTTCATTGCTGTCATGACTGTATTGCTGGAGTAACAGCTCTTCTAAGTTTCCAATGGATGTTATATTTACAGTCATGTCAGTATACCTGGTCTTGCCATTTCCATTCATAGGGCCATTGACAGTCCATCCTAATATGGTCCATTTCCTTTGCTGTTGACCACTTCCCATGGTTCTAAAGCCTTTGGAACATTGCTGCCAATCAACAATTCTACGTCAGCTTTAATTTTGGGAATGTTCACTTCTCTAAGGTAAGTAAATCTAGATAGGTCTTCATTAGTTGGAATGCTACTTGTGTCTACATGCATGCTTCTTGGAGTGTAAACCTCGGGCAATGCAATAAAGGTGTTTTGATTTATAGCAGAGACCTCCAAGCCTGTGATTATATCTGAGCTCACTGACTTTTCCTGGGACATGGTTCGGAGCAAGATGTTGGTTTTTCTCCCTATTATGTTCAGCTTGTCTATGAGGTTCTTTGTGCAGAAGGTTGCAGAACTCCCAGAATCAAGAAAAGCGTATGTGTGCATCACCTTGCTTCCTTTGGAGTGTTTCACCTTCACTGGCACAATGGAAAGCATGCACTCACTGCTGTTGTGTTTGTCACCGGCCCCAGAAGGCTCACCACCCCTGAGTGACACCTGCACACTACTAATAGGGGCTTTTACTGACGACTGTTCTGCCTTAATATGTAGTACACTCGGGTGACTTTTCTTGCATATTGAGCAACTTAGAGGCCCTGTGCAATCTTTGCTCACATGCCCAGCTTTCACTAAACATCCGAAACGGATTCCATTCTGTTTTAGAAATGTGATTTTTTTCCTTGTGTACCTTTTTCTCAAGTTCAGGGCATGATTTCAGTTCATGATCCTTGTTGCAGAACAGACATGAGCTATCTGGGTTTCTAGGTTCCTGGTGTGGTTTCTCATTCAAATTTGTGGCAAAAGTTCCTTTTGGCTTGGGTTTTAACATGAACTTGGGCTTTACCCTAACAGACCTCGTCTTGTATGTTGCCATATATTGGGTCTGACATGACACTGGCTTGTCTCTCAATGAAAGAAACTAGACTGACCATTCTCACTCTACCAGTGCGTTGCAGCTCACAAGCCTTTGCACGCAACTTTTCTCTGAGCTTGTGCGGGAGCTTTAGAACAATGTTCTTCATATTAGAAATGGTATCCAGTTCTTCCAGGTACACCAATTCTTCCATGGCATTACAACAAGTTCTAAGAAACAATGCAAAGTCACGTAAAGCTTTTGAGTCTTCAGATTTTATAGATGGCCAGCCAAGAGCTTTCTCCATGTAGGCACAAGAAATTCTGTATTCATTTCCAAAGTCTCTTAATAATGCTTTTGCTTTCTGATAAAATAAATAAAATAAACTTCCTTGTATCCTTGTATCCTTGATAGCCTCTGTTTGGATTCATATGTTGACAGCTTCTCACTAGCTCCTGAGCTTGTCCTTTGGTATATTGAATGAGAAATTGTAAACGCAATCTTGATTGTCATCAGTTTTTCTCTCAATTGTGTGCTCAAAAGAATGAATGAAAGACTTGTACTGGAGAATGTCTCCATCAAAGGGTGAAAGAGTCCCTTGGGGTAAAGTAGAAAGAACCTGCTGTTTGACAAGAATGTTACTCAATTAATTCTGCCTCCTAAGAATGCGAGAAAGATTTGCAGACTCTTGATGTAGGTTTGGTAAAGGAGCAGACCTTGACCGTCTGTCTTGCTTGGTCACTGGCTTGACTGGTTTCTTGACCGCTTGTTTGAGCTGGGTAAGCTGAGCTTTGAGTAGCCTGCATGAAAGCATGGTATAGAGGCTCTGAATAATGCTGTTGGTCAAAGCCACTGATATAAGCAGAAGGCTGAGCATCATATCCCCTGTGCAAGTTGGAAAATTGTACCTGTGCACCCTGCTTAGGCACTGAGTTCATCAAGTGATGGTTTCTCCCGTGCTCTATCACAATATTCATTCATTGCATCTGATTGTTCTTCCTCATAATTCCCAAATGGATCTACAGAATATTCGCCTTTTGGAGATAAGATAGATAGATGCTTTATTGATTCCCAGGGGAAATTCAAGAATAATAAAGATAATTGATTTTCGCTGTATTTGCTGCTATTTCAGTATCAATTTCTATCAATTTCTTTTCTTTTTCTAATGCGTGCTTTTCTTGCAACTTAGCAGCCTTGGCATGTAGTGCTGCCCGCTTTGCCTCAGCTACAATGGGCGCTGAAGCTGTGGAAAGCTGGCTACCCTTGGAAGAGGTAATTGAAGCATTATCATCATCAGGTACGTTTGTATTTAATTCGGGAGAATAAATAGGGTCAGTTGCAAAAGTTGGGATCGTGCTGCAGGGTCAGGATTTTCAACCGCAGCAACCCACTTCGTCACGTTTAAAAGAAAAGTATTAATTTGCTTCACTTTAGGCTCATACCAATTCTTTACGTCCGATTACCGTTCCTCTTCACTCAAAGTTTCGATGTAAAAAGCATGAAGACTTTTGAATTCAATAAACATTTCCTTGAATTTCATAGTGTTCTGTTTTACTTCATCAACAAATTCTTTATCAGCCATCAAAGACATAACAATGTTCATTCGTCGCGTTAAATGCAACATTTTACCAGTTCTTGAAGCCCGCATTTGCGCTCTCTCTTCATCTAACTTCTTTCAGAGGCCCGACGTTTTCTTTTACAGTCTGTGTCGGCTTTTTCAACAAATTACTCAATTGTCCATGCATTCAAAATAAACTTTGTAAAATGTAGTTAATTTCCATTCCAGTTATATTAATAAAAGTCCACATTATTTTCCATTAGTTGAATTTAAAGCTCATACCTCTGCCGAGACGCCTTTGTTTGCTGCGTCCTGCGCCAAGCGTCGGCCTTCTCGGGTTCATTCAATAGTCCACAAAGTAATCCATTAGGAAATAATCCATTGTAAAATCCATAGCGTAGTCAATTGACTTATTGTAGTGATAAAAACAGGTTAAGTTTTTGGGTTTCCTGTGTTTTCTAAGTCCATTAAACTTTCCCCATCTTTGTTCACTTCCTTGAGTAGCTGGTGTTGTAGTCTGACGCGTGTGTTTAAATGAAGATGAAGTTAATTATTTCTTTCCTCTTGATGAGTGGATTTATTAACAAAATTAAACAAACATAATACTGCAAAATAAACTTAAAGAGAGTCCTTTGTAGATTATAGTTCTTTATTCCAAGTCATGGCAAGACACGGCCCATTGACACGTTGACCCGGTGACACGGTCAATGACTGTTTCCGCGTACACCCGCTACACTGTCTGGCCTGCATCACTGCACCACCTTAAATAGGTAATACTCCCGCATCCTATGGAGGGACACCCATGCAGTGGTGAATGCACACTAACAAATTCAGGATAATTAATTTAAATAATTATATAATTTCAACTTGAATTAATAACAATATATTTAGAACTCTTATAATAAACCAAACTAAATGAATGGCTCCTACATTTACAGTAATATAATAATTTTGCCTTGTGTTATTGTCTATATTTTCTTGACCTGAAAGGACAGTCTGAAATCGAATTTGCCTTCTCACACATATTAGTGTGATGTCACTTGTTTGTGGTATTGTGATGTCACACTGTTCTCTGTGACATGTTTCACCCAGTCAGGTGACACATATTTGTCTGTCTGATCCCCTCGGAAAATGAGCCATGTTGAAGCTGATATTCTGCCTGCTGTGTCTGAGTTTGTGTGTGGATCGGTCGTTGACCTGTCTTCAGTGTTTCATCTCATCATATGACAGCGTTCGTCTATGCTGGGGCCATATCCTCATCAAGGAAAATATCCGTAATGTGGATGCATGCATGGTGCTATTGGACAACATTTTCAACTTCAACCAGACCGTCATTAATGCAGGCAGAGTTGGTGAGACTTGAGAATGAGAATCCAGAATGAGAATCCAGTCATATTATAGTGATAACGTTGTGGTTTTGTTCAGCTGAGACCCATGACTGTCACACTTAGATATGAAATGCTTTGGTTCAGTGTCACTTTGAATGCACAGACAAACAGCTTGCATGGTGCCATAAATGAAAGAATACCATGCTTATCTCAAATGAATGATGCCATAAACCGATTGATTCCTGAAACAGATGCGGACACTGCTTTCACTTCCAATTCCACACATTGTATCTGATGAAAGGATTTCAGTCTTTTGAGGATGGCAGCTTCTAGAAACGCTACCTGGGATTGACAAATGGAGATGTTTCTGGTGTGCTTCTCTTTGTGTTGACCAGGGAGAGGCTACGACCAAACACTCACAGACATCATGGTGGCACAGATCATGCCATTGCTGGAGGAGTTCGACCAGAAGACTCACAGTGGTAATATATTATAGCCTGACATAGTCATACTCAATTCTAGTCAGAATATGAGTGATACTGCTCCATTGGCACATAATTATGGGGCGTGTTTCAACCGATACAGGGGGGGAATGCCTCTGCACTCAATTGGATAGACCTAACCAATCAGAACAACAAAATAGCTTATCGTGAGGTGTAGGAAGAAAACACACAAACCATCCTTCTTCTCCTATATCCCCTCCGTTTTTAAAAATAATTCTGTTGAACAGTGATATGCTACAAACATGTTGGGAAAGGCTGACGCAAATCCCTCGAACAGGTGGTCAATCAGAAATTTCATAAGAACGAGGGAACATGTGGCAATGCAACAGCGCTGTTTTCCCTTGATGAAAGTGAAACCACGAGTTTTCCCACATCTCAACTTTGGCCAAAGTTTTCAGAAATAATACTTTTCAGTGATACAACCTCATTAAATAATATGAATTTTCGATATGGGGTCTTAAAAGCCATGTATCCTTCTAGCCACAGCGTTTTTGTTTCAAACATAAGCCTAATCTAAGCGTGCTCAGATGACGTGATAGACCAGGCGCTGTTGCTCACCTGTCCATCATCGTAAAGCCTGTTTTGATTGGTCCGCCTGATATAGGGCGAGCATACTTCCACCACAATGGAGCAATGCCAGACCGAACTTCCTGACCTCAAATGTTGTGGGCGGGACTAAGTTCGGAATGGCAACCAGGCTAAATATATACAGTATATATATATATATATATATAATATAAAGAGCTCTGGTGCAAATGCCTCTAAATGCCACTGTCAAGTAAGGGATAATGTATAGAACGCCGGTCATTATTGGGAAAATAAGTCCCGACAGGGCGAACCGGACTTGTTCCGCCCTGAAGGGACTTATTTTCCGAATAAAGACCAGCGTTCTATACATTATCCCGCTTATTACACGGCTACTTGCCAAACCGAAACTCCCCACGATATGACTCTTTAGCCTACATAGCCTAGGCTATAGCCTATTTGTTACCGTTTCATCATGGCTTTTGCAGAGAAACAAATAGTTCGCAACAGCACACACTGACTCTTGAATCAAACAATTTTTAGAACACAGCTGATCAACCGTCCGCTTTCACTTTTGAATGAAGTTCCAGTCTTTGCGTAGTGATATGAAAGACATGAAATAGAAGCACAAAACCCATTTTCCTTGACAGCGGTCTGTTATTGAGAATTAGCAGGCCATCGAACGTTGGGAAGGCCCATTCAAGTGAATGGAGCATTCTTCAGCATTATGAAGAGCCGTGTAATAAAAATTAGATAACGAATGCTCTCCACACATAGTATACATTAATCAAACTCAAAACCTGCTACATACCACTTTCTTCCTGGCCTGAAATATTGATTTGTAGGCAAAAACCTATAGGAGCCTGAAAAAAGGCTTTAAAAGGCATTTAAAAGAAAAGTGGTCAGACAGATTTAGAGGGTTTTGCATCTGAGCTCTTCATATGTTTATATGTGACCCTGCAAGGCGAAACCAGTCGTCTTGCGCACAGTGCTATTTTGGTACGTACGGGTTCAAATGTTGAATTTCACGTTTTCGCATAATTCGACAGTACACAGTCTACACTTTCATATTCTGAACGAATTTCACGGATAAACATACGTTTTGACTGTTAAATCCTGACTTTATTTAGGTGAAGATTAAACACATTAGCAGTCATTCCATTTATCCACGCCGCTATAAGGTGTTAAGGTAGAGCTAAAATGTAGCCTACTCATTAGGCTACTCGTTACTCAATGTGTAAGCTCTCTATCATTCTTGGCAGATGTAACCGAATATGAATGTGAAAGACTTGCCTTTCAGGGCATGAATGGTCAAAAGCATGAACTTTTAGAAATATCCTGGCGTCATTTTACGGTCCATTAAAATTACGGATCAGGAGAAGTTTTCCATTGACGTAGCTTAGCACATTTTAAAAGTGGGCCTATAGCCTACACAATCTGTGTACATAGAACTTCTTCATCCCCTTACTTCCCCCGAAATACATTAATTATACGGGACAGAAAAAGACACTCACTCGGTTGATAAAACTGGACATAGTCAGTCATCCGCTTCAAAGTCACGCTACCGTAAGGCTAATAATAGCTGTGTCCTCGCACTATCGCATGTGACAATTTACTTAAAAAGGTGATTTTCTCCTCTTCTGGCGTATCATGACAGGAGAACCATGCCAACTTTGGATGCGGTTACGATATCGATACATTAGCGATACTTTTTGCAATACCCTAGATATACTTATCATTGGAAAGCTTAGTCAATGGCCGTTCATGTGAGCACATTAACTTAATTTTGTACATTTTACCAAAACAACTGGTTTCGCCTTGCAGGGTCACAAATACAGTAGTATATCACAGCAGTCAAAACTGTCAACACCACCTGCACCTTTTACCACTGCACACATTGTCAATTTATCATGCCGTCATTCCCTGACAATCACCTCCTGTCGCCTGTTCCATGCCACCTTGCTGTACAGGCATACCGTGTACCTATACCTTAAGTCTGGTAGGTAGGCCTTAGATGTTATTATAGTTGATTATATTGTCCACCCCTCTTACGGCTGATCTATTAGCTGTCTAAGCCCCACTTGCCCTCGCATGAGTGTGTCCCTGGGCAGCACCTTTACATAAAGAGCACCTCTACTCTGTAATTTAAGTCCATTCATGCTTTACATTATGATTTAAGGAGGGCTGGTTGAATGGCTGAGTGGTATTGTTTAATGGCAAGACATGGTAGATTATTTTCTTTGTTGAGTTTTGAGAGTGGTGTTTAAATGAAGCGACCTTCAATGTTTGCCACCTCCCAGGTTACCAGGGAGGTTCCCAGGTTTTCTCTCTCTTTTTTTTTTTTTTTTTTTTTTTGGAAGGGGCGGGGGGTTTGTGCTCGAGCTCGGTGTGACAGAAGGCTCTCTGCTGGTCATGAGAGTACTCAGTGTGCCGCTGGGAAGATAGGAGAGGAATGCCGCTCTTGTTCTTCTTCTCTGCTTACATGCTGAGAGCTTCAGGACGAACAGCAGTGGGGTGAAGATGATGGGAGTTTGCTATTAATCGGAGAATGGATGAAAGATAAGACACACACACACACACAAGCACAATTGAGATGGATAGTTGGAGCCTGCCCTGTCTGGTGTGTGTGTGTGTGTGTTTTACAGAGACAGTGTATAAGGTCAGACTGATGGCAGCTGCAGAAAATTTCACCGCACATGCCTCCAAGGTGCCCAGAGGTGAGACTCAAGTTTCTCACTCTCTCTCTCGTGCGCTTTTTCTCTCTCACTCTCCTCCATGTCACACAGGACTGGACTCTTTCTCTCTCTCTCTCTCTCTCTGTCTGTCTGTCTCTCTCTCTCTCTCTCTCCACACACTGCCTGCAGCTACGTCTGAATCATTTGTGACCCATTTCATCTCTCAGCTGCCTCTCACTCTCACTCCCAGGCTCCCGTTCAGCAGCTCAGGCCTAGTGCCACTGCTGATGACATTGCCATTTATCTTTTGTCTGTTTTATATTATATTTAATCTGGGGGCATAATAACTAAGTGTTAATTTACTATGACTGAAATCAAACGATGTATGTATATTCTTCCCCAAGTCTTACCCATGTACTGTCCCCTTCACTGCCAGTTTGTCTGTCTTATTCCATCTCTCTCTTCTGTTTTGTGTATCACAGCATCAGGATGTTTTCCACCTTGTGGTGAGTAGGAGACTTATTCCCTCTTTGTTCCATCTCATCAGCCGCTGGGTAACGTTACCTATACCGTAGAACGTGACTGGCTAACGTTACCTATACCGTAGAACGCTACTGGCTAACATTACCTATACCGTAGGACGCTACTGGCGCGGTTATAGTATTTATGATGGTTAACGTTACCTATACCGTAGAACGCTACTGGCTAACATTACCTATACCATAGAACGTGACTGGCTAACGTTACCTATACCGTAGAACACTACTGGCTAACGTTACCTATACCGTAGAACGCTACTGGCTAACATTACCTATACCGTAGGACGCTACTGGCGCGGTTATAGTATTTATGATGGTTAACGTTACCTTTACCGTAGAACGCTACTGGCTAACATTACCTATACCATAGAACGTAACTGGCTAACGTTACCTATACCGTAGAACGTGACTGGCTAACGTTACCTATACCGTAGAACGCTACTGGCTAACGTTACCTATACCGTAGGACGCTACTGGCGCGGTTATAGTATTTATGATGGTTAACGTTACCTATACCGTAGAACGCTACTGGCTAACATTACCTATACCGTAGAACACTACTGGCTAACATTACCTATACCGTAGGACGCTACTGGCGCGGTTATAGTATTTATGATGGTTAACGTTACCTATACCGTAGAACGCTACTGGCTAACATTACCTATACCGTAGGACGCTACTGGCAAACATTACCTATACCGTAGGACGCTACTGGCTAACATTACCTATACCGTAGGACGCTACTGGCGTGGTAAAACTATTTAAGATGGCTGAACTCCTCTGTCCTCCTCTGCACATTCACCCCACTCGGCTGCTGTTGATCAGCACATTGGCCGACCTCCACACGTGCCCTGGCTAGCAAACAGCAGGAGCAGTCATGTGTGAAGTTGGACTTTTCTTTATTATTTTCCAGTAGACGCTGTAATGCATTGTATGTGGGAGAGCTGTGATCCCCAGTATTTTGCCTGCAGCACACAGTGCTCCTATAGAAGGATAACCTGACCTTCTTGTTTCACCACTGATGGTAGAAAAATCATTTGAAGAAACTCCAATTAAGTCTTGTGTCTATGACCTTTAACCTCTGTTTGTCAATCAAACATATCTCTCTGCACACCGCCTATTTTTCCCCTCCTGAAAGTATTTCTTGTTATTTTGTGTTATTATGCTGACATGGTTAAACTCTGTAGTGTCCTCTCTCAACTCTCAGGTTTCCAGGTAGAGGGTTCTGTCTACAACTGCCGCAGCTGCCAGTATGACTCGTGCGAGTACCCTCTGGACTGCCCAGGTGAGGGTTTAGGTGGAGGGAAGACACACCTCTGTCATGTCTCTGCCTACTGTACCTGAGCCACGTGGCGTCTGTTCCTCAAAGGCAAAAGAGAAAAAACTACGCTTTGAAGTGACTGTCTGTCTGACGTTGCTTTCAACTCCAAAAATTACATAACTGTCTTTCTTTTGGTTGTGCGAGTGCACACATACAGGAACACACACACACACACACACACACACACACGCATTCACATAGAGAAAGAGAGGGAACATCCTATTTTTTGCTTGTCAAATCCCTGACATGTTCTTAAGAGCAAACCAAGATGGGTGAGCAAGTCTTGCTCTCTCTCTTTCTGTCTTCACTTCTTACTTTTTCCCTCTCCCTCTCTCTTCTGCTCTGACTCTCTACCTCACAAACACACACATACACACACACACACAGAGGCCTAAGCAAAATGATGCCTAGGTCGGCGACATATTTTCACACATAATATCATTTGCGCAGACAGCCCCAGAGCTACGCTTTAAGTCCTTGGATTGTTGATGTAAGGTGGCAGCTACCCCCCTCCCACACACTCTGGTGTTCATGTTCATCCGGTGCCACACAATTACTGCTCAGCGTATATCATTAGCTTGCTCGCCTGTACCCAGAGGCACCTCTTCAACAGTATAATTAAGGGAATTGTAGGATGAGAGATGAGAGCCCCCACGGGAAAGAGCACTGCTTTAAGGTGATACATTAAGGGTATGTGTATGTGTGTGTGTGTGTGTGTGTGTGTGCGCGTGTCCTGCATACATATGCATGGTGTTCCAGTCAAGGAAGTCGTGGTGGGGGAGAACAACAGGACACAGATGCGGTGCGACGTCCTATTTCCGTTGCCAGGTGACATTGAGGTCGTGTGGAGGTACGCTGAGGTGAGCCGACTGACAGTTCGAGAGAAAAGTCTTTTTTCCACCCGTGGTCTGTGCACACGCTGACTGTCTCAAAGAGCCACTGTGACTGCATCCATAAGCAAAAACAAAACAACTAGCATGTTATCTGCCCTGTGATGTCACATTGAATAATTATATGGAGGCAACATTGGAACAAATAACTACTGTTATTTTACCACTTTGACACCACAGTGACTGTAAGACTATGGTGAATTATTTTGACCCCTTAACTTTGA
>NC_063201.1:7096765-7146765 GCF_017589495.1 Alosa alosa
TCATAATCGTTTAGTTTGTGATTCCTCATATAAAGGTTTGCTCCATCTGTCTGGGGACGATCTGGCCTGTTCACAGCGAATGTTGCTTTTCTTTTCTAGGTCTCTGTTCTGGTGGTCGTTTCAGAGAGATCCCATTCAATCGAAAGACTCTAGAGGTATGCAGGGAGAAAAATATGTGTTTTTATAGACAAGGCCCATTGTCCACTGTACTTAGATTCCGAATTAAAGGAAATTATAAAAAAAAGACTCTTTTGTGACTGGCTTGAACATGTTTCAACAGCAGAGGGCGCAGTTTGAGCAATAAAGGAAGCTCTTACAGTAACTCAGATTAACCAAAGTCCTTTTAGGCAAGTCCCTCCACTCGGCGGCCATTTGACAACGCTTTTTGGGCACTCGTCGGGCATCCATTTCGGCAGAAATGCGTGTGCGCAAGGCTTCACGACACCAATCTTGCTCCAGCGGCGAGATCACAACACATGATTGGCACGATGTCTTCACAACACACCATATGATTGGCTCAATATATTTACATGTCAACGTTTTTCCGAGGAAGGGGTGGGATATGTGTTGACAACGGCCATATTGGCGTGACAAACTAGCCCTGTGCATTTCTATGGAGTATTTTTTGAGTGCTGTGTCTCCACATTAGAAAGTCTCTGGATTAACACAGTGGACACTCCTCTGTGACCAATGACACTGAATTTCAGGGATATCAGTTAATGCCAATATTGAAAAGTTAGCAAATTCCCCTTTGTGAAATAAAGTTCATACTGCTTTATACTTTCATTAGTTTACACTACAGTTTGAAAATCCAAACACCATGAAGTATATGCTGTTTTACAAGAACACATAAAAAGACACTATGATGTAGAGTCACTTTTGGGAGACTGAATTAAGGAAGCTTGCCCTAAATCAGGGATTCCAGTATCTGAACAGAAATCCCTCTTAGACTCTGATAGCGCTTGCTTTTAGTACAGTGTTTGAAGGAGTTTCAAAGGAATTCCGGAGCGGAAAGGACCTGTGTTGCTTTAATGTACTGGGTTAATGTACAGAGATTGATGGATTCTATGTTATGTAAAGAAAAAGTGGCTTTTGTCTCCCTCTCTCCCCTTTGTCTCCATTATGGAACATTCCATATTGTATGCCATGTGCATGTCAGGAGGTTGGGGTAGCAAATGCTCTTTGTTTAATAAAGAGATATTACATAATGTGAATTATGTTAAACGTGTTATTTATGTATATATTGAATATATTGATACAATATCTTGTAGAGATGGGGGAACTTTTGAAAATTTGAAAATGATTACAACTGTAATTTTCACACCTAACCCGCCTGCTGGCACCAGGAATGTTACCACTCTTACAGTCTGCCCCTGTGCCAATTGGGTACACCTCAAATCTCTTCAGGCAGCAGATACAGTCAACTTTTATTGAAAATCCAAACCATTTGTGAATGTTGACAAACTTCTACTACTTGTTCTTACTTTAGTTTAACGTTTAGACACCATGAGTTCCGTTATAAAGCTCCCTCGATGTTACTAAATATACCCAGACGTGACTCACAATTGAACCCCTCCCCCTTTTTTAACTACTCCTCTTGCTAGGATGGTAACTAGACAGCATATGTTGTTGTTTACCCTGGTTACCCAGGACACAGTTGATGGACCAGGGTGTGGTGTTAAGACAATCTTTTTTTTTTATCATGGGGGATTTCAGACTTTCCTAAACAATAGTTTTAAGCACAATTGTGATTACCCTTCGATGTAAAACCCACCCATTTCATAGGATTTGTCAGTTGTGGAATAAGAGCGTGTATTGCTTATCTTACAGTAAGGGGTCGGTCCCTTTATAGAAATGGATGGAGACAGTCAGAAGGATAAAGCAGATTGAATAGATTTCATTATATCATTCATCTAGTCAATCCTTCAATATGATTACAGCAATCAGCAATACTGATGTAGGCATACAGACACACAATTAAACAAAAGTAAATGTAAGAATGATAACCTAAGTTAGTTGTATTTCTCAAAAATCTCTGAAATGCCTGAACCTTATTATCCTTTAAAAACATTTTTTTATTATTCTCAATTCAGGGGAAAATAAAGAGTCAAAATCCATGTTCTAGCATGTGCTGGTCTTTGTGAGGTTTATGTTTGTTCCTGTACTGCTGTGAGGCTGTTGAGCATGCTGAGGACTCTAGTTTGTTCACTAGCCCACCGTTTCATGCTTGTTCCTTTAACGGTTACATTTTTTCAACATGCAGTTTGAGTATGGCAATCAAACAACAGTGAAGTCATACTTTTTTCTGTAACCCTTTGACCGTCTGAATCAGCCATTTTGAACAGAAGGTGGTACCACTCTAAGATTAAGTCCAGAGTGTAAGTGAGGTCATTCCAGACAAAAATACCCAGGAGCATTACCCTATGGAAAAACCTGCCCACTTCACCTCTAGAAGTAGCCGAGGAGGGCCAGCAGGCCAAAGAGTCTTTTTTGTTGTTATTTACATGTAGACCGCTCTGTTTATTGGTGAATTATAGCCGCTCTGTTTATTGGTGAATAAAGTGATTATAATGTGGTGATGGAGTACAACAGAGGCAAAACTTTGAGCTGGCCATTAGGAGAGTTGAGCCCCCCAGGGGGGTGTATGGGCCGGTTTTCTTTATTAGAGGTGGGGGGTATTATTCATAGCCCACATTTTGCGGCACAATTTTTTATGAAATACCCGTATCACACATAACAAATGCCTATGTCTCAGTTGTGTTCCGGTAACTGGGTCTTTTCAGTTATTCACTATATTATTCTTTCTCAGTCTTAATTGCGGACACTTTTTTTTTTTTTTTTACTGAGAAAGGACTATTGAGCATAGTTGTTTTCATTTGGTGGATGTAGTTGTTTCTCCATTGTCACCATGACAACATAAGTTTCTGGACATGAGTCAGACCTGAACTGGGATGAATTTGAACATTTACAGACAAGTCAAAATGAAAGATAAAGGCTCTTTCTGGTAAATTGTTGATATTTGAGCTAAACAGCTCCAATGGCTCCTTAAATTCATCCCATTCAGGTTTAACCAAAGTCCTTTTAGGCAAGTCTCTCCACTCGGCGGGCATATTGTAACGCTGTTGGGGTACTAATCGGGCATCTATTTCGGCAGAAATGCGCTTGCGCAAGGCTTCACAAGTCAAATTGGGCAAAACGCCAACGGCTCCTTCCGACTAACGACAGCACGGAAAACACCGAACAGACTTGAGTAACTGACCTTGCCAGACTGTCCGACGACGTCTGATGACCGTTAATCGGGTTGGTGTGTCAGGGCCTTTATTCAGGCATTTCAACAACAATGGGGTGCCGTGGCCTACACGTTAGCGCTTCAGACTTGTAACCGGAGGGTTGCCGGTTCAAACCCCGACCAGTAGGCACGGCTGAAGCAAGGCACCTAACTCCTCACTGCTCCCCAAGCACCGCTGTTGTTACAGGCAGCTCACTGCGCTGGGATTAGTGTGTGCTTCACCTCACTGTGTGTTCACTGTGTGCTGAGTGTGTTTCACTAATTCACAGATTGGGATAAATGCAGAGATCAAATTTCCCTCACGGGATCAAAAGAGTATATATACTTATATAATATATAACATTATTGGACAGGCCTTGTCTTTAAAATTTGCGTCTCTAACCAGGCGATTCAGATCGCTAAACTAGGGCCCTGTGTCTGATTCCACCCTCTTAGTGGAGAGTGTTGTTATAAAGAGTGATGAATGTTGCCAAAATACATCCCACCAATCTGTCCGTTACTCTATGTTTTTCTGTCTGCCTCTGGGGTGTGTGTCCTCAACACTGAGGTGGAAAACTCAAAAGTCTCTCTCTCTCTCTCTCTGGCCCTCTCATGAGACAGACAGAAATTACAAGTCATTGGTGCTCTTTTACTTATAAAGATTTGTTATACTACATTTCACTTCATGACAACTCTGTAAGTCTTCCCTTCACACTTAATTTATCTCGTCTGCAAGTTTCTCGACGTGACTGTGGATATAATGATGGCAATGCGGATGATGACGGGTGTGATGACGAGAGTGAGCAAAGCATGTTTGAAGTTTGGGGTCGATTACGGTCAGGCAATGGCTGGAAACCAAGAAACCAATGCACATCACACCACAGAATCTGGTGTGATCCCTTTGAGCCAGAGACCCTCCCTCTGGCTCATTAGTCATCTTACTCCACTTCCCTTTTAAATGGATACCATCTGCGCGCTGGGGAACTTCGTCAGTGGACGCCGACGGGTCCTGTGACGCAGAGAGAGTGGAGAGTGAGACAGGGCGTTGGGCAGTGGGCTAATTGCTTGCAGCCAAAAGAGCAGGGATCACCCTCGGTGTCAGAGATCGGCTGTGTGCCACAGGACTCCTCCCCCTGGACTCGTCAACATTAGTTCCTGTTTGCTTTTCAGTGGTTTGTTGGACCTTCCTCAGTACAGACAGAGAGACTTAGACCCACACACATGAACAAACTAACATACACTGGTAGTACTGGGACAACATGTCCATAATTTGTAACACATTTTAAAAATATATTTCACTAAATATTTCACCCTATTTTTGTCAACAGCTTCAGACATACATTTTGGTACCAAGTCTCAATAATGACTGACCAGCATTATCTACCAAAGGAGACCAGATGTGACTGAAGCGACTTGCAATCTAGAACAGAGTGATAGCATCAATGAACACTTGTTCCTATTTCAAATACATGAAATCTCAATGCTGTGATGCTTTTAACACACTCACAGAAACATGTTCACTGTGACTGATGCTATAAAAAAAGTAGTAGTGGGAGTGAGAGAGAGAGAGAGAATAAAAGTGAAATAGAACAAGACATATGGCACGTAAAACACATTCTTATGCCTTTAGTGCTTCTGGGAAACCTGGCCAGTGTCGTACAGGCTGGGGTGAGTAACGATGACGCTACACTGGCAGACCACCCCAACAGACTTCATCTGTGAGAAAACTGAAATGGGCTGGCCATGAGTCTGACTTCAGGAATCAACGCAGTGAATCAGCGGTCCTGTCCATATGGCGGAGACTTGAGGGTTTGCTCCAGGAGTTAAAATATTTGATTCATACTACAGCAGTAGAATTGTCCAGCAGTACAGCACAGTAGTAACCAAACCAGCAGTGCCCTCAGAGCCCAACACAGCAATGACAAGAGCCCAAGATTGGTAAAAGTTTGAAATAAGTATAAGTGAGGCATTCCTGGGATTTGAAATTGGGTTTCGTCCAGATTGGGCCTCCTGCACATAGCTCATGTTACTCTGCTCTGGATGATGTAAAAAATCCATCTACATTCCGAGAAAGTTGGAGTAGTCTTTAGAAATCCCCTGACCTGAATCTCATTGAAGAAGTGTAAAGCTTCCTAAATATTTGTGCATTCTGTAGTCAAGTTCCCAGAACCTAGGCATGAACGAATTAACTCAAGAGCCAAGAAGGAAAGCCAATACCTTAATTTCATTTGACTTTGCTCTATCCAATACTACGACTGAGGGCTGATTGAAGGTCGATACAGTCACTATACCACTATACTGAGCATCTTGCATTTATTCCGTCTACCTGTCACGGCTCCCACACACAGTTGCGTTCCGTCAACGCATGCCAGTGGGTGTTCCTGACAGTAGATATGCAAATGACTTGAAGTATAACCGTAATTTGATTGGCTGGTGCCTTCTGTTGTTGTCCGTCGTCAGTGCAGCAAAAGTTGAACTTTTCGACGCGAGCGATGAGAGCAACGCAGCGCAACGGACCCACAATTCAGTTCGGCAACAGATGACGTAAGCCCATGTAAAGTGGATGGGATGCGTCTGCAGCACTGCACCGCATGCAGCTATGTGGGGGAGCCATCAGTCGGCAAAAATAATTAAAAAAACAGGTGGTGACAATCTGCTTGGTCAATGTAGAACTGAGTGGGTAGACATAAGAATGCAGCATTTTCAATGATCATCTTCATGGCTATTCATAATCGTATATCAGTCAAAAGAATCAGGTCAATGTCAATGGCCAGAGCCAGGCTGAAGTTAGATAGAGACAGGCCTGGTTAGAGTTGCCCAATAGCATTGTTAAAGGCGCAGTCAGCGATTGTGCAGGAAGTCACGTTTGTTTATGTTTATGTTTAGATTTACATTTTGCATGCTTTTGTCCAAAAACAATGTACATTATATTTTAACCAAGGACCAAACGAAACACACCGGACTTGTAGCTTACCCTCCCTTCTGTACTCACAGAGAAACTTCACACAGGGTGTTGTTTTTGTCTGGGGGATAGACTGCCCCCACTTTGTTTGTTTTGGAACGTGTGATGTATTCCAAGTAGGTGGTTAAGTGTCAGACCTGGGTAAATGAGCCCAGAGGAAGTGGTAAACAATCCAAATAGAATAGCCTTTTGTTTTTGTTTAGTTTGGATATTGAAGCTTGTCATTTTACTGTTATATTATCAGGTTTACAACTTCCTCTCGATTACCTGACCAAGGTTTGCCACTAAACCATCTACTTGGAATCATAGCCTGGGCTACCTCACGGAATGGGCAGCTAGCGGATCATGGGTAGATGATTGCTAAATATGAGGGGCTTGAAATCACTTACAATCGCTGACTGTACCTTTAAGCAAACCCTTATCTGAATACGGGAGGCAAGATTATAATGTAAGAAGATGGATTCTGGACAGTTTACAAGGAATAAACCAGCGCTTCTTCTGTTTCTCCAAGCAATTGAATTTGTTGAAACATAATTCAACCTTGGCAAACCTACTGTGTCCCAATGACTGTAATAATGTTATGCTTCCACTTGGGCTAGCTGACCGGTGGGATATTACTGGATTACCACTATTACTGGTCTGTTTGTGTGTCCATGAATGGTTCTATTCATTATGGCAAACTGTTGGTGTGATGTCTTTGCAGTCACTACAAAGGTAAGATGTTGTGGGGGAAAGGTCCTGGTCATATAGCGTCCTACATGTAAAACAGTGTTTGTATGATGTTCATCAAACCATGCACACAGTTACTAGGGCAGCGTGGCCTACTGGTTAGCGTTAACCGGAGGGTTGCCGGTTTGAACCCCGACCAGTAGGCACGGCTGAAGTGCCCTTGAGCAAGGCACCTAACCCCTCACTGCTCCCCAAATGCTGCTGTTGTTGCAGGCAGCTCACTGCGCCGGGATTAGTGTGTGCTTCACCTCATTGTGTGTTCACTCTGTGCTGAGTGTGTTTCACTAATTCACGGATTGGGATAAATGCAGAGACCAAATTTCCCTCACGGGATCAAAAGAGTATATATACTTATACTTATACTTAAACTAGGTGCAAGGCCTCAATGGACTCATTAGATACTCTAGTCTAGGTTGTGGGGTCAAAGGCCAAGGTCACATGGGATCTTACAAAGTGTTTGTGCGCTAACTTCCATGTGGCTTCACAAATCTTCAAACACATTTAATAGCTACAGGCAGATGTTATTCATTTGCATAATATTCGTTTGCATATGAGGCCCTATTTTAGCAATCTAAACGTAAAGTCTGACGTAGGGCTTGTCTGAATTCACTTTCGCTATTTTGAGAGCAGGGCATTGTCTCTGTGAGAGGCACACAGTGCAAAAGGGTTCTTATGTTTCTTAATGAATCATCAGTGTGTTTTGGGCGTTACATCCATTAAACCACTGAGAGTGACAGCTGTCATTCCCTTTAAGAGCAAAGAGCACAAAATCAAACAGCGTGTTGGTATTGTGAGGACGAGCTGCAGAAGGAATCTGCTTGCACGTGAGACCGTGTATGCAACAGCAGGATTCCACTAAAGTTTGCTTTGCTAAAACACGTGTTTGTGTAACAAGCAGAGTATACATGCGTTTGAACTCATAGTTATTCACTTTCTCTACTGACTGACAAGGGGTTACAATCAAAAACATAACCTGAAAAAAGCAACACCCCAATAATAGTCAAATGACTGAATGAATGTTGCCTGGGACTAATTGCTAAGGTCTCATCAGTTGTTACATTTCATGACAGTGCTCTTTTAAAATCCCTGTATAAAACATGCACCGTTCCCGTTAGACCAGGTTTGTCTTGATCAGTGGTGTTAAAATAGCAATCATGTGCCTGACCACACCTATTTTTTCATTAACATGGCCATTTATGTTGATGAATTTGAACATCTCTTTGAATGGAATCTCTTTGCGTTTCATAGCAGGAAATATTTTGTGGAAAACAAAAAAGTGTGCTGATGCAAAAATGTCTTCTTCTTCCTTCATCTACACAGATAAAATATATTTTTTAAAAATAGAAGTTAAAAGATAATTACTGTATGTATTTCCAGCATGGATGACATTTATCTACTTCTTACTGAGCTATTGGTCAGACCAATTGGACTACCTCTTCCCAACTGCTCAACTATTTCAATAAACATTTTGTTAATTTTTTTTCACAAAAAAGTATGCTCATGATTGTATACTACTGAGACCTTGAATTTCCCCATGGGGATCAATAAAGTATCTATCTATCTATCTATCTATCTATCTATCTATGAACCAAGCTAACATTACCGTCTACAGCTGTGAGAGGGCACTCTTGTGACAAGCTGCGACTCGTTTTGTTTACCACGCTCGAAGTTTAGTGCTGGGCTGGTGGGTGCCCTATATCCGCCCCACAAGGCACATCAAGCAGCGAGATGGCAGCCTACATGTAATTAAGCCTAAATAAGGTTTCCGGTTTACTTCAGACTTTTGGCAATGGCAGACAATGGCTGTTGTGGCTGACATGTTGAAAAATAAACAATTCAATATTCGACCATGTGTCTCCACTGTGTTATTTAGGGTGATTGAAGGCTATGAACGGCTTGAATGTTGAAAATTATTTTAGTAAATAGTAAGGTGGGGTAGTAATGGATTACATGTTATCTGGATTACATAATAAGATTACAAAAATCAAGTAACTATAATCAGCCCAGATTACCAAAACAAAATGTGTAATCACATTATAGTCAAGTCAAGTCGGCTTTATTGTCAATTTCTTTACATGCACTGGTCATACAAAGAATTGAAATTTCGTTTCTTACTTTCCCATGCAGACATAGACATACTTTAAATACAGACATAAACATACTTTAGACATAGACATAGCCATAGACAATAAAAAATAAAAATATACAGACATACCACATACAGACATTGTGTGAGACTGAAATATAGAACATATATCAAAATATAGAAATATAGAACATATATCAAAAAATAGGGGTAGTTGTGTTGTATATTTACATAGTCCTTCTGACAGACTAGTAGTAGCAGCAGCATTGTGGCAGAGTGATAAATAACATTGATAACATTTACATGAGGTTTAAACTTGTGCTTGTGTGTACTGTATATTTACATTGACAAGCAGCAACACGTTAGGCTGCGCAGTCACAGTGCAGTTCCACAGGGCGGTCCTGGGGGGGTGTTGGGGGGGGGGGGTTAGGGTAGACAGGATCCTAGGTTCCTGGGTTCCTAGCTGGCTGGTGGCTGGGAGGGCTGTCAGTGATGGGAGAGTGGGTAGAGTGTTCAGCATCCTGATTGCTTGGTGGATAGAGCTACTTGCAGGGAGGGGAGTGGTGCTCCAATGATCCTCTTAGTTGTGTTAACAATGCGCTGGATGGTCTTCCTGTTCTGATCTGTACAGCTTCCGCCCCACACTGTGATGCAGCTGGACACGATGCTCTCGATGGTCCCTCTGTAGAATGTGGTCATGACGGGAGGCGTGGCACTTGCCTTCTTCAATTTGCGCAAGAAGTAGAGGCGCTGCTGGGCTTTCTTCGCCAGTGATGCTGTGTTGGTGGTCCAGGAGAGGTCGTCGCTGATGTGCACCCCCAGGAATTTTGTGCTGCTCACTCTCCACAGCATCCCGTCGTTATAGTTACATTGGATTACTTACGGGCAGCCGTGGCCTACTGGTTAGGCTTCAGACTTGTAACCGGAGGGTTGCAGGTTTGAACCCCGACCAGTAGGAACGGCTGAAGTGCCCTTGAGCAAGGAACCTAAGGGCTTCTACATACTCGACGCACCCGACCGGTAGCGCGACACCGTGACGTCAAAATGACGTAGATCTTGCTGGCGCGCCAGGATTTTAGCCAGGTAGCGCGAGGTAGCGCACCACTCATTTTTTTTCAGACGAGCGCGACAAAGCGGAAACAGGAAGATGGACTAGTTCGAGGCCAAGCGAGAGTTGCAGTGTTTTGTTACAGTCGTGAATTTTTAATAATTTTCTGGATAAGTTAACAAAGTTACCAGCGAGAGTTGCAACACATGGAATTAAGAGGAAAGAATAGCTCCGAGCGCCGCTGTAGCAGGCAGCTCAATGCATCGGGATTAGTGTGTGCTTTACCTCACTGTGTGTTCACTGTGTGCTGAGTGTGTTTCACCAATATACGGATTGGGATAAATGCAGAGACCAAATTTCCCTCACGGGATCAAAAGAGTATATACTTATACTTGATTACATTTTATCATGCAAACAATGCAACCTTTTTATGATAGCCTAATGTTTTAATTTGACAAGCAGCCCATTCGTTTGTCCACTAGATGTCATTATCATCCAATTGCCTGTGTAATTTCTTGACAAGAAAAAGGTTCAACTCAAAACCCAAGATGGAGGAGCCGTCAACGTCGACCGATAGACCTGTTCCAGTCGGGAAAAATGTGTTCAGTACTTGGCAATATCGCCACACTTTGAATTAAAGACAGTGGAAAATAAGAATGTGTATGTCGTGTGCAAGTTGTGTAAAAAGTCATCCTAAAGTAAATCCTCAGATTATGTTACATGCTGGGTAATCCAATTGATAACGTAACTGATTACAAAAATTGACATGTAATCAATAGTCAGTATTGGATTACATTTCAAAGTAATCTGACCCATCCCTGGTAAATAGTCAACAATATGTCTCCAATGTTATTTATGGTGATTGACAAAATGTTATTACTACATAGGCCTAAGTAATGAATAGCGCATGTGGCCCTGAAAGATCTCAATGTTCTAGGCTATAAACTTGACTGTTGTTTCCCTCTTATAGTAGAATATGCATGAGAACTGATCACTTTCATAATGAATTTGTGTAGGTATGTTTTTCACTTGGATGTAATGTACCTATAGCTTTGCAGCTCTCAGCTTTCACATGCCAGTACAGTTATCCATCCATTAAATAGTAGTAATAAAACATAGTTACTGCTTATTTGTAAACATTTGTTTATGTTTAATGTTATTTACCTGAAGTTGTTATTCCTGGTTATTTAATGAAATTAAACCATGTTAAGCCTTTTCATCAACGAAGAAGAATACACTGCGCGTCGGGGAGTTCTTTGCCTCCCGCCCTCGTCCATTAAATCCTCAGTGGCCGTTATCCCTTACTTAAGCCTTTTCATAGGCACCAAGGAAGAAAAACACGTTATTGCGGGATAACTTTTATAATCGTTTGATTTCAGTTTAGTTTTTTTGACAAGCTTAAGTGTTTATGACAAGACATGGTCATGAGAAATTTGGCGATCGTCACTGTTTTCTGACATTAAGCCTTTTCATAGCCGGGGTCAATGCGGCCTTTAAAATGCTTAATGTCAGATAACGAGTTTGGGTGCGATATTTTCACAGTTTTCAGTGGTTATGAGGAGCAATATCAGAGAGACATTTGGTAATCATTGATCGTGGTTTAGGTACATTAAACAGGGTTCCCACACATTTCATGGAATTTCTGGAATATCATGGAATTTTGGAAAGTCTAGTCTACAGACTTGGAAAGTCAGGGAATTTTATCATTTTTGGGGCAACGTCATGGAATATCAGGAAATTTTGTTGTAGCAATTTAAAATGTACTTGACAATACATTAAACAAATATATTTCCATGCAGAATTGGTGTATATAAGGTTATTAGCTTACTGCTTGCTTGAGTAGCCCAACTTTGTTTATTCAATGCCCATTTATTTATCTCCCGCTTATAGTAAGTCATGGAAATTTCGTTTTTTGTCAGGGAAAAGTCATTTTACATCTGACTTAGAGTGGGAACCCTGATTAAACTATGTTAAGCCTTTCAATAGCCAACTAAGAAGAACACGTTATTGTGAGATAACTTCTATAATCGTTTTATTTCAGTTTATTTAAACCCTTATTTAGGCTTATTTGGGCTGCCGTCTCCCTATGCACATCATAGGTTAGACCGACAATTCTCGTCGCAAAATCAAAATTCCACTGGAGCTCCAAGCAGATTTGTACACGCAGCCTTACAACACTGTTTACAGCTCTTCGAGACACGGTAAAATGTAATTTTTGGTACATATCTAATTTAGATACACAAGTATGGGTATCTAAAAGATACACTGGTGTGGGTGCTTGAGTTTCTTTAGGAATCCGTCGTCTTGGTTTGTATAGAAATTAATATTAAGTGACACGTACACGTAAGAGGTCGGAAATAGGGGACAGAAAAGTGACGTTCCGATACCAGACACCTATTCAGCCTGTTGTTCTGTGTGCTATTGTGTAGTTGAATAACTTGCCTTTCCAGATTAAATGTCTGTTCTTGGTCTTGGATTTAATGAAATACATTTTTTAAATAAATGCGACTTGTATATGTTTTTTTTCCTCTTCATGCATTTTTTGACTGATGCTTATACTCTGGATCGACTTAGTCCGGAAAATACGGTAATTGACATAATGAAGATTATATCCCAAATCCACACCTCAAGGGAAAGTCTGATTTACCACATGGCGATAAATTACCGCCTGGGAGGGATAGGCCATTTCCACTGCCAAACTAGGGTCCAGTATGTTTTGGAGAGGCAAGAACATAACAAAAGAATGATCTGTTAATTCACAGCTATCATGGGAAATAACACCAAATAATTTAAAAAAAAATAACGTCACACAAAATGACAGCAGAACCAATACATTTTAAACAGCATCATAACTCATTATTCCTTTGTCAGACAGACTAACATTTCAGAGAGGCCATGACGTGAGTCTAGGGCAGTCCAGGGCACGAATTATGTTGTCTTTAAGGGGGTCTCTCTATCTCATAAATGTTGCTATAACCCGCATAGCCTAAAGGCGATAAATTATAGGTGCGAGTGGCGCTTTTGCGCATATGTGCATAGGCCTAGGCTATAACTTGACACACGCACACAACAGACAAAGATTTTTCATAGAAATGGATTCCTTTTAGTTCATTTCAACATATTGATTGCAATAGTCCATATTTCATTTCAATTTCACAACACAAAGAAATAGTGATGTAGTCGCAACGTAACTCATTTTAAACAGACCACCATCTCAGCTAGGCTATCCTCAGTGTCAAACACAACTAGATGTACCGCATAGCGGTACGAAATATTACCGCCGCTCAGTCCTGTACATCCGTTCCACGAAAATAAATCACACTTCAATTTGTCTCCATCTTTAACTCCATCCCACACTCTTGAAACTTTTGTGTATACGTGTTTGGCATGCCTGAGTGTGTGTGTGCGGCTGCACAGAAAGTACTGGTGCTGAAAAGGTGAATAGATTGTAGAATAGCCAAAGAAGATGTAGCATTGTTATAAAACCTTTAAAATCTCTAAACAATCACAAGTAGGGCAGTTCATCACAGTTCATCCATTGCAACTGGATTGATGAAATGTCACTTACACCTGTAGGCTACATTATATTTGGGAAAAGCAAAAGGTATCAGCATAATGTTATATTTTATTTATTTATTTATTTATTTATTTATTTATAAATAAACAAAAACATCTCTGTCAGTTCCATGCCGTTTTCAACAGCTATCAAAAACAAAGGTCATTTTTGGATGGATGGATTTTTTGTGATTGTTTCTTCTTCTACATAAGATTTTAGTCATCTTTAGTTCATGTGATACTTTATTGTCAATCCACAAATTAAGTAACAGTAGTCTGAAACGTTATTGTTAATGCACAAATTAAGTAACAGTAGTCTGAAACGAAATGCTGTTTTACATCTAACCAGTGGTGCAAATAACTGACCAAATGTCCAAATGGGCCTTGATGAAATGCGTCGCTAGACTGTTCATACACATTTTAACGGGCCAAAGTTGAAGAGCTGTTGTCCGTTATTGTTCGTGCAAATATAGGCTGATTCATGTTCCCTTGCATTGTGTAACTGAGGTCCATGGCTAGTCTGGCTTACACCAGCTCAATCTTTTAAGAAATCAAAAAATAAATAGCGGGCAGATCAGGCTGGGTTCACCAGGCCTAGTCCATAGGCACCCGATATTGTTTAATTTTCCGATTGAGATATCCACACTCTGGCTATTCTAAATGCAAAAATGCATCAGGGAGTTATGACAAAACTGTAACTAACAAACTAGATCCTAATAGAAAGCTGTTAGCTTCCCTAAGCTACAGGTAGGCTTATAAGGTAGGCCTATTTACAAAATTGTCAATAGGCTATGCTGGCGACACAAATAAAATCTCCTTTGGAAACCAATGGCTTACGCCTTACAGTATCAAGCGGACTTAAACTGCCATATCGTGGCGAAAAGTTGTAATAAAGTTCACGCAGCTCCATGAGTCAAGGAAAGCGCGAATGAAGTAGCCACTTCTAAATGGGACCCACTACACAGTAGCTTACGGTGTGTTGCTAAAGCAGCCATGAAATGAAGGTGTCATTAGATAGATAGATAGATAGATAGATAGATACTTTATTGATCCCCAGGAGAAATTCAAGTTCATTGTTTGGATACTTCACACACACATGCTTTTTAATTTCACAGACTACAACTACCAAGCTGGAATCAAAGCACATCGATTCCCCTCTCACACCCAGCACGCACTTAAAACAAATAAACAGGCGTCTCAGTCTCACGCATTTAGGCAAAACTGTATCAGACCGGTGTAACGTTGGTAAATCTTCCATTGTACAGAATGATTTTTGTAGCACGTGCAATAAATGACAGTGGAAAGATATACAGTGCTGCTATCAATTTGCTTGGTATAACTGCATTTATAGTTTTCTACAAATGCAATCAATCAAATTGGCCTCAATCACTCAACCAACACTAACGGTAACATTATTGTACTTAGGTCCTTATTGATATTATAAGATTAACGTACCTGCAGTAAAAAACAAGCATTTCCGATAAACACCCTCAGATTTATTTCGGCTTCAAGAAGAAATGGGAATTACATTTCATGTGAACATCATCCTATCCTTATTAGACGTTCTCTGCGGTAAACTACAGTCCTTGTAGGAAGCGTCCATTGTTTTTCCAACCCACTTTTAACTTCCAACAAAATTATGTCTCACTGCAACGATGCGCCATCTAGTGGACAAACGACTACTTATCGCCAATACTGGAAATGCAGCCATGATGATGATGATGATGAATATTTTTGGCTTTCTTTTAATCCTACTGAATTTGTAATTATGTATCGGCCGTTCTAATACTGACAGTATGTGCGTGCCTGTGTGTGTTTAGACCCCCCCATGGATGAAATTCTATGAAACTTGGCATACCCCCAGAGAATGCCAGGTCAATCATACACATAAAATTTGGTGCAGTTCTGAACATCTTAACTGAAGATAGGGGCGATTAAAGCAGAATAATATTGCATTTTCATTTTTTTACCGGGGTGCAAATCACAAATGAGTGATTATGGGCCAGGTTGATGTGGGCCCTTGAGACCAACATACCATAAAAGATTCTTCATCCTCAGTGCCACGGTTCAGGTTGTTATTTAGGAAAAACTGCTTTTTTTGCAGTTCGGGGGGCCCAGCATGGGGGGGGGAACGAAACAAAATTTTTCCGTAAAAGTCTAGTGGGGCGATTTCATGTGCCCCGGTGGTTCGGTGTCCCGGGTATCGTTGACCAAAAATTCAGGAAGTAGATGACGGAAAAAAAAAAAAAAAAAAAAAACTTTGACCCTATATGACCGCTTCGCTAGCTTCGCTAGCGGCGGTCATAATAATTGAGTTATCCTGTTTCTTACCATTTGGCAAGAGCAAGCTAAAAGGCATTAAAAACTATGAGAACCTTGCAGGGCCCTATCTCGGCGATCTAAAACGCATGTTCACTCGCAAATTCACTCGCAAAGGGTTTGTCCAGTTCACATTGGGGGTGGTTTTGTTATCAAACGCTATCACACGTCGGACGCCTGGCGCAACAAGGTGGTTCTTATGTTTCTTAATCAATCATGGATGTTTTTTAGGCGTAACATCCTTTAAACCAATGAAAATGACATCTATCATTCCCTCTAACAGCAAACAGCGCAACTTCAAACAGCGCATCGGTATTTTGATAGTCAGCGGCGCATTTGAAGGAATCTGTTTTCACAAGAGACCGTATGGAACAGGTATTCTCAGGGCTCTACTGTGCGTCCATTTCACTCGCACATGTGAGTAAAAAGTATGGCCTACGAGTGCAAAAAAAATATTTAGGCGCAACAACCAAACAATTGAAAAGACCAACAAAAGATAAAGGATAGACTTATTGGATCCCTTGCCCAAAAATTCAGAAAGTATACAGGTAACCTTCGTCGGAATATTGTACAGATTAAACAAATTGTAAACACATTGGGAAGTTTTGAAATGTGACCCCAGCCTTAGTCACTTGTCGTCTTTAAAACCTCGCTTTTGTTTTAAAAGAGGCAAACAGATATGGTGGTCAGCTCCACATTTCAGGAACCCCCCAGGAAGAATTGGCTTGCTCAACAGGTGTATGGTAATTACAGATGTGGGAAATGCACACATTGTTTAAATACATTTGACACAAAACATTTTAGCCACCCACATTCTGGCAAGAAATATGAAATTAAAAATTTGATTAATTGCCTCTCAACTCATGTCATATATGTTAAAATGTCCTTGTGGACTAATGTACATACAGTAGGCCAAACTAAATGCAATTTAAAATTAAGAATTGCGGAACATAAAGCAGCAATCAGAAATAGTAACTTTGATTATGCAATCGCAAGGCATTACAGAGATAAGAGTCATGGACCAGCCCTACTTTCAAATTCATAGGTATTGAGAGGATCAAACCCCAACCACGAAGAGGTAATTTAATCAAAACGTTTTAAACTTTTGCAGAGAGAGGACTTTTGGATACATGAACTCAACACAGTAGAACCATATGGTCTGAATGAGGAACTGGATCTAAGTGTATTTTTGGGATAAGATGTGTATGTAGAGTATATTTTGAGTATATTTTTCTATGTAAATGAATTGTTGTTGGTTGATATGGGTAATGACCTAAATGAAAATCTATTGTATTTTTGAACATGCAATGTATTTTTGATACAAATATGCTTAAATGACATATACTTTGTATATGTATATGCAAGCTAAAATATGCAGCATATTGATGTTATTGATATTGATGATATTTATTGTATTCTCTGGTGTTGGGGCAGTTGTGTTAGAGTGTGGAGTACTCTCACTGGGTCTGGTGTGGTCTTTGCGAAACGCATTGTTCACACCAAATAAAGTCAGCAAAATATACTCTCCAGTGTGCGATGTATACTACTTTTTTGACTTTTCATTTAATCACTATTTATATTTCTTTCTCAACTGCAGTTTTAGTCCTTACCATGATTACATTCAAAATCTCATCATGTGTATGGTTCCTGTTCAGTGCATCAGTCTTTTCACATTCTTCTCTGACAGGTCCACACATGGGTCAAAAATACCTGTAAATGTCATAGGAATCATTAACTCAAAATGTCAATAAGTCCGGTACACAAGGTGCATCAGTGCATTATGCAAACCCTTGAGCCTTGTGCAGTGCTGATGTTATAGAAAGACAAGGTGGGGTCCACCTTTCCCTCCTTCGGCTTATTGAAAACACTGGAGATGGAAGTACACAAACACAGAAATCTTCAATCAGACTTAAACAGTCTGTGTCCTTATTGGTTGTAGTGCGCACACTGGAAATCTGTTTGTGGGTCGTTGACCACAAAGAAAACATACTTTTTTTGGAAAACATCACTTTTTAAGAAAAATATATATTTATGGAATATGGAAACTGCAGCTTCAGAAAATAGTAGCGGTCACTCATTTTGTCAATGACTTCACATATTTTTCTTACGTGTTTGGCTCAAAGTTCTAAAAAAATAAAATAAATAACTCAGGTATTAAAACAACAAATCCATGTAAAACAAGAAAATGTTTAACCATTTACAATATTTTAATTGATGAAAATGTGAAATAAATTCTTTTTTTTATCTTCTTTGACGGTAAAAAAGCAATGTCATGTCAACTAGGCCTTGTATTCAAATAGCTGGTGCAACAACTTGAATGGTTATTTATTTAAAAGACATTCATTGAGCAAAACCTGCACAGAGGGTGTAAAATTGTTTCCCATCTCCATTTGCAATACAGTATTGACTCACTGACAGAAAAAGGTGCGGGAAGATGTCACAAATTCCAAGAACCTTCACTGGACTCATGAGTTGTCTTCTAATTCATTTCTGAATTAGTTTAGATTAGCCTTTTTTGTGTCAAGAGACAATTGTCTCAGGCAATTGAGAGATAGGGAATGTAGGTTCACATACAGTTAGTTCACATTTACACAATCACACTTATGCACACCTACACAGATGAGCATGTATACATTAACATAAAACAGCCCATGCCATAAATACCTAAAACAATCATCTATCATGGCTCCGTAATTAGTAGTTCGAGAGAGGGTACAGTATATTCACATCCGATGAGGTAAATCAATTCTATGCCAGATTTGACTCCACTGTCAACTCAACCAATCACGTCCCAACGCATTCCATGATTTCCTTGGAGGAGGAGAACAGCAGTTTACTTCAAGAAGGCCCAGTCCAGACTGTTTTTCCTTAGGTCATTTGATATGGGCAGACCTATTTTAAACATGTTTTACCATTGGATTCTGGCAAGTACTCTATTTTATGCTGTTGTATGATGGGGCGATAACCTAACAGTGGAGGACAGGAACAGGTTTGATAAACTGAAAAGAAAAGCAGGTTCCATCAGTGGCGCATGCCCAAGTTCTGTGGAGGAAATCCTGGAGCAGAGAGTGATGAGGAAGATGGCGCATGCCCAAGTTCTGTGGAGGAAATCCTGGAGCAGAGAGTAATGAGAAAGATGAGGAGTGTGCCATCAAGGGAGGACCACCCCTTGTACAGCAAGGCCAAGAAAAGAGAACCACAAAGGAATGCTAATGCTAATCTAATGCTAATGCTAATCTTTTAATTGTACCCAAAGTGTCACAAGCAAAGTGGAGAAGCTGCTTTTATCCAACCCAAAGCTATGGAACACCCTGCCTCTGTACATCAAACAGGCGAGTTCAGTGAATATCTTCTAAAAAGACCTGAAAACATACCTGTATAAAAGAGCCTTTTATCTTTTATCTTACATCTTATCTTGTAGGGTGTAGACTATTTTTTCGGATTATTCTACATTTGACTGCTGCCATTAGAGCTGCAGCCAGCCATAAGCAGATGGGCTCCCCCTATTAAGTCAGGTTCTGCTCAAGATTTCTTCCTGAAATATGGGAGTTTTTCCTTGCCACAGTTGCCATATGGCGTGCTTGTAGGGGGTTAAGGGTGAAGGCTGCCAGTCTTATACAGTCGTTGTCTTCCTTAAACGTCTGTATATAAAGTCATATAATCACAACACAAGAACATACTAAGACAAACCACTAGAGTCCACATCAACGGGGCCCATTTGTTAGCAAAGCCTATATTTATATTATATATATATATATATATATATATATATATATATATACTGCTAAGTATTTGTTGCTGATTGGATCATAAACGGCCACAGCAATGAAGAGGAATGACTGATAATGACTAATTTCTCTCTCTTATTGTGTTACATGCTGTAAAGTAAAAGCACTTGGAGTTGCATTCTGTGTGTGAAAAGTGCTATACAAATAAAGCTTATTATTATTATTATTATTATTATTATTATTATTATTATTATTATTATATTATTTGAGTGTCCATGCCATGTCAGGCGGCCATAGAGATTTATGGCACTGTAAAAGTGTGTATCCTTTTAAAAGATAAGATGTGAGGTAGTAAACTTGTAAATCAGATGTGCATGGTTTCATATATCACTTGAAAATCTCATATTTATCAAAAGTATCAAATCATATAGAAAAAGACACATTTCGCTGAAAAGAAATTCAATAAGGAGAAACGTCAAATACTTCTCCCTAAACAAAGTGCTGTCTTACATGTCTGTCTTTGAATTATGTAACTTCTCTCCCAGTTCCTGTTTTTGCTCCCTATGTCAAGTCTTCTCTCCCCCTATGGCTGTGCAATGTTTTGACAACCACACAAAGCCACGTTTTTTTTTTTTCACAATAAATCGTAAAAGGAGGAATAAACACTGAGCTCCACCCAAATGCTTGGTCATAAAATATTTCTATGGGGAAACATGGTGACACTGCCCAAACCCAGCAATCACTCATCTGGAGTGAGGACTGTCATATGCAATTGTAGAGGGTCTGACAAGCATACAGTATACTGCGCCAAACCCTAAGGAGGGCCCACTAACGTCAATGCTTTATTGTTGTGTCAGTCAGACCTGCCATTGATATGCAGGTATTGTGGTGCAGCAATAATGATGACCCCCGAATTCAGCTCAGAATATTGACTGTCCAAAGGTGGTGGATTGCATAAGTCAGCATTTACAGTATATCACTTTGGACATCTGGACAACATTACTCATCAAAAGTACCTTTCTCCGAGGGGAAAGCTTGATCAAGCCAGCTCAAAAATCAGTTTTTGACAGGCACAAGATGTTGTGAATGAGACCACTTTTACCCTGTGTGGCTTTAACTAGGTTTAGCAAGGCCTATCTGACATGTCCCAATGTCTAACGTTTTTTAATCCAAATAAAAAGAAAATCAAACTAACCATACACTGCACTTACTGAATTATTATAGTGGATGGAATCCACTATCTTGAAATCTCCTGGCTTCTTCTTCTTATACCTTCTTATAACCTTTTCTTTTTACCTTTTCAAGAATGAATGTGACTCTAACCACTTAACATACAGACATGTTGAAATAACTGTTGTGTAGGTCTGGAGTGGAGCAAGAGAGTTATTATTTCAGACTTTGTAAAAAGTTTGTACTTTTTGAGAAATAGGGGATTAAAAATGTTAAAAAGCTCATTTTCCCCCAATAGACTTGAATGGCTTTGATGTCATAATGGCCTAAAGCCAGCTGCGCTCGTTAAGCTCCCAGAGTACAGTAGGTTCCGGGCTAATCAGAACACTGGCACAGGTGTCACCTGTGAATCCAACTGTCTCAGCTTCTAATGCATACAATCTGGTGCTCCCTAAAACTACACATCCCGTAATTAACTTGTGTGCATGCACAGTAGCGTTCTCCGTGCGTCATTGATTCCTACAGGCACTGCTGTCATCCTCTTGAAGAAAGTTTACGTTCTTGTTGTCTGGTTCGTCCAACAAACGACAACGAAACGGACGTTTTCCTACCACATTACATTACATTAGGCTGACGCATTTTTAACCAAAGCGACTAACAACATGGTAAACAGTTAAAGTTTTTTAAAGCAATTCTCTCAACAATTTTAGGACAATTTAAAAACGGTAGAGTACAGTAAGAATAAGGGCGTCAGTGAGTGCTGTTTTTAAACAGTTGATGTTACAATTAATTTGTGTTTTTTATTTGAATGGAGTATGTGAAGTCTGTTTAAAACGACTCGGCTCAAGTAAGTCAATCAAGTAAGCAAGCAAGCTGGCGTTAGTGTAGCAACTCTAAGCTAGTCTAGCTAGTCTAGCAACTCTCCGTTGGCTTGTGAGCTCCAGAAATCGAAACTTAATCAGGCCAATGAAATTGTGTATAGAGTCGTTAGGTGGGCTTAACATAATGATTGATGGCAGAGTTGCAACGGTTTGGCTTGAATTTCCTGCTACTTGAAAACAAATAAGATGGAAGTTGCTGCTGGCGAACAGTGTGACACGAGTTAAGCTTTTATTAAGTTGGCAAACGTTTGAACTAGCCAACTAGCTCCGCTGGTTGGAAACGCATGGGACTCATAGCGCTGCCGCTGTCCCATTAAGTGCAGAGGGAATTTGAAAGACAACTGATTATCCCGCCCCTCGGACTGAGCACTGCGAACGGTGAGTGCCCAGACCCTACATTTTAATGTGGGTCTGGCTCGTCAGACTACCAGCCAGCCGCCTTACATAGTGATAGCTGGCCTGACGAGGGAAATGGCAAACAATCACTAACTGAAACTTAGCCTTTGTTTTGAACTACGTTTGTATGAGTGGTAGGTTGTGGCGTAAAATGACTTGATTGTAGGCTTGGCTGTTCGTTTGTTGTTCAGTTGAACATATTTATCTAACAGCTCTTCTATTTCTGTTAGGTGCCCATTTCACTCTGCTACTGGAGGATCAGGCTGACTGCAACTGCTATGGATGGCAGGAAAACACAGTGCACAATGAGTGAATAAATGCACTTGCTTAACTGATAACAAGTTGTCAATGGTTATTTATGCAAGCTTGTGTAGCCTAAACAAGACATACCTAGGCCTAGCCAAATTTATCCTGGCTGTAGATATGAAGCAGGATATGAATTTCCCAATATTTTGCCAGATTAGGCTAATAGTGTTTTACTGAGGTTTAATATCAATTGAAATACCACTGAAATCACATTGATCTTTAGTTTGGTTGTAATTTCAACATTGTTTCAATATTCATTTTAGTGGAAATACCATTGAAATCCCGTTGATCTTTAGTTAGAATTTCAACGTTGCTTCAATATTAATGAAGGGTGCAAAAGTGATGTAGGCCGTCAAGGTACGTCAAGTTTCGTGGCGTTCGGACCAAATTTGTGACCTGCGAAAATTTAGTTCCACTTTCTGTTCAATCCAATATGGCGGACGAACGACACGCCCACCTGACGTCATCTTCGCGAGCAACTTACACCGGTACTGACCGGACGTTTTAAAGTTGGAACGGTGTCTCTGTCTCAAAGGGCCTGGCCAGAGCTGGCCAAAAAATTATGGAGACGGGGAATAATAAAACTTAAAGAATAATAAAACTTAAGACACTTAATAAAAAACCTAAGAAGAACAATAAGTGTGCTGCTTGGCAAGCACACTTAATTACTTAATGAAGATAACCAGGGGTCTTTATGCCTCGACTAAGTTAATGTTGCCTATAAACAACAATTTATGTTCATAGAAACAACAAGGTCACTAAGACATAATATATTTCATACCTGTGTTGCAGCATGTAGCCTAGCCTGGCTAGGGTTACAATGAAATCCAATGTCCGAACATACCAGCAGTTGGCCTGTCGGCTATCTGAAATGTTCGAGTGTTTAAACTAACATATAGCCTACAGTGGTCTATTTGGTGGTGTAAGTGCCCTGACTAAGTTCGTGTGGCATATAAACCACAATTCAGGTTGATATAAGTACCAATCTATAGAAACATTTGAATCACATACAAATGTTCGTGTTACAGCTCTGATAGTCTCCGCCATCTTTGTAAGACTTTTTTGTAACTCCTGCCACAAACACGCAGACCTGATTGGTTCTCGAATGGTCCTCATTTGAATAAAGTTAAACTCTCGCCAACTTTGTTTTGCCTGCCTCGGCGATTCGCTCTCATTTCGCCCAACCAGAGCGAATTTTGTCTCCATTCAACCTCAATGAGAGCGAAGTGAAATTTTGTTGTGTGGACACTGACCATAGGGATCTTTGGTTCAAATCCATCATCAATCATTCTGCCAATGTTAATTTTGGACTAGATATTTACATACCAACACAAAAAGGTTGTGAAAGTAGCCACATTTTTCTTAGCGTGACCATATTCTTTAAAGTTGAGCTGGCTCTTAAGCACAAGAATTTCATTACTTATAATTTATTTTATGAGTACATGACAGAAAACTACTTGAATTTGAACTCATAAAAGTCGCTTTGGACAAAAAGTGTCCAATGCATATTCTGCATGCTTCTTCGGATCCTCACTCTGCAGTTTTCACTCTGCAGTCAGTGTATTGTGGTCAGTCTTGATTTTCATTCATATGTTCCTGCTAACAACCAGTCACTATTAGACTGCTTGTGTTTTGTTTAATAACACAACTTATAAATAGAAAGGTTAGTAAGGAAGTGAAATAAAAAGGTGAATATTGAAAATTGGTTACCATTGTCAGGATGGATGCTTGAGGATCAGTTTAAATGTAAATCAGGTTTACTAACCAAGTATACTTGTGTGGCGTTACCAAGAATCAGAGACTTTCTAATGTGGAGACACAGCACTCAAAAAAATTCTCCATAGAAATGCATGGGGCTAGTTTGTCACGCCAATATGGCCGTTGTCTACACATATCCCACCCCTTCCTCGGCAAAACGTCAACATGTGAATACATTGAGCCAATCATATGGTGTGTTGTGAAGACATCGTGCCAATCATGTGTTGTGATCTCGCCGCTGGAGCAAGATTGGTGTTGTGAAGCCTTGCGCACGCACATTTCTGCCGAAATGGATGCCCAACGAGTGCTCAAAAAGCATTGTCAAATGGCCGCCGAGTGGAGGGACTTGCCTAAAAGGACTTTGGTTTAATTTAGTAGCTGACTACGCGACCCTAGTATCAAAACCAGGGAACAGGTTTCTGTTAATCAAAAGACTCAACAGGCTCACAGGTTCAGGCATGAGACGGAGACAGAGTTCCACAAAATGAAAGGTTTTTATTTAAGCACAGAGGATGGGGAACAAATTAAGAGAAACCTAGACCGGAAGGAAAGCTGTAACACGGACTAAGAAAATATTAATTTTGTGCCACAGAGTGGGAAGGTAACAAAGCATAAGACAAGACAATTAGTTGAGCAGGAGGAAGGGGCTTACCAGAGGGAGGCAGGCTATCCTGAAGAAAGGGATGTCAGGATCACACGTGGATATAGGAGACAGCAACCACCGCAACCCACACAAGTGAACAGTAGTGGAAACACACACAGTGAAGCCACACATCCACACATGCACTACAAGCTAGACTCCCACCAACACCAGGTGACCAGCCTCCCCTGCAGCACCCCCTACTCCTGCAAAACAAACCACAACAGACAACAAAAAAAATACAGACAACAGTAATCACATTAGGCCCGGATGACACAGGCTGACCCTTAGAGCTGACTGAATTGTCCCGTTACCACAATGAATACAAACAGGAACTAAATCAAAGACATACAGGACAAACACACAATAAGGGAGTGGATGGCCATCCAAATGACAAATTCAAATAAACAGACAGACACAACTGCTTTGAGAAGCCCAGCAGCAATAGGAGGCCTACTGTAGACTAGGCTGTAGAATTACACAGCGGGCAGGCCTAACTATGCCTGCATATGTGCCTACTTACAGCTTCCCAAAATCATGCAAACGAAATAACATAAAGCCAAAAGAACATGAAAATTAAAGACTTCTTAACCAAATAAATCACAAGATACAATGACAATGACAAGACATGTAAATCAAATGGCCAAAGACACCCGGAAGATCACCACACAGACCGGAACAGCCTTCCCGACAACGCGCTGAGAGCCAAACAAACCAGCCTCACCTCTGCTGCATACCTGACCCACGGTGCAAGTCAACTTATAAAGAAACCAGCCAGCTGTATCCACCGATTTACTAATGAACGGCCTTAACCCGCTACACTTGCATATACAAGGAATTTGTGCTCTGCATTTAGTAGTGTACAACTCACCCACACACAGTGTACACCCATTTAAACACACACACTCACAAAGCTGGTGTTGTGTTCTGGGGATCTGGTGTTGTGTGCTGTATGAAATCAAGGATATCTGGTATCTAAAGGCATAGTCCAACAGTATAATCCAGTTTGAGTTCAAAGTATAGTATAATATAAGTATATATACATTTTTGATCCCATGAGGGAAATTTGGTCTCTGCATTTAACCCAATCGGTGAATTAGTGAAACACAAACAGCACACAGTGAACAGAAGCACACACTAATCCCGGCGCGGTGAGCTGCCTGCCTGCTTCAACGTGAGGGGTTAGGGAGCAGTGAGGGGTTAGGGTGCCTTGCTCAACCCTCGGTTATAAGGGCACTTCAGCCAGTGGGCCCACTGGTGCCCAAGTTCAAATTGAGTTCCTCAATTGGCCGAGCACTACCTCAAAATTATGGATGTGTCCCAGACAACCATTATATTGGTGATTGGTCATTGGTTGTATGGAGCATAATTTCGAGACTACACTGAGAGATGCTTTTCTCTTTGGATTAGTGGTAAGAAAATAGAAGATCAAATATTAAAGAATAGGAAGCTCGTGGTTGTCATCTATCCTTTATGCAGAGTTTCATGATGATTGATTGGCAGGAATGCATTAATTTCAATTTACACATCACAGAGTTTACAGCTGATTTTCTTTCCACTTTTTTTGTTAAGACAATGATCCCTTAATTATATTTGCATCATTTTGACCAACTAGACTACTTTGACCAACTTGACTCATTTTGTGATGACATATTCCACAAACAAACAGTGATTTAAACCAAGCCATAGCAATCAACATGTTGGTTCAAGAGCATTAGCAGTTGACCTCAAGTATAAACAGACTATTCCTTTGACACACTGGACAATCCGTATAACTAATTTAACCATGACAAACCAAATGACGTCTTCAGAAATGCTCTGTTTAATATGTCAAGCCATCACAATATTGACACTTTGTTTGTACTTGTAAGGTTTATACATTTTATACATTTTCTTAAATAGTTAAATATATAGATATATAGACTTTACTTTACTTTATTTCTGCATTGTTGCACTGTTGACTTACTCATTTGCACTATCACCATGACCACTATCACCATTGCACTACCACCATGACACTCATTCACACAGAGCACCTTAGAGCACCTTACCATACCTTACTATGCACAGAGAATCACAGGCTCAGTCCCTGCCTCAGTCATTGCAAGCGCCTCTGATTTATTAATCACCACTATGTGGATACTGTTTTAGAATTGATTTAGATTAAGTGTTAGTATAATTTGTATTTTTGTAATTTGTATTTTAGTATATTTTTATATATTGTATTAAGTGTTAGTATAATGTGTATTTTAGTATATTTAGCATATTCTTTATCTTCTACTGTCTTTACTGCTTAGTTGTGTTTTTATATTATATACTTTAATTACTCTTTCTGCTGTTAAAGAATGTGTTTGTGTTGTATGTATGCTGCTGCTGAGACCTTGAATTTCCCCTGGGGATCAATAAAGTATCTATCTATCTATCTATCTATCTATCTATCTATCTAACAATCATCATTATAAAATAAATGAAGGGTTCAGATACAAAAGCCTCTAAATGCCACCTATGTCAAAAATGAGATAAAGATGGTGAGGGGATGCTCTTCACATATAGTATATGCTAATCAAATAATTTAACTTCTAAACCCACTAAATACCACTATCTTCCTGGTCTGAAATATCGATTTATAGGCAAAAAACCTATAGGAGCCTGAATTTAACTGCTCATTTAAAAGAAAAGTGGTCAGACGGATTTAGAGGGTTTTGCATCTGAACTCTTCAAATATACATTGTAGTTTCAAGAATTGTAAACAAAATCAAGTCAAGCCAACATACATCTCAAACATGTGACCAAGAGACACATTTCAGAATTATCAATTTAACATAACATTTCTCAGTACAAAAACAAAAACAGTACAACTGGTTTTGAAACTGTACTTTTTTAAAGCCTCAAGTCATTGAGGTGTAAATCCTGCAGTGTTGGGGAAGTTACTTTTAAAAAGTAGTGTTTGCTCGTTACTCGTTACATCTCAAAAAAGTAACCCGTTACTTTACTTAGTTACCCTCTATGGAAAGTAACTTATTTACTACGTTACTTTTACGTTACTTTTATGTTGCTCGACTTTGGGCAGAACCCAATATCTGTTCCGAAATGTGTAGGCCTACATAACGTTCTACTATGGAGGACATAACAGGTATTTCTTTTGTGCTATTTATTATAAAAAAAAATGCCACAAACAGAGCACTTGACAAGAAAACATTGGGCTTATAGGCTTCAACACCACCACAAGCCCTATGAAACAATATCAAATAACATAGCCTCCATACATCTTGGGCATATAGGTGAACACAAAATATATGAGGGCTTATTTTATAGCCTTATACTCTTTCAGGCGCTAGTCCGAAATTTGGTGCAAAGCTAGTGCAAATCCTATCAATAGGCTGGCAGTTGAGTTAACAAAATCAAGTGGACAAAATCAGGGCACAGTGTAGGCTACAACTAACACTCACATTCCTTCCCTTAGTTTCAACGAGTTCGAAGTAATGTCCATATTTTTGTGTGCTTGTTGTGTGATTTGTTTTGTTTTGCTTTGTTTAACCCAGGGATAGGCGTGGGCATGTGTGCAGAAAGTGCTTTGGTTTTATATTGCAGGCCCATATCACTCCACATATATATCTCTCCATCCAACAGTGCATATTGTTTTAAAATAACAAACATAAGGAAGGTAGACCCCCCCTGTGTAACAACTGGCCTTAAGTGATCAAGCAATGACCTTGTCTATAGACATCCTAAGTTTTTGAGTCTTGTTACCAATACACAAAACTACGGCTGTCAATATATAAATATGTCAAATATAAGGAATGAACATACATCATCAGTAGTCAGTGCAATATGTTTCACATTGATGTGGAAAAATACCCTAAGGACTGTTCAGCAGCTGACAACACGGAGCCTAATAAAAGATGTACTGCCTGTCAGCACATTTCTGATAACCAAAGGTCAGAGAAGCCCAGTGCTCTTACTGAAGTCTTGGGAAATTGCCTTATTTTCAGTGTACGTACAGTAACTCAAACAGTATCATACACTTCATACAAAGGCATGTGAATAAATAGTTGCAATTTAAATCAAAATGTAAAATCTCACATTTCACAATATACTGTTCAATAAATTAAATAAATTGTTGCACATGTAAAGACATAAAAAAACAAATAAAAAACTAGTATATAATAAATAATATTGAAGACTACACGCATCCCTACACCTCTAGCGCATAAGACTTTGATCGTCTCCGACAGACTCTCAAGAACACGAGCCAGTATAGAGAAACCATCAGGCTCCAGTAGCATATATACGCTATTGATCCAAAGACCACAAATTTCAACTCCTCTTGTTTTTTCTCTGTCCTCCAATTCTGCTGCGTTTCCCTGTAGATGGTGTAGCCCAGTCCTCCCAACAAAACGGCCGCCCATACAGACAGAGGTAGAAGGGGTATGTAGTTGCCCACAATCTTGCGTCGCCCTGATGTACCCCAGCTGCTTTTGTTCATTGTGATGATGGCAAAGTACTTGGCAGGAAGGAGACTGGTCATGTAAAGAGCGGAGTACAGTGACATGAATACCATCAGAAAGCTCCTGCGCAATAGACAAGCGTAGGCTGCTTTGACTAGACCGATGAGCTGAATGCAGCAAAGGACCCAGATGATGTCCCACAAGGAGCCCGTCCAGAAGAGCTTGATGATGGTGGCTGTGACGAAGAAGGGGAAGATTCCAGCTACGATGGACTCATAGGTCATCCAGAGATGATGCTTGTGCCACCACATGGCGTTGAACAACCACTCCCGGAAATAGGACTTTGTCCAGCGGGTCTGCTGGTTTAACCACCGTAAGAACTGTGCAGGAGTCTCGGTGTAACACTTTGATCGAGCTGTGTATCTGGGGAAAATGACATGCTCGCTATCAATACAACACTTCAGCGAAATATCTATTTGTGAGACTGTCTTGAGCTTGACAAAGGCTTTTGATCAGATGTGTAAAGAAGAAAGAATGAATAAAAGCTCAATAAAGTAGACTTAAGTAGACTTGTAAATGTTAATCTGCGGACACAACCCAAAAAGTCTGTGCTAGTGCTCAGTATTTCAGTGTAGGGAGGTTAGTCACTACTGTGTGTAGGGAGGATACTCACTTTGTGGCATAGCCCATGCTCAGCATGCGGTTTGTGAGGTGACGATCATCCCCAAAAGTGCAGTGAGTCCCAAGAAACTTCTGGTTGTACCACGACTCCAAGAACTGCTGCAAGAGGTCGTTACGGTAAAGGCCTGCATTGATGAAGCAAAAACAAACACCTGCGAGTTAAAGTCTCTCTTTTATAATTTAAAAAAAGTGGATAAAAAAGGAACATGACTGAGACAAAATGAGTATGCAAAAAACTGAGCATACAAAATGAGTGTACAAAAACATAAATAAATAACAAAAATGAAAACATATGGATATTCTTCTTCCTATGTTTCTCTTACCAAGGGGGCCACTGATGCAAGAGACACAGTTAAAGAAGGACTGGCAGGAGCGCTCGATGTTGAACGCCATCCAGTATCTCAGGCTGCTCATGAAGCTGATGTACGAGTCCTTCTCGTTGAGGATCATCACGTCTCCCCCTACTGCCCCGTACTTCTCGTTGCTCTCCAGCACCTTCACAAGCTCACAGGTGGCCAACGGGTCCAGCTTTGTGTCAGAGTCACACACCTGTGTGTGTATAAGCGCATAGAAAGAGAGAGAGATGGAGACAGGGAGAAAAGTAAAAGGCAATGTTTTTAGTATAGTGTTACAGTAATCCAGTTCTTTACATTACATTATTCATCATTTATCTGTCACTCTTGTCCAAAGCAACTTAACCCTTAAAGGTGTAGGTTTTTGAACGTTCTAAGTTCCGCAACAATTGAAGGTTCTAAAATTCTATGTTGAATTCAATGAACCCAGATATTCTTTAGAACGTTCATTTCTCAACATTCCCTTAAGGGTTAAAGTGAACTAACCCCTGTCCCCAGTCCCCCTTGTGTTACATTTGGAAAGCCACATCCCTGACCACTAGACCTGCCTGACTCCTACTCTCACCTGTATGTAGTCCACGGAGGGTCCCAGGGCCTTGAATGCGGTGTACATCACCTCCCGTTTGCCTCCCCACTTCTGCATGATGCAGACACAGCGCTTAGTCTGGATGAGCTCCTCCACCTCTCTCCGCTGGGGGTCTTCCTCCCAGAGTCCATCACCAGTGTCCAGCTCCAGGCTGCCCGCGCTGCTGGCCCTAGTGGGGTTCCATGTGTGGTAGTTGTTCTGCCACACATAGCACCCTGGGTCCTGGTCGGCAAAGACCTCTTTAAACATCTCCATCATGTAGAGGTCGTCCTCGGAGTTGCCGTCCACCACCATGATGATTTGCATCAGGTGCGATGGGTACACGAGTGCTCGTACTGAGTTCAGGCACTCGCGCAAAGGTACTCTGGGTCCTCCTGGTAGGCCGAGATGGTGAAGCCCACAGTCTTTGTGTAGGAGCAAGGCTTGCGTCTGAGAGTCATCCGCCGGTGCTCAATGAAGGCAAACAGACTCTGGATCAGCACATGGATGCTGAGAAGCAAGCCGTAGAAGCCAAAAGAAATGATGCCGTAAGGGGACGTGGCAATGGGGAACCCTGCTACGTAAGCCCATATCATCACCCCTAGTACCATCAAAGCGAAGAGGAAGGTCAGTATTGCACGCACTAATGTGCCAACTTTTCTGAGCAAAGGTTTCAGCTTCATATTTACACCTGGAAAAAAAACCAAGTTGTATTGTAAAAAAGAATGAAATTCAAATTGACAGAGAGATATTACAATACACAGTGGGTATATCTTGTTATCTTCATTTAGCCAGGATTTAGCTTAAATCACAAGAAACCACATGAAATTATCAGATACAGAAACCACGTGAAATGACCATAAGAAATCGCGTGAAATTATCACAGGTTCAGTTACAGTAGGTCTAAGTCATGATCTAATGGAGACAAAATTGCTGACAAAATAATGATTCCCATTAAATATAAGTTAATAACAGTTAACTTCTAGCCTAATTTATACCTGTATCACAAATTAGTAAACAGAGGCTACCCACTAAATCATTTTGGAATGTAAGTATCAGGTATTCATGCAGCCTACTTTAAACTGGAACATCGTTTACAGTAGAAGGCTAACGGTAGAACCCGTGCTATTTTGCTTGACATTACGAAAAAAATTAAAAAATATATAAAAGCAAGTGTCTTACCCCTCCGTTGGTAATACCCTCAGAAAACTTAAATCGCTCCCCTTAGTTCACCCCCTTAGCCTACTTGTAGTGACAACCACATGTGCAACGGTGCATTTATACAGCTTAAGTTAAAAGAAACACGCCCAAACATCTTATTTCCAGCCCTAAATGAGTTGTCCCATTCAGAAGACAGAACACCACTACGCTCCCTCCCTAACAGTAAATAACGCATGGGATTGTGTCAAACGTGGACTTTGACGTCATTAATACATATTTTAAAACCGTTCCTTGGAAGAACCAATATCGACATGAGATAATTAGGCTAGCTAATTTTCAAATAAATAATTTTTAAAAAGTAAATGTGTTTACATTCATTATTACAATACAATTACATTAGCCTACAAAACTTTCAGACATCCAAGTAGTATAATGAACATACTGCTTATTGAATGGTGGAATGAATTCGACCTGATGGTTCTGAGTGTATTTTTGGATCCTTAATGTGTTTGTGTGTGTGTGGGTGGCGGTGGTGTGTGTGTGTGTGTGTGTGTGTGTGTGGGGGGGTCACATTTAAGAAAGGGGCAGAGTCAGTTCTTCAGATTTACCTCAGCAATATGTGTCAAATGTGCCTACAATTGTTTCAGTTTAACTCTCCATTAATTTGCCTCTCATTTACTTGTCACTAACATTTCCAGCAAAGATCAGGGATGTAGTGGAGGCTAAACGCAAACACAGTTTATCCCCCTCTGAAATTTCAGAAATGATTTATCCACCTATTATTAGAGTTTATCCATCTCTCAAAAGAGTTTATTCACCAATTACAACTTTTAACATTCAAAAATCACATTATCCATATTCATAATACAGTATGTACACTCAACACTCTAGGAACCATTTAATACCACTGGTATTGTTATAAACATTGAACAATAACCTCCACCATGATCAGACATGTTCTGAATGCCTTTTTTTTTTTTTATCTGATACCGCATGACGCAGTCCACCTCACCGAGATCACAGAATTCATAGTTTACCTCTTATTTTACCACTACATTCCTGACAAAGATGTTGGGATTTATTGGAACATAGGTGAACATATGTACAGTAGGCCAAATACTGTTACCTTACTTATGTTGAGAGGCAGTAGCAGCAAAAACTGTCCTATCCTATTAGTAGTGTCTCGTGACACCCAGCCACTGTCCCGAGCACTGTAAAAATGTAATTTGCTGAATTTACTTAAAACAAGTCAGGAAACTGATTGCCTCGAAATTTACAAGTAAAGTACATCATTCATTTTAAGTCGTTAAAGCTGAAAAGAACTGTGTTTAGATAACTTGTGTTGCAGTAACACTTACACAACACTTTAGACATTTATTTTTCTTCTCTTCTTTTTCTTTATTTCCTTATTTATTTACGCATTGCACAGCCATGCAGACAGTATAATTGTATGTGACAAACAATTTTAATTGAATTGAGTATAGTTAACTCAAAATCCTTCATTAGTTTGACTATAAAATGTTCAGACAACTTCAATATGGTTATGGGTATGGTTATGGTATTTAGCAGACACTTTTGTCCAAATATCTGAGTTACGTTCAGTAAGAAGCACTCATTAGCACAAATTATCCTTACAAGGCTCCTTACAAGGCTCCTTACAAGTGTTCACATTACTAGGCTGTTCCCAGAATGCCCAGTCCACACATTCTTAAAATGATATCAATCCTTAACACATAACGAAGTGACAAACTGTTGTTGTCATGTCTGTTGTTGTAATTATTTGTTGGTGCCACAAACCATCAAGTAGATGACCATCCACAACACATTAATACTGTGCATAGATCTTAAAGAATTGATTATGCCGAAGACTCCGGCAAACCCTACTCATATTTTTCAGTAAATGTTACTTAAGGCTGATGAGTTGAATTACTTTCCTCACCAGAAAGTTGTGTTAACTAAGTGTAGCCTAAGGTAGAGAGTCAACAAATTAGGAAGAAACCAGTAAAGTTATTTTGACAGCCTTACTAATTATATTAAGTAAGGTTAGCAACAGTATGACTGCCCTGTCCAGTTAGTAGTGTCCTGACAGTGACAGGACAGTGTCTCGATGTCTCAGGACAGTGGCTGGATGTCATGGGACACTAACAGGGTGTCACAGGATAGTGGCTGGGTGTCACAGGACAGTGGCTGGGTGTCTCGGGACACTACTAACAGGACAGGACAGTTTTTGCTCCTAGTCTACTGCTTATATTTCAGAGGTGAATTTCCTGCCTAGCTGCTGATCTTGTTATCTTAATTACAAGAAAAGTAAATCAATAAAAACAAATAAATCTTAGGGTATAATATTTAATCTATATTAAATTATTATATAATTAATAATTATATATATAAGCAATGTGTTCAAACCTTGAATGAAGGGAGAGGCTGACCACTCATCGTCTTTTTCAGTCCAACACAAAAGTAACAGAGTTCTTACACCCTCTATTGGCAAGAGATAGCTATTGCAATTTTCATGTACTGTGCAAAATGTTACTAGTGTCCAAAGTTGTTTTTTTTTAGGTACAGTGAGCATATGTTGTATAGCCTATATGGAGGTTTTTTAATTTATTTATTTTTATGATTTTTTATTTTTTTATTTATTATTTTATTTTTTTTTTTTTTTAAGAACATCAAGTCAGAAATGAGTCTATGACCTTGGCATTTGTAGACAGTTGTTTTGTGTAGTGCCTCCATACATTGCGGCAATCAACAGCAAATATGGATTAAGAAAAAGTTAAAATGTTAAAACTGAATGTTAAAACTTATTTCATTCTTTATGAATGTTTTGAATTGCTAACATACAAGCTCATGAATTTACTTTCCCTGTTTCTCATTGTTTTGCGTCATAGACCTCTCTTCTCAATAAATCATGAATTGCGAATCATAAAAAAAGTAACATAAATTTTAACCTCTGTTTTTTTTCCTTTCAAAACATCTTTTACAATTGTTCAGTGGTGCCCCTCATTTAGAGTATGATGAAAATTAGCTGTTACTGTCATTTTATTTCTGCTACCATTGTTACTTATCACATGGGCAATCACCTATGCAGCACATCACTCCAAAACCACTGCTTATGCCCAATGCAGAAAAAGAAAAGACAGGTTTGTGTTCATGTGCAATTAATTGTTTGTGTGGTGCAGAGCAGCGGAGAGCACGGTCAATCAGACACTGAGTGGCTTCATTTGATTTCTTGTATTTATGGCCATTCACTGTCCTCTCATCTAAGGTCCATCTGCGGCGCTTAGCCGGAGGCCATGGTCTCCTTGATCCAGGAGATGTAGTTGCAGACCTTGGCGTAGACACCAGGCTTGTTCCTCATGGCGCAGCCTTTACCCCAGGACACAACACCCTGCACCTCACCATTGCACACCAAAGGGCCTCCTGAGTCACCCTATAAGACAAGAGAGAGGTGAGAGAGAGAAAGAAAGTGTTCTTGTAAATATAAAAACAGAGAAATTGAAACAACAATTGAACAATTGAAATCAAGCCTCCCAGATTTATCAACAATCACATTTGTCATCTTCACACACACATTTGAATACATTTGTTGAATTTTATGAGGCAAATGCGTACTCTACCATGAGCGTCAGTGGTAAATAAAGAAAAAAAGAGGTGTTCATTTCTGTGCTCTCAATCATAATTGTTACAGTTGTGATAACAGTTTTATTCACCACAAGATTACTTTTCACCCCTCAGTTTCTGTATTTACGCTCTCGAATCCTGAATCGGCGCTCGTTTTCATTCTTAATGCGCTCGCATAATAAAGGCAGCTATCTGACTCCATAGTTCCATGGCCTTATCTCAGGACAACAACATCAACATCACAGGATTAGGTGAGCTGTACCTGGCACGAATCCTTGCCCCCCTCCATGAAGCCAGCACACATCATATTGGAGGTGACCTGGAAAGGATAGGCATCGTTCCAGCAGGTGTCGTCGTCAATGATGGGGATCTCCAGACACTGCAGCTTATCAGGGTACCTCGCTGCAGCAGGGACAGAGCAGGGATTGTGTTTTACAAAACCAAGTGGGAGGGAAGGGGCCAATCAAGGCACATTTATCAAGTGGTGGGCGCACTACTACTCCCGTGGACTCGAGAAAGCTTGATTACCATGTCTGAATGAACTCAAGCTGTGAACACATTATTTCATCAGCGAGAGCTGGCAGCTGTCTCTTGGGGATATGAGAACCAACCAGCCATTTCACTGAAAACTAAGCGGCATATGTGTCAAAGTGCTACAGAAAGGCTGTCTATCAGACACACACACTGACACATACACACGCTCTCTCTCTCTCTCTCTCTCTCTCTCTCTCTCTCTGTATTTCTTGATCTTTCTCACACAGAGAGAAATGCACACACATACATTCATAATGCACGTTCTCCACAGCTCCCTCTTTTGTGCTCTCTTTGCCTTAATGTCAATCTCCATTACCCTCTCATTCACATTTATATACACTAAACACTCCCTCTCTCTCTCTCTAATCTTTCTCACTCTCTTACTCTGTCTCTCTTACACTCTCATTCATACAGACGCAGACACTTAGGCATGCAAGTGGCACACCCTCATGCCTAGACACCCTCAAGATAGACCCCTCCCTCCCTACATGCTCTCTCTTGCTCTCTCCCTCCCTACATGCTCTCTCATGCACACACACACACACACACACACACACACACACACACACGTCATATACTCACAGCCTTGGTTGCTGTCGCGGATGTTGCCCCAGCCTGAGACGCGGCACATGGTTCCGGCGGGAGCACAGTCGCTGGGCAGGGCCATGGTCTGCACGTACTGGTTGATGACTGCCGGCTGACTCAGCTTGATCAGCATGACGTCGTTGTCCACGGTGCGGGGGTTGTACTCGGGGTGGCGGATGGACTTGGCCGACATGATGTGCTGCTCTGTGCCCTCGGGCTCCCGGATGTGGTGCTCGCCCAGGCGCACCTCGGTGGGAGACCTGTGGGGTGACAAGCATCATGCGTATAGTGACAGGTAGACTACACACCGTTTTTGTACAGGTACACAGAGCTGAGCTGCACCAGAGCTGAGCTGAGTGCTTAGAATCTGCTGGTGTTGCAGTCAAGGTGACGCAAACATTGCACCTTTGCACATTTTTGCTCCTTTTGCCCACTTGTCTGTATAAAAATATAAAGATGGCCCCAGCTGTGGCGCGACTGGCTGGGGCACCTGCACCGTGCGCCGGCGACCCGGGTTTGATTCCCGCCCCATGGTCTTTTCCGGATCCCACCCCGACTCTCTCTCCCATTAATTTCCTGTCATTCTCCACTATCCTATCCGCAATAAAGGCATAAAAGTACAAAAAAATATACTTAAAAAAATATACAGGTATATAAAGATGGTTTGAATCCAGACTTGTCTTATTCTCTGGCCCTCTGTGTGAGTCCTTATAGATTTATATTATTATCATAGCATTATGATCTCAATTGTTTCTGTAAAGATTCAGTGTTCAGAACATTGTTTACAGAAACAATTAAGATTATAATGCTACAATAATAATATAAAATCTATCTTACCAAGAGTGACATCTAGTCTGACCTGACATCAGAAATGTTGTCCCGTTTGTGTATGTCCCCAAATTATGTCCCATTCTAAAAGTGTTTTTTGTTTGTTTGTTTCCCAGAGTATGTTCTATTTGTTTTCATTGATTTTACATAATGGAGTTGACATCAAGTTTTAATCCTGTTCTCATCTATTCAGCCACATATATGTAAGCTCATGCTCCCTCACTGTCACTCTGCACTCACGATTGGTAGCAGTGGGCTGCCGAGAGGATCCACTCGCTGGAGAGGAGGGTCCCGCCACAGTAGTTGTACCCGTCGTACAGAGAAACTTGCCAGGGCACTGAGTTCTTCACACACTCATAGCCTCCGACTATTTTGTCATCTTCTACATCCCAGGCAGATACTTTACAGAAAGGGAAAAAATAAACAAAACTGGAAGGTATGCAATGAAACATATGGTACTGTATATACAGTCACAGAGGCACCTCTTCAGGAAGTCTTAACCCACAGGGCCTCAACGCTTTGATGTTGCATGCAATGATTGATTACGCCTGTGACTCAAAGTGCCCCAAAACCAAACATATAGAATCCCATGTCACATTTAGCACATACAATAAATCTTTTAAGAGCATTAGTTGCATGATGTATTCTTCCAAAAATGCTTAATTTATTGGATTATAAGAGCTTGTGTTATTTTGTTCAGAAAAATCGTATAAAATGTACCTGCCACTGCCAAGAAAGACACGAGAAAATACAGCTTCATGTTTACCCTCACGTCCCTGCCGACCCCACCTGTTATATATCCACCACTGTGTTGGTTATCTTGGTCAGCTCAAGGCCCCATCTTATCTGAATTCGACACTGAAAAGACCAACTAAATACAGCAACCAGTGTTGAGAAGGTTAAAGTGAATTCCACTACAGATTACAGAATACATACCCTAAAATGTAATTTGTAACATTTTTTAATACTTTGGATTACATCATCATTGTGTAATATTTTGTTAGCAGTGGATGAAACAGTTATGAGAGATTATGTGAAGTTGTAAGACCCATAGTATCAACAACAATCCACAACCTGCTTTACAGTAAGGATGGTTTGACATATATATATATTTATATAGTATAAGCCTATGTGCTATGAAACACTGTAAAGGTCATTGTGTCGAAGCACCTACAACAGAGGCATTTTGACTACACATGGGCTAAAAGGCTACCAAATGTCAAAGTATACACAGATTTTGTAAGATTTTATAAATTTCAACAGCACAAGGGTAGTTACATGCCTTTTTGCAGAACACTCAAGAAACGAGAACCAATATCAGCCTAAAACATGCTGGCTGGATAGGCTCTATTGGCCTACAACAAAGCTAACTTTACATTCTACATTCCTAGAGAGTTTTTTAATTTAGGTTATCAGTATAGAAAGGGAAAGGAGCCACCAGAGACATAGGCTACACAGTATAGTATATATACTCTTTTGATCCCTATATAAGTATAAGTATATAAGTAAATATATACTCTTTTGATCCCTATATAAGTATAGTATAGTATATATACTCTTTTGATCCCATGAGGGAAATTTGGTCTCTGCATATATCCCAATCCGTGAATTAGTGAAACACACTCAACACACAGTGAGGTGAAGCACACACTAATCCCGGCGAAGCAAACTGCCTGCAACAACAGCAGCATTTGGGGAGCAGTGAGGGGTTTATGTGCCTTGCTCAAGGGCACTTCAGCCATGCCTACTGGTTGGGATTTGAACCAGCAACCCTCCGGTTACAAGTCCGAAGTGCTAACCAGTAGGCCACGGCTGCCCCAATATGGCTGCCCAGGCAGGCAAATATTTGAATTTCAGTGGAAAGCCTCATCCTACATGTTATACTCATATTTTTATTTTAAATATGTAATCCGGAATACATGTGTACTTTTTCACAAAATCCCTGTCACTATTTTAAGGTATCATATCATCTTCATTAATCATAACAAACTTCAGACAAACATTATTATAATTAACAAAACAATTAGGTAAGGAAACAAGACTCCCATATTGTGAAATACATGTTACAGTATATGGGGTGGTATGCATGAGTTATCTTTGTTTCAATCTTCAATCAGTCATATCTTTGTTATCTTACTAGATTTATCTTTGTTTTAAATCATGTCTGAAAGCATGAAATTGTAGAATCTATAATCATTCAGGACTGATTTAGTGCTCAGAGCATGTGTTGATCTCCTTTTTTCTATTTCAACGTGTACCTTTTTAATCGCTTCAGCACATTCTGTGCTCCCATGCCAAATATAGATCTCGTCTTTATCAGAAACCTTCATAGCCCTACTCAACAGGTTTAGATGTCCCTAGGCCCTGTAACAGATATAAAACATTAAGGCCACTTTAGATCTTACACTCTAAAAAATAATACACTGGCTCAACTTAAAAAAATTGAGGTAACAATTTGCATGGATCTTTTTAAGTAATTTCAACTCAAGCCATTTTTGAGTAAATATTGTGAGACTTATATAGTTAGAACAACTGAATTATATTATATGATCAAATTAATATAATTAAGTTGATTCAACTTAATTAAGCTTTTAGAGGACAAATCAAGTTGATTGTGCTAAACTAATTGAGTTCTTCTCACTATAAAAGTCTCACAATATTTACTCAAAAAACAACTTGAGTTGAAATTACTTAAAAAAAATTAAGGTAACAATTTGCATGGATCTTTTTAAGTTATAGTAACTTACTTCACTTCTGTCTGAATGAAAGCACACAGCAATTTAAATTTTCTGAAAGCATTGTTTATTTTTAAAGCAATGGCAACTGGTCCAGTTGTGCAATGAATGAATGTAGAGATCCGTCTGAATTCGCCATTTATCTGTATAAAAAAGAAAGGCACAATGTTAGAAAATTTACCTCAAGACAAACAACAAAATGAACAAAATCTACGTGGTTGGCAGGGATTGACACAGAATATTTCTCAAACTTCAAAAATAAATAAATGTTGGCCTACCTATTAGGCCTATGTTCAGGTTAAGCTAAGAATGTCAAATGGCCCACAAACCTTCATAAATAGTGACAATGTTAGGCTTAACTAGGACGACCAAATATGATCCTCAAACACGTGCAGTGTTAGAACTAGCAATGCTAAAATGTTAAGTGCTGAATGCAGCTGTCACTGTGAAGTTTGAAGACACCAGACAGCTAAATTTACCTTTACTAACTCCAAATTATCAAAGGGCAGGCTGCAGGTAACATTGAAGACGCCAGCTACCAAAGTCATCTTTTCAAATGGTTTAATTACCGTGCAAGCAGCAGCTAGCTTGGAAGACACGATAGCTACTGTCTGTAGATAGCTAGGTAAAATCCATCTTTTCAAATATTCAAATTAGCAAAAGGGCAAGCTGTAGCGTTAATTTCATTTGTAGTGTCACGTGACAAAGATTTTGATGCACTGTGTGCCGTTGTTTGATAGCTGTTGCTTTTAAAAACAAACACAAAAATAGTAGGCTAGACCTACTTTGCACGCACCTTTGATGTTCGATGCAGGCTACATGTTCAGGATCCTGTGCCATAATTTCTGTTACTTCTCAGGCGTGGTCTGGAAGGTCCTGAATGTTCAGTCGTGTTATCAGCTTTATAAGTTTGGTCACGAGATTTACAAGTTTCAGTAACTTAATACTTTCTATTGTTAGGTGAAAGCAAGACTGTGTGTTGAAAATCCATATATTAATAAGTTGAGACAGCTTTTCTTTCTTTTTTTAGTATGACAAACTCCTTAAAATAAGTTGTCAACTCACCTATACATGTACAAGTAGCAAACTTAATTTTTTTATGTCGAAAATGTTCTTCATTTTAAGTTTTATCTACTAACCTCATGAATAATTTTTTAGAGTGTAATGTTATAATACTATCAAAATTATAAACCAGCATTATCATTGGTGCATTCATGAAATGTTTGAGAAGTAATCCAAAAATAAACAGACATGCTTAATCTTTGTAATTATATAATCATAATGTTAATAATCATTATTTACATACATTTTGAGAGGAAACTGCTTATTTCATATTTAAAACCTAATTTCATTTAAGCTCTGCAACGTAACCTGCCCAGTGAGCCAGTGTCTCTTTCATGGCTCCTGTTTTTCATCTGGTAGTATTAAATCACAAGGGAACAATCGCACAGTGTGGACTAGGACCACCCAGTTTGCCAGCTGGGCCTCCTGTTTGCTAATTCGTGCCTTTTTCATTTACTTCAGAGGAGTGGTGGTACTAGAAGACTAGAACATATTATATTTGCAATACACATACATGCAGAAAAGGTTTAGACCACTTTACTGTGTTGAACCTATTTCTGTTCCTGGGAGTTCAGGTAACCTGTCTCCCACAGAGACAAAAAAGAGAAGAAAAATAAATTAGGCAAATATTTCTACAAACTTTGGAACAGCTGGAGGATATATACCATGATATGTAAAAAAAAAAAAAAAAAAAACATTTCCAGGTCATTGACAAAGCATCTGATAAGAGCCATGAATGAGTAATATGCATCAATCTGGCTCTCTTTCAGGTTCACTGTGAAGTTCACTTTCAGTGGTCTGTGGAACACAAACACTGACACAAGCGTAATACACATAATACACACCGTTTACTATTTATTTTCATAACAACTGAGATTGAAATCGGTTGACACGGTTGCAAGAGCCGAATGAAAAAGCATAAAATACCCGCAAGGGTGTATTGTGGAAACAACAAGGATGTAAGGCTGACTTCAGGCACACTTTCATTGAGACAAGGAAACAGTTATTAAAGGCCTTTATTTAAGTATAGGGGCATAATACAAGTGAAAACGCCACCCAGTTCCCACCCTCTGGGCGTGGTTTTGGGGAGAATACCTGAATGAGTTGGGTGTATAGAGTAAAATGTGGTCACATGGTCCGATTACACCGGCATATGGGGATGTACACATTAGTCTCTTGCTGAAAACATACATGTTAAATACACCAACCATGTACAGAGAAAGAAAACAATACAACAAAAACAACATTACAATTACATTAAGAAATGTATATATTGTAGCCTGGCTAGCGCCACCACTTCTCAATGAGACGTGGTCTGGGAACCAAACGTTCATTTTCTCGTATTTGAAAAAAATGCCCAGATCCGTTTATTGGGTGCCACGGATGTCTATCAAATGCGTCTGTGCATAGCTCATCATTGTCTTGCTTTCCCCCTTGTTCTGTGATTGGTCCCCTATCTCAGGCGAAAATTTGCTCCATGGTCTCCAGGCTGCCTTAGCAGCGTGAATCAAATCGCGCGCAAGGCAGCATGGGAACACCCAGGCTATATATATTGTAGAAAAGGTCTGAAATCAATTTCTTTATTTAGACCTGGATATATCCAGGTTGAACTTCAAGAGCACCTTAATGTACCTGGAGTATTCTACCTTCATGAACTGAGCATTCACTTTTCCTTCCCTTTCAATCTTTGTGACCCGCAATGAATAATGGAACAATTACCATTAATGTACTGAATGTACATATATATTGTTTATATATATATCAAGTCAAGTCACTTTTATTTATATAGCGCATTTTTGTATGCACAGAGTGTATGTACATATACAATGAACAAAGGGTTCACTATATACTGTTAATTGGAAATAAAGTGAAACTGTCAGTTTCTGTTCTTACTGTATACATTCTAAAGTGAAAAACTAAAACTACAAACCCCACACTGCCAACAGAGGGCAGTAATGTCTTTTGTGTGCTGTGCACAACCCCTCAGACCTAGCACTCCTCTCATTTAGCCCCAGGGAGTGCCACTACTCCCATTTTATGTGTAATTTTCAGTGTTGATTTTGTAGCCCATAATTTGCAATGAGACTGCAATGACAACAATCCTAACTATGAGAGGTTTTTGTCTGATTCACGAGATCCACATACAAAATTACCTCGCACAGAATGCATTGTAGGGCCTAGTTGAATGCATTTATCTTAAGTCTTTAATGCACAAAGATATTCAGAGCAACAATCCAGAGTATGTGTGTGTGTGTGTGTGTGTGTGTTTTTGGGCACTGTGAATCAACATGTGGTTGTCTGTGCTGTCTATACTGTTTGTACCTCTTGAACTTGGAGAAAAGCAATTTCGTTCTCACTCCTTGTTGTATGGTCTGAACTTAAATGTTAACTCATACTGAAATATATGCCTGAATATTTATTATTTTTCCAAAACGGTTTGCCCCAAAGAGGAACTGTTTGCACTTTGTCCTTTATTGCACACGATTTAGTGCAATAAAACACAAATATATGCAAAGTGCAGCCTTTTTTCTTTCCAAAGAAGAATTGCTCACATTGCACAACTGCATAATGTTAAAACTTAACTTTGTGAACTCAAAAACAAAGTGGGCCTCACAGCTCTTCCTCTTCCTGTACATTATGCAAGAATCTCTGTGACAGTGCTAAATCTGTCTTTTTGAATAGTCCTTTGTCATGCTGAAATGACCATGTTCATCTGTCCAGTTGTAGTGGGGCCAAACAGTTCCACACCATCCACAATATAGACTGAATTTATTGCAGCCCTTAAATACAGATCTTTTTTTTTAATTTTTTAACAGAGACCAAAATAGCCAGAAGGCAGAACTCATACTCAATTGTACAACAGTGAAGTTAACTATTATAACTACTTCCTGTAGAGGAATGATGAACTTACTGCCCCTTGCTGAAAAAAAAAGAGAACTTTCATACCTAACTCAAAACCAAAGATTCTAGAGCGCTATGCGCTCTGGTGTTCAGTTTTACTATTTAACGTCCCGTTAAATGTGCCGTCAAAGCAAACAGTCACATGTCAGAGAGTGCTCGTCGACGCAGTAAAGAGCCAAGGTGTTTATCAGACCCAGACATGAAAACATTCAAATGTTAGGGTGCATGGAGCCAACCCTATGATTATGCATGCTTAAGGTTTAAATATAACGCTATCCCATGCAGCGTGGGCAACTTCTCCTCTCCTCCATTTCCTTGTACTTTCTATGTGTGTTGCAGGGTGATAGTAGTATGACTAACCATGACTCTCTGGGTATGGCAAGTAAGGCTCACTTCAGTTGTGGGGTCGGTTTATTTTGTGCTGTTGTGCAGTTAATGAAGGCCCAAAATAAGTTGTTTTTCTCCAAAATGTGCATGCCTAATTTCCCCTCCGAAGCCAAGTATAAATAACAGTATTAGCACACTATCTCTCAATTTATTTTTCAAAACCGCATCATATGTTCACAACCATTTCAGACTTATATAACTTATGATAACATTTATCATAAGGCCAGAACTTTGTTATCCTTCAAAATTTTATTTGAAATTTGAAATTTGTCTGTAAATCCTCATCACTTACATCTGGAGCCATATCCCAGGAAACTTTTTTTTTTTTTTTTTAAACTGTGAAGACCATCTACTGTACATGCTTATATGTGTTTCATTCACTATTATGTGTATTATTGTGGAAAAGGTTGAAAGTATCATATCACTAGACACTGTAATTTGACATAGCTGTGGCTCTTGGTGGCTTTGCATCAATGAAGATGTATTTTGTTGAGAACCACTGCACCACTGTGACTAACTGTGACAGCAAATAACGGTGCAGTGAGAGTCAGAGCACAGGCATGGCTCTGGATTCATAAAAGGTCTTTTTTTAACATGGGAAATGGGACTGGAGGCAGCCGGGCAAACAGCACCATGTGCCACGCACATGCAGCTTTCCATTCAGCTGGCGAAATGGAGCTTGGTAAAATCTGGAGACGGAGAGAAGGGGAAAAAAAATAAATGGGAAAAATTCACTGTGTGAAATAAGCAGAGAAAGAGACAGAGGGAGAAGTGAGAGCTTTCACAGACCATTCATGTGTAAATCAAGCACGCTGTTGAGAAATAACACAGAAAAAAGGTTTTTGGAGAAAGGTTTTCTAAGTAACAGGCAGGACATTCCCCTGTTGTATTGCAGTCAAAATCACTTCTGTAAAACTTTCATGCAACGCAAGACAGCAAAGGGATGTTTGATGTTCATTGCTTATCATCACGAGCTGTACAATGGTGCCTTGATCTTCTCATCATGCTGCACCAACAGATATGAAAATAAAGAGTGATATGATATGGTATAAAAACTATGAAAATAGTCTCTGTTATCTGGTGTACATTCCCACAAGACTCATTTAAGCATGCACAGACACAAACTTGTGCAGACATAGACAGACAGACAAACAAACAAAGACAGACACAAGCACACCCACACACACACACATTCTCTGTTTATTTACTGGCTTTGTCCACCAGTGTAGTGACTTAACATCTCTGATCAGAGTGTGGAGGGAGGATGTGTGGTTAGGGGAGAAGGAGAGAGGAAGTGGTTTAGGCTGGTGAGGTCGGGCTGTGTGTTGATCTGGATGGTTTTGGGGAACTACGGCGCACCGTGGGCTGTGCGTAAGACGTTGGGGTGCCTTTGCCTCAACAAACAACATTCTTGACCTGCCCATGCCCATGTGACCAAGTTCCAGTCAACCTTGGTGTAACTTATAAGCAAACTGTCGAAGGTCATGACATGAAATTTAAACTTCCCCTGTCTCCTGCCCAGTCGCCGCAAAGCACGGACAGTTTCTCTTGAAGTCTCTAGTTATGCACTCAATATGTCAGTAAATCTTGTGAAATATAGACTAAAAGATGACAGGAAGAAAAAAGGATAGAATGGAAAACCAGAGTCAAGAGGATAACGATCTGCCAACTATTTGCAGTACTGTGTTTGTTCTTTGAAAAAAAGGGGGAAAACCGACAGTCACTGATGAATAACACAGAAAATGTTTTCTAAATAATAGGCTGAACATTCCCCAGGTGTATTGCAGTCAATCTCTTGGTTTTGCAAGACTGTCATGCAAAGCAGGACCCCCCCCCCACCCACCCCACCCCTCCCCGGCCACGCCCTTGCACTTTCTGCACACAAAAGGTATAAAAAATTAAAAACAAATCTCAATTCTCAGTGCCCACTGAGTTCCCTTTGCTTGTTCTACACACCCAAATTGGTATTTGTGTTGGCCGACCTAATTGCAAGTTTGGTTGGTAAATCAAGCAGTGTGGCAAAACTCGGGTCTGTTAGAGCTGCCCTCAAACTACAGCTTTGAGGTAACTATTAATATCCCATGCAGACACCATCATTTGGAGTGACTCATAACAGCTTTATAGTACGGCCGGAGGAACAATCGATTGGAAAGGCTAAGGAAAGGACGGAGGAAAGAATAAATAAGCTTAGACAGAAAGAAAACTATGTTGTGATTCATGCCTTGTGAAATATGAGCAAATGCAAATAATTCTTGTAGGAAATGTTTCATATGGCGTTTAGCAGGAAATGGGAGGAAAAGCAAATCACTTTCATCAACTCCCACTTCTTTTGCCTGAGTCTTCAAAATCTGTCTCTTGCTCTCTCTCTCTCTTGCTCTCTCTCTCTCTTGCTTTCTCCCTGAAACTCTCTATCCATCACTTTCTCTCACGCTATGCTACCCCGTCCGTCCCCCCTGCTTTGTTCTCAACCTCAGCACATCTGTGTGGCGAGCCAAAGAGCAGAGCATCCCGAGTGAGCGCACGACTCCAGGGCCAGGGAGGGATTTTCGTGCGTATGCGCCGGGAAGGAGCTTTGGGCTTTGTGCTCCCTGTTCGTGAAACGCTTTTGCTAACTCAAAAAAAAGGCTTTTCTTGGTGTCCAAGGATGCAGAGGAAGACAAAGAGTGTCAATGTAACCTCTTCAAAGAGTCTCTGCTCATTAGCCTATAAGAACATCTGCTCAGCGTGTTATGACAACATGTGCTGAGCCAAGAGTTGCGCTTCACATTAAGTTGGATTTAACTGTAATTGAAGTACACTAACACGGGGTGTGTAAAACACAGACGATCCACAGTATAGTGCATATAACAAATGTAATATCTCCGCAGTGAACCAAAGACTCATCTAATTTGCTACAGCTTGTTTCGCCAGGCACTCCAGCACAGTTTTGAAACTTCAGTTCAGGTTGATTGCTATTGGTAATGCATAATGTTTCATTTGGCGGTATGTCTCTGTTCTGGGAGCCCCCTGCCCTTCCATGTGCAAACGTGGAAAGCCTAAGGCAGAGAGAGCAACAAGATAAACCCCCCATACAGAACAGACCAGACATCGATGTCAACAACTAGACATTGATAAGTCAGATGTATGAGGAGGAGATGGGGTGGAGGTGGGTCATCCCGATCTGCACGTTGTTATGAATGCATTTAAAGATGCGGTTATTTTTTTTTTTTTCAAACATGTAGAAAGTCGCCCGCATTCAAAAAATGGAACATGCATATTTCAAAAGTTTGCGAAGTAATGTGACTGGAAAAGGCTGGCAAGCAAGCCGCAGACAAATGCGGGGATTTCCCTGTTAGGTAGGCCTAGGCTAGGCCAGCAACACATGCTGGAGAGATGTAGGCTTACTGTAGGCTATGTTGACATCAAATCATGGAACAAACACAAGTTTACCTGACTGCTGTTCCCGCTGTTCATTCTCATGAAGTTTCTTCCGTTTTTCATGAGCTGAATGGTAATTCAGTTTCATGTTCATCGAGACACTGTCGCTTGTCACTATAGCTTGACTCAAGGGTGGATGGGGGAGGGGGCCTTCATTGACTTGCGCAACAGTGGAATCAACTGTAACATAGGAAAATACCCACCATCATTTCCGTAACCAATGAATGTAGTACAACACATTTACTGTAACAGGTTGGCCTCTTTTTAAACTGAATTGCATTTCCCTTTTTGTGCTGTAAATGCATGCCTATTTCCTACATTTCCTACAGAAAACTCTTTTCGCATCAGGGAGGTCTTTGCGTCCCTCTCCTCCATTATTTCAGCATACCTCGGCGGATGTTATCCCTTGCATAAATGTCAAATCCATTAAGTGGTTTTACATGTAATAACTGTCCTGTAGTGAGAATGAACATCAGCTATTCTAAAGGTCATCATATGGGGTCCATGTCCTAATGTTCTTCCTCAGTATCTTATCTATATCGTTTTCAAATTGTAGTCTTGTTTTTAGTCTTGTAGCACTTGACACACCTGACAATTCAAGCTCCTGAAGTTAGTTACTTTAATTTTTTCTCAACTTTCAATTGGCGGCACAAACAAAACAATTGGGTTTACAACCCATGTTGACCATTTGAGAAAAGTTGGATCTAACACTTAAGTTGGTCACAATGTGGCATACTACTGCAAGAAACTTTCTTGAAGAAAGTCAAAGCAAATCAGAAAGAGGACACGTGTAACTCCTCTCCTAGTTACAGTACTCTCCACTGGCTCTCTATAGTGGCCAGAATTATTTAAATTACAGAATTATTAAATATATTTTATATCTAAATATCTAGCCTATAGGACACTGAGTGGATCTGCTCCCTGCTATCTTATTTCAATGATCAAGATGTTCAACCCCAACCGCCACTGCAGCTTTCTGATGAATGTCTGTTGTGTCGACCCTTTTCCTCGTGGTTCCATGTTGGTGGAATGAGTTGCCCAGTGCTCTCCATTCCTGTGATAATTTTGGGTCTTTCAAGAGGGGTCTAAAGGCATATGTGTTTATTAAGCGTTTCTTAGGCTATGTGTTATGTAAATGTAAATCAGGTTTCTAGGCCAAGTATACAAGGAATTTGGTCTGCATTTATCCCATCCGTGAATTAGTGAACACACAGTGAGGTGAAGCACACACTAACCCAGAGCAGTGAGCTGGCTTGCTACAGCGGTGCTCGGGGAGCAGTGAGGGTTTAGGTTCCTTGCTCAAGGTTATTTCAGCTGTTCGCACTAGTCGGGGATCAAACCGGCAACCTTCCGGTTCCAAGCCGAAGCCCTAACCAGTAGGCCACGACTGCTTTGACTGGTTTGTACTGTATAGTATTTGTTTATTTTCATTAGGCTATTGAATTGACATTGTTGTTTATTATTGCTATTCTCATTAATGTAGTCTTACTAATTTTTTTAATTGTTTACTCTTAAATTTTACTATTGTATTGCTGTTATGTGTATGTCGCTTTGGACAAAAGCATCTGCCAAATCCTATGACAATATATATAAAAATGTTCACCGTTGTGGTTATTGAGCTGGGTAAGATAGTGCTTACCATCTGCATGTGCTCTGTCTGGTTCTAAGGACAAAGTCTCATGAAACTCGTCTGCAGACTATGCACATGACGCTTTTATCTGCCAGTATTAGTTTTCCGTTTTGGACAGCTTGCAGTGTGGAGACAGAAAGGTCTACAATGTGACTGCCAGAATTCACAGCCTCCCCCACAGAACTATGCATGTCTTTTGCTGTGGGTGTATAATGAATAGCTGAGCTAAGGGGGAGTACAAGTGGG
>NC_063201.1:7149265-7356765 GCF_017589495.1 Alosa alosa
TATCAATCTAGCCTGGAGACCAGACCGAGCACATTTGACTTTTCTCTGGCAGGTCCATCTGGCCTCCCTCTCATTCTAGCTTATTTTAACCGATAAAAACGCTGCTTCTCTTTGATTAACCACTGTACTCTCGCTTTGAGGCAGACTGTAAGATTGTAGCTAAGAACTACATGTCTAAAATGCAACTCCCCTGACACAGCGGTAATGCAAGGGCCTTTTGTCTCATCAGCTGACTTTAAGAATGAAATGAAATGAAATCTGAGGGAAAAAATACTGGCCCCTGTCTCATCAGTGGTAGATGTAAACATGAAAGAAAGGACAGATAACAAACATGGATAACGCCCTTCACTCACAATACGAGGTAAACAAAACATATGAATAAAAATCATCAATAATGGGAAACCCTAAGGCGGCGCCGGTGGCGATCACACTGAATACGGAAGCGGTAGCGGGACAGCTAAACCCAACGCTCAGACCATAATAAGTTAGCAGAGGTGGAAAAAGTATTAAAATATTGTACTCAAGTAAAAGTACCAATACCTTGATGAAATATTACTCAAGTACAAGTTCAAATACCGATCTGAAAATGTACTCAAGTAAAAAGTAAAAAGTAGTTAATTTAAAATGTACTTTAAGTAAAAGTTACTTAGTTACTTTTTTTTTTTTTGGGGGGTGGGTACCAGAACAACCAGTTGTACCAAAGACTTTCTAATGAGGAGATACAGCACTCAAAAAAATCCTCCATAGTAATGTATGGGGTCATAGTAATGTATGGGGCCAAAAGCGCCAATATGGCAGTTGTCTACACATCATATGTCTACACATATCACAACCCTTCAGCGACAAAAGCGTCGACATGTGACATTGAGCCAATCATGTGGTGTGTTGTAAAATACATTGAGCCAATCATGTGGTGTGCTGTGAAGACATCGTGCCAATCATCTGTTGTGATCTAGCTGCTGGAGCAAGATTGGTGTAGTGAAGCCTTAAGCTCACGCATTTCTGCTGAAATAGATGCCGCGATAAGTGTTGCAATATGGCCGCCGAGGGGCGCAGTAGTTGATTTTCAAAGTTAGTTGCACTCATCCTTGGGTCGCTTTGCAGTGAACCATAATCCAGCACAACTGAAAAGCCCCTCACAGGCAGCTGAGGCAGGCAGGCCAATATTGAGTTGCAGAAGGATTTTTTTTAATTTGGGAAAAAGCGAGCAGAAGGTTCAGCAGATTAAAGGGAGGCGTCGTACTGGGGGAAAGTGGGAAATATAGGGCCCCAATGGAGGAGAGGGCCGTAAAAAGTGGGAATACAGGGGGGGCACAACATTTTTTCACCAGGCATTAGTAATAACTCAGGTAATCCACACATAAAAAAATCCAAACAACTCCATAAGTAGAGTCATGTAATGAAGTGGAATAACAAAGGGGAAAGTATTGAACACGCTAAGAAAAAAGCACTAAGGCAAAGGAAAGGGAAGGAACGAGGCTGGAATCTGTATAAGAGTAGTTATCCTTTCTATCTGTGCAAATTAATATAAGCTTGGTTAGTAGCCTAAATATTAATGGGCTAGGTTTTCATTACCAAGGTGTCACACAAAAAACATTTCATGATGGATAAAAGCAAAAAAAACTCTCCCAAGACCTTTGCAACCTTATTGTTGCAAAACATATCAATGAAACTGGTTACAAATGCATTTCAAAACATCAGAATCTTCCAGTAAGCAGCATGGGAGCCATTATCTGCAAGTGGAAGAAACATCACTGCATCATCAACCTGCCATGCACAGGAACCACTTCGGAGAAAGCTCCAGAAAGACTTGAAGGCAGCCAATTCAATTAAATAGTTCTGGAAGTAACTAAAGATCAGGATTCACAAGAGGGACCCCCTGGAATCTGTTTAGAACAATGGGCCAAAATCACTAATAAGTTTTTGTCATATAGGAAATGTCTTGAAGCTGCCTTTACAAACAAAGGCTTTTCCACAAAAGTATTGAAGAAATTTCAGTAGGCACGAATACTTTTTTCCTGTGTCATTCCACTTTAATACATAAAACTCTTATGTTTGGATTTTTTTTATATGTGTGTTAATATAATGTGTGGTGAAAATTTCGAATAGACTCACTGGAAGTTTAGGCTAGTTACTGAAAAAAAATTAAGCGTTCAATACTTATTTCCACCATATATTTATTTTACCTGAATATTTTAACTTCCAAATTAAATGTCAAAATGAATGTCAGATGAAATGTAAAGTTTGACTGACTGGATTTTGTATACAAAACATAGTGAAAACTGTGTAAGGTCACTCTCACTCTCCCTTGCTAAAAGAGCTAAATGGTTTAGTCCGCCTGCCGCGATTCATAAGGTAGTCTATCTTTTGTTTATTTAGTTGAGCATAAGCTAGTAGTGGACCGCTAATTGTTTTGCTGCTGGTGCAATGTCTTTCTCTAAGAAAGCCAAGTCAGGTTACTAAAAAAAAAGGCCAAAACAGGAAAAAGAGAGACATCAAAATGAGGGGAAACAACAACTGCTAATAAACTTCTTTCCAAAGAAAGGTGAGCACAAGCGTCAAAACCACGAAATCCCATGGTGTTTGCTTAAATATCTCCGCAATCATTAGTGCTAAAATGAACTGAGACAACCGATTGGAATAGTGGAAAATACACTTTCATAGGTTAGGCTAATCTGATGCATCTCGTGATCCAGCTCCATCACTTTCAGAAAGACTGCATGGCGCCAGCTTGATTCACTGCGTCCTGTTGTAGGCTACACGCTGATCATTATCACTAGGCTTGTGGTTTAGGGCGATTTTTTCTCTCCCTTTCCGTTTTAAGTCAGTCTTAACTTTTTTTTTTTACTCAAGTAACGGATGGGATTTTTGATGTAGCGAAGTACAATACTTCACTCAAAATGTAATCAAGTAAAATTTAAAATACCGATTTTATAAACTACTTAAAAAATACAAAATACACACAAAAACTACTCAATACAGTAACGTGAGTAAATGTATTTCGTTACTTTCCACCTCTGGTGATATGTCAATTAAATATAATTATATATAGGTTTAGTCAGATTTTTCTTTTTTTCTTTTTCGCATGTCCAAATTTCCGTCAAGGATTCCCGGGACACTGTAAGACCGGGGTACACGAAACTTGGTGGGCATGTAACCCCACATGGATAGCATGGAACCATCGTTTTTTGTTTTGATCAGTAGCCCCCCTGCTGGACTGGACCCCCCGAAAGGAAGGTAGGGCAGACACAGTTTTCTGTGAATATCTCGAGAACCGTAGGGTTTAGGAGGACCATTTTTTTTGTATGTTGATCTCAAAGGGCCATGTCAACCCATTCCATAACCACTCATTTCATGTATAGCGCCACCTAGTTAAACACAAAAAAAGTAAAAATGAGGTGTTGTAATCACAGGTATCTGTGACCTAACATAGTCAAAACTGCACGAGATTGGAAGTGTAGGATCATTATGACACCCTCTGAATGCACGCCAAGTTTCGTGGAATTCCGTTCATGGGGGGCCACACAATAAATTAATTTATTTTACTATACACCAACTGGCCTGTAGGTGGCCCGGGACAGTTTTCTGTGAATATCTCGAGAACCGTAGGGCCTAGGAGATCCACCTTTTTTTTGTATGTTGGTCTTAAGGGGGCATGTCAACCTATCCCATTACCACTTATTTCATGTATAGCACCACCTAGTTAAAAATTAAAAAGCAAAACATTAGGTGTTTTCATCACAATATCTCTGGCTGACATGGTCAAAACTGCATGAAATTGAAAGTGTAGGATCATTATGACACCCTCCAAATGCATGCATCCATTCGTGGACTTTCGTTCATGGGGGGCCTTACAATAAAATAATTGTGTACATTTAGTGACCGTACACCAACAAGGATTCCCGGGACACTGAAAGACCGGGGTACACGAAACTTGGTGGGCATGTAACCCCACATGGATAGCATGGAACCATTGTTTTTCGTTTTGATCTGTAGCCCCCCTGCTGGACTGGACCCCCCGAAAGGAGTGTAGGGCAGACAGTTTTCTGTGAATATCTTGAGAACCGTAGGGCCTAGGATGACCAATTTTTTCGGATGTTTGCCTCCAGGGGTCATGTAAACCCATTCCATATGCACACATGTGCATAATCAGATACACACGCACACACATACATTCACAGTAATCCCTCATTATGACACATACTCACACAGTAGACATATACGCATGCATGCACATGCACACACACAGGCACATAAACAGGCAAACACACAAGCACATGCACATGCACGCACACACACCCACCCACCCACACACACACACATAAACATAAACATGTACACGCACACATGCACACAATTCAAGAATTTCTCAGAATTATGAACAGGCAAGATGGGGGTGGGGTTGTATAAAATGTATTTTACATGTGAAATCTATGAACTAATCATGTTTTGGTACTTGTTGTCTAGCAGATACCAGTGAGAATTGAGTGTGCATAATGCAATTCAGTGAGACAGTTAGAATCATATATGCCTTTCAGCGTGACTTATTTTTGTGGAAAACATGTGCTGGACTAGGCAGCGGTCAAATTTTGTACCGCTCTGCGGTACATCTAGTTTGGGTTGCAACCTGGTACATTAATCAAGTAAAACCACCATAGACCACCATCTACAGTTCTACATTTCCACCCTGACATTAAAGTATAATAACAGTCTCTCTCTACAAGCTTTAAACTTGGCTTGACTCATTCCCATACTGTAGATTGGGGTACTGATTGACAGAGATTTTGGGATACTATGTTATGTTTCCAAGCTGATATTCACTTTGAAAACGATTTCTCTTTAGGTGGAAATTGTTTTTTTTCATGTTCTAGTTCTGTTGCCTCTTACAATACATGTTTATTCTGACACTTCAGCAGGTATCCCATGAGTGTTGGCTTTCATTTGATACCATTTTATATGTATATGGTCCTGGAGATATTCAACATTTATTGCTGGCATGTTGTGTTGAGCAGGAAACAATCAGCTTGACAACCACCCTACCACCCTAATATCTTACCTATCGGTGCCGTCTAACTAAAAACATAGGGTGACAGCTTGCACCAAAACATGTCTGCAAAAGTCTTAACGGAAGCTCTTTTCAGAATTGGACCCCTGACTATAATCTGTTATGTTGTGTGATTGTGTGATTCACTCCTTTATAAAGTTTTGTTCAGACTGTTGACACCTGCTGTGATCATTTTCTCTGGATCTGCTGCCTCGTGCGAAATCACAGCTGTGCTGACACAACAGTGCCCCTTGTGGTGTGATACTCTTGTGGTATTTATTGATGATTATCATGCTTGCAATTGGATTATATTGCACATTTGCCAAAATGACAGTAGGTAACATGAAAGAAAATGGAAGCACTTTGGGGAAAAATCTGCTTTTACCACTTTTAAGAATATAGTGTTAAAATGGCCAAATGGCCAAGCTGACAACCTGGCTAGGGGTAAAATATTAATACTGAATAGGTTGTGTGCTTCTTCCAAAAAGTGTCCAACACAGTTTTAATATCAGTTTTGGCCCCCTGACTAATAGTAGCCTACTAGCTAGGGAACACTAAAAAAAAAGTTGGATTTACTATTACTATTTTATTGTGTAGGCCTATTGGTTGCACATGAAATGTCTAGAATTAGTCCAGCATTTCTCTTTCGGTGAACAAAAAATGATTCATGCTTTGGTCACCCAATTTGATCACGTAATACAAATGAACTTGTTTAAATTAAGTTGACATGAAATATTCATGTAATTTCAACGTCATTGTGTTATACAGGTGGATGTAGCCTACTTAGTATTGCAACATCAGTTAAAGGAAGATTATTTTGTTATTAAAGCCATCAAAATCAAGTCTAGTTGATCAAACTTTTGCCAACTTAAAAAAAGCTTAACTCGAGTCAGGCTGTTCGCCAGCAGCAGCATCCATCTTCTTTGTTTTCAAGTGAGGGCGAATTCACGCGGAACCGTCAACTCTCCCGTCATTTTGTTAAGCCCGTCCACTGACTCTATAATAATGTTTGCTGGCGCTAGAGTGCGTCTATTAGGCTAGCATTATTAGTCAATCATGATTTTATTTCTGTGAGCTATTTATTGACTTGTCTTTCTTGAACAAAGTGTAGTGGTGGACCTCCATTCCACTGCCTGATGTACCTTTTTAATCAGTGTTCTGAGTGGCACGTAACGTGCATTACTGCTCATTGCAAGAGTGTCTCGCAGAGACAATTCCATTGTGCTCTCGAGAGAACTCTGGATTTCCAGGGTGAGTGGCACTGACCTGCAAATCACTTCCCACAGAGCTGGTAAAATCCATCACAGAAAACAGGAAAGAGTCTGTAAGACGATCTATTAAATTGGGTTTAGTTATAGTAAGCTATCAGCAGAGAGGATGCACAAGAGTGCATCTTGTCGCTAACGTGCATGTCTCAGGGAATACAACACTGTGTGACATGAGAAGGTCATTATCTGTAGCTTAAGATGTGATGCACTTTTGTGGTAACAATGAAAATGGCCCCAGGCCATCAGCCAAGACATACATTTGAGGTAATCTGTTGTAATGCATGTAGTAGTGCTTCCATTAGGCAGGGATCACATTGTTCAACGGCAAGCTGCAGATTTCCTATTGTTCCCTATATGGTTAGGCAACGGAACAGTTGGAGCGGCAGCGTAACGCTAGCGTTGAACAAGCTGAGCGTTGAACTTGGTTCAACCTTCAAAACGTAACACGAGTTTATTCAATTGTCAGTTTAGGCAATAGAACATAGACCACGCGTGTAACTTAGGAAGGAGACAGAAATGTCCCTCATGGGATCAAAATAGTATATATACTAACTTACAGAGGTGGAAAGTAACGAAATACATTTACTCACGTTACTGTATTGAGTAGTTTTTGTGTGTATTTTGTATTTTTTAAGTAGTTTATAAAATCGGTATTTTAAATTTTACTTGATTACATTTTGAGTGAAGTATTGTACTTCGCTACATCAAAAATCCCATCCGTTACTTGAGTAAAAAAAAAAAAAAGTTAAGACTGACCTAAAACGGAAAGGGAGAAAAAAATCGCGCCCTAAACCACAAGCCTAGTGATAATGATCATCAGCGTGTAGCCTACAACAGGACGTGAATCAAGCTGGCGCCATGCAGTCTTTCTGAAAGTGATGGAGCTGGATCACGAGATGCATCAGATTAGCCTAACCTATGAAAGTGTATTTTCCACTATTCCAATCGGTTGTCTCAGTTCATTTTAGCACTAATGATTGCGGAGATATTTAAGCAAACACCATGGGATTTCGTGTTTTGGCGTTTGTGCTCACCTTTCTTTGGAAAGAAGTTTATTAGCAGTTGTTGTTTCCCCTCATTTTGATGTCTCTCTTTTTTTTCTGTTTTGGCCTTTGTTTTTTAGTAACCTGACTTGGCTTTCTTAGAGAAAGACATTGCACCAACAACAAAACAATTAGCGGTCCACTACTAGCGATGCTCAACTAAATAAACAAAAGATAGACTACCTTATGAATCGTGCAGGCGGACTAAACCATTTAGCTCTTTAGCAAGGGAGAGTGAGAGTGACCTTACACAGTTTTCACTATGTTTTTTGTATACAAAATCCAGTCAGTCAAACTTTACATTTCGTCTGACATTCATTTTGACATTTAATTTGGAAGTTAAAATATTCAGGTAAAATAAATATATGGTGGAAACAAGTATTGAGCGGCTTAATTTTTTTTCAGTAACTAGCCTAAACTTCCAGTGAGTCTATTCGAAATTTTCACCACACATTATATTAACACACATATAAAAATCCAAACATAAGAGTTTTATGTATTAAAGTGGAATGACACAGGAAAAAAGTATTCTTGCCTACTGAAATTTCTTCAATACTTTGTGGAAAAGCCTTTGTTTGTAAAGGCAGCTTCAAGACATTTCCTATATGACAAAACTTATTAGTGATTTTGGCCCATTGTTCTAAACAGATTCCAGGGGTCCCTCTTGTGAATCCTGATCTTTAGTTACTTCAGAACTATTTAATTGAATTGGCTGCCTTCAAGTCTTTCTGGAGCTTTCTCCGAGTGGTTCCTGTGCATGGCAGGTTGATGATGCAGTGATGTTTCTTCCACTTGCAGATAATGGCTCCCATGCTGCTTACTGGAAGATTCTGATGTTTTGAAATGCATTTGTAACCAGTTTCATTGATATGTTTTGCAACAATAAGGTTGCAAAGGTCTTGGGAGAGCTTTTTGCTTTTATCCATCATGAAATGTTTCTTGTGTGACACCTTGGTATTGAAAAACCTAGCCCATTAATATTTAGGCTACTAACCAAGCTTATATTAATTTGCACAGATAGAAAGGATAACTACTCTCTATACAGATTCCAGCTCGTTCCTTCCCTTTCCTTGCCTTAGTGCTTTTTCTTAAGCGTGTTCAATACTTTCCCCTTTGTTATTCCACTTCATTACATGACTCTACTTATGGAGTTGTTTGGATTTTTTATGTGTGGATTACCTGAGTTATTACTAATGCCTGGTGAAAATGTTGTGCCCCCTGTATTCCACTTTTTACGGGCCCTCTCCTCCATTGGGGCCCTATACTTCCCACTTTCCCCCAGTCACGACGCCCTTTAATCTGCTGAACCTTCTGCTCGTTTCCAAATTTAAAAAACTCTCTGCAACTCAATATTGGCCTGCCTGCCTCAGCTGCCTGTGAGGGGCTTTTCAGTTGTGCTGGATTATGGTTCACTGCAAAGCGACCCAAGGATGGAGTGCAACTAACTTTGAAAATCAACTACTGCGGCCCTCGGCGACCATATTACAACACTTATCGTGCATCTATTTCAGCAGAAATGCGTGGCGTAAGGCTTCACTACACCAATCTTGCTCCAGCAGCGAGATCACAACAGATGATTGGCCGATGTCTTCACAGCACACCACATGATTGGCTCAATGTATTTTACAACACACCACATGATTGGCTCAATGTCACATGTCGACGTTTTGCCTTGGAAGGGTTGTGATATGTGTAGACATATGATGTGTAGACAACTGCCATATTGGCGTTTGGCCCCATACATTACTATGACCCCATACATTACTATGGAGGATTTTTTTGAGTGCTGTATCTCCTCATTAGAAAGTCTTTGGTAAAACTGGTTGTTCTGGTACCCACCCCAAAAAAAAAGTAACTAAGTAACTTTTACTTAAAAGTACATTTTAAATTAACTACTTTTTACTTTTACTTGAGTACATTTTCAGATCGGTATTTGAACTTGTACTTGAGTAATATTTCATCAAGGTATTGGTACTTTTACTTGAGTACAATATTTTTTAATACTTTTTCCACCTCTGCATATCACTATAGTTATTAATTCCATCCTGACATAACTTTTCTTTCACTTCTTTAGGGTTAGGGGTTAGTAACTAGTTTGTAGCAATAACTATATAATAGTCGTATGGCAAAGGTATGTTTTTCCCCATCCAAGCAGTGACACTCAGGTAGGCAGCCAACGAAGGCACCCAGGGACCATGTCCATGTGCTCAGTCTGAGTCCTGGTCAGGGACACAAAAGAAGAGTTTACTGTTTTGATAATGAATACCTTCCCAAAACAAAACAAGAAATGCAGTTAATGTCAATAAATGACACTTCTGCAGACAGCCCTTGAGTGTTAGCTTTTATTTGATACCTTTTTTATGTATATGGTCCTTGTGGTTGTGGAGATATTCAACATTTATTGTTGCCATGTCGTGTTGAGCAGGAAACCAAAAAAATGGCCTGAAATTGCTTGTACAAGTCACAAAAAAAGAATCAGCTTGACAACCACCCTAATATCTTACCTATGGGTGTCTTCTACTTAAAGAAATAGGATGACAGCTTGTACCAAAACATGGCCCCCTGACTATGTGCATCTATTGTCCAGCACAGCAAATCAAAGTTAGTCCATCAGGCTACTTTTCATTTTGCATACATACAGTTGTATTTAAACCAACTAAAGCTTCACTGAAATATTGTAAAAACCATTGACTTGTTTTAAAAATGTTGGGAAGAGTGATATCACCCATTAGACGAGTCCTTGCATGTTTCAGCTGAAAAACGGATAGTTTCATCTTGAGGCTAAGCCAGCAATATGCTGGAGAGATACAAATAAACAGATCAACTTTTGAACATAGCTGCGATTAACTGTAGTAGTAACACCAAACATCCAAAAATTGCGGTTGGAAGAATGTGTAAATGTATGTACAACATTGGTACACTGCTGTTCAAAAGTTTGGGGTCCATTTCACTCCATAAAACCAGCTGAGATCAATTGCATTGTTTTTTCAATCAGGGCAGCTGTTTTCAGATCACATTATGCTTACATATTTGCAAAAGGGTTCTCCAATGTTTTCTCAGTCAGTCTTTTAGAATGATCTCCCAGAGCAAATTCTAATGAGATTCGTCTGGTTCCGAGCACCTCCACCTCTTCATCTCCTCACCCTTCCTCTTTCTCCTCTGTTGAATCAACCTTTATATCTGCCATTCAGTCTCACTTTCTCTCTCTGTCTCTTTCTCTCTCTCTCTCTCTCACACACACACACACACACCACATTTCTGGTCCTTACCGCTACCACATTTCTGCTATGAGTAAGTCAATGGCCAACACACACAATGGGTTGATCGATTTTATTTCATTTCAATTCCCACTCACAGAAATCTTTGTCTTCTTTTCCCATCATTTTCCTTTACACAGTGTATAAAATGAAAATCCTCACAACACACTTGGATGTTTGATATGATTTTCTGCTTTCAAACCTCACTGCAAAGAGATTCCACCAGCCCTTATTCACTCTCGGGTAAATGTTGGTATACAAACACGGGCTTCTGTTGAAATGGTGTTGTCCTTAAGCCCGTGTGTGTTGTGGCACTCAAGCAGTCAATGTATTATGGACCGCCCTTGCTCAGTCCAAAGGAGTCACCCACCCTAAGAGATCTAATTTTGATTTCCACTTCTGTTGGGGAAAAATGGCATATTCTTACCATTCTACCATCATCATAGGCATGTAGTTTAATGGATGCAATTATGCCCTCTGCTATTCTGAGAAAGAAAATGGGGATTTGTGGCACTCCTTTGAACATATTCTTGTGCACATACTGAAAAGTTAATATATAATTATGTTTTAGAAGGGCATAACTAAGGCCATGAGCACAATTTGGTGCCTTTTTTCTTTTTATGTTCTTGCTGCATGCGCATCCATTTATCCATCTCTGCTAATGTCCTTCTCCTCCTCCTCCTCCTCTTCTTCCTATTCTACTGCTTCATCATCCTCCACTTGAAGTCAATAAGTCATTAGTTGGAACATGAAACGACATAAGATGGTCCTTCAGTCAGGCACACAAGTTTATGAGTTTATGACATTCCATTCGGGACAAGGTCAGATTATTCTCCGCAAATGTTACTTTTCTGAATTAGTCTTTGTAAAACACCTGGAGAATGGTTATAGCTTATTTGATCCATTCATCTCAATTGCAGGTGCTCAACACACATCTGACTGGCTCAGCCAGTCAGTGTAAGGATAGAGTCTTAGATAGAACTTGGGGTTATTGTTTTGATTTCTCTAGGGGTATCTCTGGCCTATCATATGTGTTTGATGATGTCACATGAGATAGGAATTCTTTAAGGTGGAGGCCTATGGGAAATGTATTTGGGATGTCAGAGAGTATGTCAGTCACATGTTTGCTTACCAGAATTGGTGTGCATGTGCTTCTTTGATATATGGTTTGTAACTGAGGAAGCGTTTAAGGAAGCGCTTTTCCCTCAAGGATATAAACTTGGGATAGTCCTATACTGTCCTGAAATTGCAATGGCAGTTGGTGAATGTGGCTGTCATGCATGGACCATTCTCAATATTTTCCAACCCATTTTGTGTCAATAATCCTTTGGAAAGTCCAACGAGAAATGCACTCATTCGCAAAGATTATTTTAAACTCCAATTTACTTTGTCATACCCTTCTGTGGACTGTATTTCATTTGTTGCAACCAACCAAACTCTCTATATCCGTATCCACAACCACATTTCCTGCCCCGCCTTGCTGAGTGGTCCATGACAGACATTCTTGGGTCTTGAGCCATTCTACCCATAGTTGGGGCAAGTTGCTGGTGGCGCATTCACTTTCCACTGTTCTTTTTATGTGTCCAATTCTTTCAATGGAATTCGTTTAGTACTAAATGTATCAGCCACGAATAGGTTACAGTTGACAAACTTCTCAATTTAATTTAGCAAGTAGGCCTAGCAACAGTATAAATTAGTATGAATCAGATTTTGTTACTGCAGTGTGTTAGGCTACAACAGGTTTTCACATCATCAGCCTCTTCAGTGCTGTTCAGCTGCAACATGCGGTTCAGGTTAGGGTGTTGTAGGGTTCGGCGGTCAGCACAGCTGCAGCAGTGATGCCCCAGATGTTCGCGGAAAGTGAGATACGACACCGTGACGTCACACGCATAGAGTAAAACCTCCTCGCGACTTTTGTAGGCTGTCAGCAAGCGTGTGTTGTTCAAGGACTAGGCTACATCAGACTACAACTCGATCCAAGGACCTCTGCATCGCGTTTGACCAAACAGGTATAGGCGAGACAACTTTTCTCTCGTTTTGGTCTGATTTTAGGCTAAACCGCAGGAAATGCTGTAAATACTAGATAAAGGAGGAACACATTTAACACAGCATTGCAGTTAAATAGCAAGAATGAAAATAAATATGTTGAGCGGGCGTTGCAAGCCAAGCTATAACAACTTTGATGTTTCAGTGTGATTTGTAAGGTTGTAGTTTTTTTCTTATTCAAGTTTGACATTGTTAGGAAGCTGTTTTTTTAATGATAGATTGCTTCAATCAGATTTAGTATAATTGAATAGGCTATCACTACTTTACTTTGAAGACATTAAGGAAAGATCCTAGGGATATTAGGTTAATTTGTCTTGGCAAGAGTTAATGTGTAGCCTAAGCTTAATTTTTGCATTGTCTTATAAGAACATAGGCTAACTTAATGTGGGCTACTAGTTAAGGCTATTGTTGACATGATGTAGACTTTGACTTTACACGTTGACTGAACGTAAGTACCACATTTTTTTGTTACTCATGTGACCTCTAGTGGTAGAAAACTGAACGTCGTATTGAGTTCAGCAAATTTGGTTCTAACCCTAATTCTAGTAGGTCTACCTCTAGACAACTGCTGACAGATTGTTTTACAGGCTACACTCATTATTAAGTTAATTGTTTGACTAGATATTTTAAATTTTCTGTCTTATTGCAATAAAATGAAATATTTTTTCCACCTTTAGGCAGATATGGACTTTGTCTTGGGTTCAGTGGACCCACATACTGACAGCTGGAACAATTCGTTGTCAACAAACGGGACTGATGACGATGACTACTATGATGACTACTACGAAGACCAGCCTGAGCTGAAGAAGTCACTGAACATCATGTCACTCGTTGTCTACTCCCTGGCATTTGTCTTGGGCGTGCTGGGCAACGGGCTTGTGATCTGGGTGACTGGATTTAAAATGAAGAAGACTGTCAACACCGTCTGGTTCCTGAACCTGGCGGTGGCTGACTTCTTGTTCACTGCATTTCTGCCCCTGAGCGTGGCTTATACAGCCATGGATTTCCACTGGCCCTTTGGCAGGTTCATGTGCAAAGTCAACAGCACCCTGACCACATTGAACATGTTTGCCAGCGTTTACATCCTCGTCGTGATCAGCGTGGACCGCTGCATTTCTGTGGTGAAGCCAATCTGGGCACAGAACCACCGAAGCGTGCAAAGAGCATCGGCAGTGAGCCTCGTCGTCTGGTTCCTGGCTCTGGTGCTTAGCTCACCCTACTTCGTGTTCCGGGACATCGGTTCCGGAACACGAGAGAACAACAGCAATGTCATCAACTGCTTCAACAACTTCGCTTTCTCTGATGAGGACTCCCCTGATATTGTGGCACTGAGGTCGCTGCGCCACTGTGCCATGATCATAACCCGGGTCATACTTGGCTTCATAGTGCCATTTGCCATCATTGTTTCCTGCTACGCAGTCATAATTCATCGCCTCAGGATGAACCGCTCGATGTCAGGACGGACTGGGCGACCCTTCAGGATCATTGCAGCTGTTATCACCGCCTTCTTTCTGTGCTGGGCACCTTTCCACATTATGTCGATCATTGAGATGGTTAATCACATGAGGTCAGAGGATGATTTCAGTCTAAGTCTGCACCATGTCGTAAAGGTTGGCATTCCAATCACCACCAGCCTGGCCTTCCTCAACAGTTGCCTCAACCCCTTGCTGTATGTCTTCATGGGTCAGGATTTCAAGGACAAGGTGCGCAAGTCCATCTTGAAGGTGTTGGAGACGGCGTTTACAGAGGAAGTGTCTCGCACCAACACGTACACCAACTCAATGCTCACCAGCCGCAGCAAGGAGAAGTCATTTTCTGATGCAGAGGTGTGAGAATTTGAGGAGGCAGGTTTTTTGTTTTTTCAGGGACACATGAATTCTGTGTCACTTCTCAAGAACAACCACTTTGGCCCAACCAGCCTACCACACTATACAAACGCAGACAACAAACACAGTGCTGCAGTGTGATATGTGAGCTTGAGCTGTCAATGACATCGCAGTTGTTCATTTATCTGTTCTGTACGTTGAGATTATGAACCCCCATGCAATTGCCTGATAGGAACAAGGGGTTGCAAAGGAGATTTATGAACCATCTTTATGGCAAGACATTTGATATGTTGTAGGTGCATTTAATATATGTGTAGTCTTGCGGATGAATATATAAACAAAATGCAGTTGCATTCACAATTCTTCAATGTATTATGTGTTATCCTGTCAAGACATACAGCAATTTCAAGAAACAGCAACCTGGGTAATTGCACTGTATACAAACCTGCAGAATATTCCGCTTAAGGTAGGTTTTGGAGGGCTTCCAGGACTTACTCAGCATAGCTTCTAATGTGGTTAACTCAGAAAACATGTTTTCTTTACTAAATTGCCCCCCAGGTCACAGACTGTGCAACCACAAGGAGACAATTGGCTAGTTAATTCCGTTGAGAGAACAAAAATTTAATGTAGTAAATCAAAGCTATATTTAGATTGGATCATATTGGATGTGGACGTGAATATGAGATGAGTTTTTTAAGCCAGCCCTAGAGTTTGACAAGCTGTAGCATGAAAATGAACTCCCAGTCAGTGCTGTTGACATGAAAAGGAGTCTGTAAAATGTATAGTAATATTGGGGAACATTGTTTATTTCATTTTATAGCTTTGACAACTACAACCACACCTGTATATTTAAGGTTAAGTGAAGTATACATACAATTAAAGGCATGCAATTATTTTTGTATTTTTGCCATTGGGGCAAAAAACATGTGAATCCCTGATTTAAGGGGCCCAAGACTCAAAGAAAATGTACTAGATTAACTGACTAATCAGTACATGCAGTACTGATTAGTTATCAATTTTTTGTCGACAAAACCTATGGTATTCTCTGACATTGTATATAGATGAATGGGAGTCATTTTTAGCGTGTCAGTTTTCAGATTTGTTTTTATTTTCATGTATGAGGTAAAGTGGTTTTAATGTGTTTATTTATGGACAACTACAGTACAGGCCCAAACTACAGTACAGGCCCAAAGGGACACACCTTCTCATTTCAATGCATTTTCTTTATTTTTATGACTATTTACATTGTAGATTCTCACTGAAGGCATCCAAACTATGAATGAATGCAAAGTTATTTGGCCCACAGATGAATATTTGTTAAGTTATGACTTGCTGAATATGGTATTAAATAAAAAAAAAAATGGCAACTTTGAAGAAACTAGAATAAAAGACATGTTTTCAGTTATTTCGCACTTTTTTGTTAAGTACATAATTCCACATGTGTTCACTAATAGTTTTGATGAATCTACAATGTAAATAGTCATGAAAATAAAGGAAACACATTGAATGAGAAGGTGTGTCCCTTTTGGCCTGTACTGTTCCACTTGTATTAGAAAATGTGCAGCTCTACAGTGGCCCACAGGGTGTCAGTAAACACATTTCCGTGTGTCAACCTTTTTGTCATGCAGCTACTATTACGACCCTTATGGTGCCGTTCAAGCCATCTCCAATATAGATCTTGCTTTGAGACTGAATGTTTTATCTAAAAGAATTGACATGTAGATATGCATTGTGGAAAAAGTTGACATGTGAATACATTGTGCCAATCATGTGTTGTGTCGTGAATAAGTTGAAGTTAAGTTAAGAAAAAGTTGACATGTGAATACATTGTGCCAATCATGTGTTGTGTCGTGAATAAGTTGAAGTTAAGTTAAGAAAAAGTTGACATGTGAATACATTGTGCCAATCATGTGTTGTGTCGTGAATAAGTTGAAGTTAAGTTAAGAAAAAGTTGACATGTGAATACATTGTGCCAATCATGTGTTGTGTCGTGAATAAGTTGAAGTTAAGTTAAGAAAAAGTTGACATGTGAATACATTGTGCCAATCATGTGTTGTGTCGTGAATAAGTTGAAGTTAAGTTAAGAAAAAGTTGACATGTGAATACATTGTGCCAATCATGTGTTGTGTCGTGAATAAGTTGAAGTTAAGTTAAGAAAAAGTTGACATGTGAATACATTGTGCCAATCATGTGTTGTGTCGTGAATAAGTTGAAGTTAAGTTAAGAAAAAGTTGACATGTGAATACATTGTGCCAATCATGTGTTGTGTCGTGAATAAGTTGAAGTTAAGTTAAGAAAAAGTTGACATGTGAATACATTGTGCCAATCATGTGTTGTGTCGTGAATAAGTTGAAGTTAAGTTAAGAAAAAGTTGACATGTGAATACATTGTGCCAATCATGTGTTGTGTCGTGAATAAGTTGAAGTTAAGTTAAGAAAAAGTTGACATGTGAATACATTGTGCCAATCATGTGTTGTGTCGTGAATAAGTTGAAGTTAAGTTAAGAAAAAGTTGACATGTGAATACATTGTGCCAATCATGTGTTGTGTCGTGAATAAGTTGAAGTTAAGTTAAGAAAAAGTTGACATGTGAATACATTGTGCCAATCATGTGTTGTGTCGTGAATAAGTTGAAGTTAAGTTAAGAAAAAGTTGACATGTGAATACATTGTGCCAATCATGTGTTGTGTCGTGAATAAGTTGAAGTTAAGTTAAGAAAAAGTTGACATGTGAATGTTGACATGTGAATACATTGTGCCAATCATGTGTTGTGTCGTGAATAAGTTGAAGTTAAGTTAAGAAAAAGTTGACATGTGAATACATTGTGCCAGTCATGTGTTGTGATCTCCCCGCTGGAGTAAGGTTGGTGTCGTGAAGCCTTGCGCAGGCACATATGCCGAAATAGATGCCCAATAAATGCCCAAAAAGCATTACAAAATGGCCGCAGAGTGGAGGGACTTGTCTAAAAGGACTTTGTTGAAGTAGTCCCAAACTGTGCGCGCACACATACATTTCCTTTCAGGGCCAAAATGCCCAACCACAGGGCTCGATAGTCCCCCCTCGTGGAGTATTAACACCAAATAGTTAACACTCAGAGTTTCAGAGTGATGTAGAGCTCTAACTCTCGAGCCGTGAAGAACGAGCTGTTACACTCTGACTATGCCCGATCTGTCTATTCTGTTAGAATGACAGGACAACTACTTAACAGAATCCCCCTTTGCCCAACTAAGGACAGCATTAGTACTACAAGGAACAATAGTACTACTCACTCCGAAGAGTGCTCTGTGAACTGAATAATGAGGACCATAAACCGCACTCCGACATGTTACAAAGATTGCCTTTAACAGACTATCACAAAGCGGTACAAAATCACATCCAGGGTGACATAACATATAACCCATGGGTCAGAAAAGATGAACATTTTAGCTGAAAGACTTTTCCAGATTCATAATGATCCTAGGCAAACACTCAGTCAACAGCAGAACTCTATGGATATTCTTGAAAGGTAGCCATGCCAGCTAACTATAGAGATTGAGAATGTGTCGTCATCATGCCATTTTCCCATTGGTGAACGCCAAGCATTTTGGGGATCTGCGGCAATCCATGCCCATGTTAACCAATGTAAACGGCCAAACATACCCATAATCTTGGTCACGTGTTTTAGCAATCTCTATAAGAACAAGCAGTGTTTTTTTTAGATGTTCATCATGGCAGAGCCAGCAAAAAGACCAGAGACTGTTGGGAAATATGCACCCCAAAGCTGTAGGGGGAGCTCCGTAGAGAAAAATGTGACAACAAAAGTGAGAAATCAAAGAAATGACTAGAGTTACAGAGCGAGCCTTTAATGGGTGTGTGATTAAATGCATATAAAATTATGTGGAAACCAAATCAAAGATCTCAGTTTCAGATGTGCTGTGTCCACATAAGACAATAATATTTCGCCAGATTTGAGTTTGTTGAAGAAGTGCCACACACTGTCCATTACACAGTGCAAACATTTTATTTCACTTCACAACGTTTCGGTCATACAGATCTTCCTCAAATTTTTCTGTGAAATGCCTACAGTCATTGGCGGTGGACAGCCATGTCTTGTACTGAACTGCCATCAGAGTCATGAGCTGACATCCTAGCACAAGTTGAATACTGACATGTTTCTCGAGTGTATTTGTGGTGGGCATATTTGCCGAGAGCCAACAACACCGAGCAGGTAGGGTCCTGGTGAGCTCTTTGGTATACTTCTCCATGCACATTGCGCGCATCGAAGAAGTGCGTCATTGACGCGTGGTCACAATTGTTGGGAGGCACACAACACCTCCCACATGCCACGCTGATGATGCAATTCTCGCCATGCGCAGGACACAGACGCATGATTACCAGAACAATTAGTGTCTAGGCTGTCTTAGGCACGTCTGACGTAGAACTGCAGCAACATGGTAGGCAGGTGCCGGCGTGAGGCCGACAACACAGAGTGGTCGGTGTGAGCTGATAAGCTCCTGTTGTCCACATTTAGCACACTTGAGACTGAGACCAGACATGACACACACTGGGCACTATAGCCACGCGCGTGAAGCTGAAAGCACAGAGCAGGCTACCAATGCAGATTATAAATGTGGCCAAAGGTATCGCACAAAGCACAGCTTGCACTTAGACATATTTGTTCAATAGAGATGCTCTTCTAGGATGTTGCAACACATTCATTAAGTGTTGGTAGTACACCTGATGCCTTGTATGCTGAAGTGATAACCTCCATAAATCAGTGTGAAAGTCTACTTTGACAGAGCATGGCCCTCTGTTTAAGCTCCGAAGCAGACAAATAGTTCTCACTATAGGCATAAAGTGTGTAGCCACTGCTACTCCTGTGGGAAGCTTGGGCTTGGGCCATTCGCCTTATTCACCTGGCGGCCAGAACGAGGCTAAAGGGTACACTTGCCATTACACCTAAGTCCAGCAGGTGGTGGTGGTAATGCACTCTGTTTGCAAACTGCCAAAAAAAAAGCTCACCGAAAAAGAAGAAGGGTTCACTGGCCTGTTCTTCTTTTTCAGTGAGTTTTTTTTGGCAGCGGCGGTCTACAACCAACCCAAAAGGGCACATGTTACCCCGCTGCTCATCCAGCAACATTGGCTACCTATGGCCGCCCGCATCAAATTCAAGTTTCTAACGCATTTTTCAACATCGGAAAGACAAAAGAATACGCTAAATTTCAATTAAAAAAAAGTGTGTTGACATTTGTAAGTCAGGGAATGTTTATAAAAACTAGGTACTTTGTTGAAAATACCATGCCTACAGTTGATTAAAAGGTTGAAAATGTGACAAACGTGCTTGGACAAAGACCCATGGTTATCTTGCCCCCACGTACAGATGACAGGCAAGTATACTCTTTTGATCCCGTGAGGGAAATTTGGTCTCTGCATTTATCCCAATCCGTGAATTAGTGAAACACACACAGCACACAGTGAGGTGAAGCACACACTAATCCCGGCGCAGTGAGCTGCCTGCATCAACAGCGGCGCTCGGGGAGCAGTGAGGGGTTAGGTGCCTTGCTCAAGGGCACTTCAGCCGTGCCTACTGGTCGGGGTTCGAGCCGGCAACCCTCTGGCTACAGGTCCGAAGCACTAACCAGTGGGCCACGACTGCCCCCCTTAGTTACAGAGTGAGGTATCATTTTGGGGTCACCAAGTCCCTCAAAAAATCTTCAAAAGGGCCCTCGCTGCTAATAGATTATTTAGAGGGCATGCCAGGTAAAGTCATGTCCAGTCATTTAATTACCAATGTAAACGGCAGGAATTACTGAATGGTACAGTGATTTTGTCTGGAAGTGTCTAATTGTCAGATTAAATGAAAATGGCCCTCTTTGGAAAGAAACACTTTAGGTGTGTTTGGCGTAAGAATACTGAAAAGAACCCCATGCCTAATGAGAATTATGGTGGAGAGGCTGTGATATTGTGGGGCTGTTTTTATTCCCAAAGGCCTTGGGAACCTAATTAAGGTGCATGGTATCATGAACCCCAAGAAACACCCAAACATTTTCAAAGGAAATCTCTGCCAAGACACTAAAATGACTGGGTCATTCATCAGGTTAATGAACCAAAACAAACGTCCAGATCAAAACAAATATGGTTTGCTGAACAAAAAATCAAGCTTCAGCATTGCCATCTCAGTCCCCTGATCTAAACTCCATAGAAAAACAGTAGGGTGAGTCAAAAAGAAGAATAGGAGAATATTATAAGATGTTTTATTGGCAAAGGTAGGCGAAGGTATAACCAGCAGGGGCCAATATTGTGAGTGGCGTGTTTTTGTTAAAAATATTTATTTCTTTATGAGATTTTCTTTTTTCTCAAAATAAATTTGTGTCCCTTCAAGGTTGGTTTTTCCTCATTGTTTTCATTGTGAGATTACAATAAATTACCAACAGATTATTTTTTTAATAGCCTACCTGTTTTTAGTCAACTAGCAGAGGTGCCAATAGCCTAATTCTGGAGGTAGGCCTACTGTAAGTTATTACCAGTGTCTCGCCTATATGACAAATATTGTTTCAATAACAATTATTAAAAACTGAGACCCTTACGTTAGGTCAAATTCAAGACTCTTTTCCTCCTTTGTTGGTGGAATGAGTTGCCAGTGCTCTCCGTTCCTGTGATAGTTGTGAGTCTTTCAAGAGGGGTCTAAAGGCATCTGTCATATCTGTTCAACATAGTTTATTAAGCGTTTTTATGTGTTATTGTATATTTATTTAATTAGTATATCATTAGGCTATTGATTGAATTGACTTTGTATTTTCATATTCAGAAGACATTGAACTTTCAAAATATAATTTCCTCAAAAATGGTTAAAGTTGTTACATGATATTTTGGGTTAAGCTACAGAATTAGGTTTGGCTAGGCTTGGGTTAGGTTAGGCCACAGAATTTTTAATGTATGGCCCTGGCCCCTGACTACTGTGGAGCCTGTAGTTCTAGGCTATTTCCAATGTTGATCACAGAACGCTGACGCGCTCAGGACAATAGTTAAATTTGACGGCAGCTAGACAATGCCTTGGTAGAGGTAAAATGTAAGGAAAGAGTGTAAAATGTGTGGCTGTCATGCTGAAGAGGACTGTCGCAGCGAACTTTGTCAAGTTGGAATGCTTTCATTCATTGCATAGCGGAAACAAGCTACTGAGTTTCTCCGCCCCCTGCTGTTGTGTATCATGAGGTTAGCTTCAAGTGAAGCTAGATGCTATGGTAGCCATCAAATGGCATCACGTTGGGAAAGTCGACGGACAGTTTTCAACCATAAAGACTGTTTCGTCTTAGCTGATGTGTCTAATATGGAGGAACATTAGTCAGTGCTAAACTACATATAGAAGATGCATGGTAAGTTATCTGTAATGTTTTCAATTTTGCTGTATAAGGAACGTCTGTGGGTTCCTTGGCAGAAGGCCTTTTCACTGCAACTTGCTAATTAACGTTAGCCATAGCTAACAATCGTTTGTTATTCGCAGACACGGCTGGCTAGTTTTAAGTTAGGATAACAATGCTCACAGCTCTTTGTAGCATAACATCTGTCGATCAAAGTTATTTGGCAGCAAATTCGACTTGCATTGTTAATACTGTACGACAAACATTGTTTAGATTTAACCATATTTAGCTACATAAATTATTCTTAGATGGCGATTCTCTTCAGAGCTTTAATTTAGCAAACTGGTTTGCATTGGTAAAGCTATGTTACCTGGCGGGTTATTGTTATTTTTGTGAAATTGTGGTAGCTTGCGACAGCGTTACCGAGTGCCCTGCCGATGTCTTACTATAATGTTTATTACATTGTGGTTTATTATGGTTATGGACATTGATCTAGTTAGCGACCTAGCAGAGCTTGCTAGCTTGATAGCTAACCGATTTCTTTAACGTGGCCGACCGACCATAACTTCACGTGCAGGTTTTCTGCAAAATTTGATGTTGTTTCCAACGTTGTAAATGTGAAATAGGGAAAAGTTATCAGCCAACTAAGGGTGTATCAAAAGTTGTCTACACAATGTACAGCACATCTTATACCTTTACTAAAAATGGTTCCCGGCGGCATAGTATGATCATAGTAAGTGAATTCACCAAATTGTCCAGGTCAAATTAAATTATTCACCACCACATTCCTAAATGAATGAACTTGTAGATAATGGAATTCAAGGCTAAAATATAGTTTTGTAGTACCTTTTAGTAGAGTGGAAACAAAGAGTTTGATTTAAAAAATAGAACCATATTCAAGTATTATACCTTTTAAACCAAATCAATTTCAACATGTTTCGTGTATGTACTACTTGTAGTATGTAGTTTTCAATGTAGTAGGGGCACCTTACATAAGAAAGATTTACTCCATTTTATTTTATGTAACTGTATTCAGTCCTTTCATTTGGCAAAACAGTTATTTCAATATCAGTGTTTCCCATACATTGACTTATTTGTGGTGGCCCACCACAATATCAACATTGACCACCACACAATGATTTTTTACTAATTTATATGGGATGAAATCCTTTCATATAATCTCTTTCTCTCTAATTAAGTTATGTGCAAGCATATAAGAAGCAGCATCCCTATGCTAACATTAGAATAGTGTTGGGTTGTCAATATCGACTTCTCATGCAAGGCAAGTATAACTAAGCTATTCATTTTATTGACCCCCACCCCTCCACTGCATATTAAAATCAATGTTAATGATGCACTCATAAATAGTATGTAAATGTTGTTAAAATATAATGGATCTATGGTCAGTTACACAATTTCCATACAGTAGTTACACATAATAATAATATAATATCATATATTAGGCTATGTTTTGTATATGTATTAGGCCATTCAGTGATAATGCAAATAAACGGTCTTGCTCAAAATCACACCAATGAACGTAATTTTGCTCTCAATCAAAAGTTTGAAGTTGTTAAAGGAGAATTCCGGTGTGATATTGACCTAAAGTGTGTGTCAAAGTCAAAGTCAAAGTCAAAGTTTTATTGTCAATTCCTTCACATGTTCCAGACATACAAAGAGATCGAAATTACGCTTTCACTATCCCACGGTGAAGACAAGACATATTTGACCAATTTTAAGTCCACAGACAACATAACATTCAAGTAAACAAAAAAAGTAAGTAAAGTAAAGTGAATAAGAGCAAAGTCAAAGTCAAAGTCAAAGTCAAAGTCAAAGTCAAAGTCAAAGTCAAAGTCAAAGTCAAAGTCAAAGTCAAAGTCAAAGTCAAAGTCAAAGTCAAAGTCAAAGTCAAAGTCAAAGTCAAAGTCAAAGTCAAAGTCAAAGTCAAAGTCAAAGTCAAAGTCAAAGTCAAAGTCAAAGTCAAAGTCAAAGTCAAAGTCAAAGTCAAAGTCAAAGTCAAAGTCAAAGTCAAAGTCAAAGTCAAAGTCAAAGTCAAAGTCAAAGTCAAAGTCAAAGTCAAAGTCAAAGTCAAAGTCAAAGTCAAAGTCAAAGTCAAAGTCAAAGTCAAAGTCAAAGTCAAAGTCAAAGTCAAAGTCAAAGTCAAAGTCAAAGTCAAAGTCAAAGTCAAAGTCAAAGTCAAAGTCAAAGTCAAAGTCAAAGTCAAAGTCAAAGTCAAAGTCAAAGTCAAAGTCAAAGTCAAAGTCAAAGTCAAAGTCAAAGTCAAAGTCAAAGTCAAAGTCATGAAACACACGATACCGAGTGTGAATGTATGTCTCATAGCTCATCTCGGCTTGTCCCCCGCACTCAGAAATCTGGCTAGTTAATTAGCTGATAACTGTTACATATAATCTTGAATTTAGTCCGCAGCAAAATTTTTTTGAAATTGTGCATAGACAGTCAATAAAAATACTAGTGCAAATATGAAAAGGGATCAGATTCCAAAAATAATTCAGTGGAAATGTCCAGTAGCAGCAACTGGAATCCATGCATTTCCACAGAATTATTTTGAATCTGATCCCTTATCATACCTGTTCATTCGCATCGCCGCCGAAAGTTATCGTGACTAAATTCAAGATGGCGGCGAACAGTAAACTTCCTGAAGGTATTGTCTGTATAAATCGTCTTGTAAATAAACTATCAGTGCTTTTTCATAGTTCTCAATGTCTCTTTTTAAATGTCAGGGCCGTCGGAAGTCTACCAATAAAGTGTGGAGCTACTTTGCGCCTCGTAATAAGCTGTAAAAAGTTGAGCCGGCCCTTGAGCACAAGGAATTTCATTACTTATAATTCATTTTATGAGTACATTACTATAAACTACTTGAACTGTAAGCTATTGGAGCTGCTCACTTCGAGACACTGAGCTAGCAAGCAGTGTAGCTTATGTGTCAGACAGAGGTACTGCACACACAATGACGAGACGCGTTTGTATCCACTTATCTGACTTTGATACGGTGAATAAGCTATGTCCCAATATGTTGGCATGTTCCTTTAACCATTTTAAATCCCATATGATGGGCTATCCCTTGTCTTAATGTGTGTCGATGTATGCTCACAATTGTCTGTGACCCTAACAAACCTAAAATCCGCCCTCTTCCATTAGCTTAGCCTTTATGTTGACAGGACAGTGAAGAGAGAGGGAGAGGGGAGGGTGGGAAATGACCGCAGGTCGGAATCGAAACTGGGTCCCCACTGAGACCCATGTGGTATTGTGCTGCCACTTGCGCCACAGCTCCCCCAGTTAACAACCATCCAGAAGGTGATATAAGTTCAGAAACTGCCTGAGATAGGAGGTCAATTCCCCTGAAGGATGCAGCGGAGTCCCCTCTTCAAGTTCCCACCCATTTCCAGGGAAAAGGAACACACTAAATAAGGAATGAGGAATCCCCCTGATTCCCTTTACACCTTCCCCGCTCTCTCTCAGTTCAGGTCACACTGTAATTTTCCATACATGATGGATAAGCTACTCCCAAGTTGAGAATTTCCAACTCCAACTTAAACATAAACAAAAACATAAATGTGTGAGAGATGTAGACCTCTGTTGAACAGCTCTAGCAAACCTTTTGTTCTGTATGATAATTAATCTCTCCCCCTTGCCTGGGATGGTTCACAATGGCCTACACATCCATGCCCTTTCTACAATTGGTTGATGTCATTCACACTTCAGTTTGCTACCTGCCCCTGGGTGAGGCCACAGCATGGACCTTTTGTTTATCTTGATAAGATCACCATCTAAGGGCCCGGACACAACGCCTGATTATCGGCCGTCGGACAGTCGGGCGAGGTCAGTGACTGGAGTCGGTCCCGTGCCGTCGGAGTTGGCGTCAGCGTTCATTTTGGCCGATTACACATGTCGAATCGGCCAGTGGCCATCGGCCTCAATGACCAATCTGGGGCTCGTTTCTAGAAAGCGTCGTTTGCTAACTTGCGTCGCAACCTTGGTAGTTCGCTCCATCGTTCTTGGATTTGGTGTTTCTAGAAAGGGTAGTTCGAAAGGGTAGTTCGAGAATTTCTAGGGGGTGGGGTATTACACGTTGCCACTGTTTCCACCAATGATGTGTATCGTTGCATCATCAAAAACGTTGTTGGAACTACAGTGTTCGAACGTCGGAGGTAGCGAATTGCGACACAGGTACGACGCTTTCTGGAAACAGGTGTAACAATGTCGTTGTTTGGTCGCAAGTTGCGTCGTACCATGGTGGTTGAGCAACGTTGTTGCTAACTTTTCTAGAAACGACCCTCTGATTGGTTGAGTGCTAGCCCTTGACTAAACATTCTCGGACCATTACCCCTACATTCAGTGATGTATGTTATGAACCCATTTTGATACACTATTCTAACACATTTTTGCTAGAACTAGTAGACTACCACACAGTTGCTGAACGTATGTTATTTCAGGTTAGTTTGCAACAACATGCATGTTTAACCAAAGTCCTCAGTTGCTACCTAGCTAGCGAACATTACTAGTAGTTCCCATTCACTTTTCGTTTGCTGTGCTAACGTTAGCTAGCTAGCTAGCTAGCTCGGTTAACGGGCAAAAATAAATTATTTATTCCGTGTCCGAAAGAAGGTTTCATTAGCATCACACACAAGCAATTACAATAAAATAGTACACAATATATATTTATATTTTCTCATTGCTTGATCGGAGAAGTCCAAAACTAGTGCCATTTCGTTCCATTGGCGAATCTTTACCAAGATTAATCTTGGTACTAACTACTAGACAGTCTTTCTCTGAATCTTTTGGCTATAACTGCTGATGGAAATGTATTCGGCGTCAGGTTCGCTTCGGTGTGTTCAGAGGCACTTTTTTGACCGACTCGGGAAGACGGAAGCCGACTGATCAGTCCAACTGCTTTTCTGCCAATGGTCGGCCGTCCGCTTGGTGTGCCCTGGCCCTTAGAGATTATGATGAATCTCATGTTCTCAGACAGGATATGCTGTAGATTCTTACTTTTGTGGTCACACTATTGAGCCCTGGTTGTGGATATGACTAAATGGGATTGACATAACAAAATTATTGACTCAGAGCTATGTGAAATCTTGTCGCTGTGTTTCTGGAGTGCTGTTTGCTGATGTCTCTGTAATGTGTACCAACCCATCATGGTGTTGAGCCTTCTGAAGGTGTTGTGTGTCTAATTCAACGAAACCCCAATGACGTTGCCTGTAATAACCCCAGTGAAATGCTTGTGAAGATTACCTCTGTTATTGATGTTTTTTTTCTGTTTTGGTTCTTTAGTTAGGCATTTAGGCTACTGGTAGTGCATAATTTAACATGAAGGAGAGTCTTTACGAGAGTAAAGTACAACATGCGCCAGCCAATTATGTAACGTTGATGTATCTCGCATTCTGTTGTGTAGTCTATTGGGCTCGGTTGTTGAGGCCTGCCAGTGTGACCATGGAGTGCACTCTGTGGTGGAGCAGGAGTGGGGAACATCTGGATTGACAAAGCTTGCAAAGACAGATTTGGGCTCTGTCGCTTCCTGTAAAGTCCATGCTACTCATGCTAGTTGATTATCTGTACAATAGAGCCTGACGTATGGTTTTTTAGTACGTGGTACATTTTAGTGTCAAATGTCGAGAGCTCAGTGAAACATCTTCACTATTAAAGGTGCTCTAAGCAATGTCTACTCTAAGCGTTTTTTAGGGTAAAATATTTTATGTCCCTTACTGCAAACATCTAGCCTGACGAGCCAGACCCACATTAAAATGTGGGGTCTGGGCACTCGCCGTTCGCAGTGCTCAGTCCGAGGGGCGGGATAATCAGTTGTCTTTCAAATTCCCTCTGCACTCAATAGGACAGCGGTAGCGCTATGAGTCCCATGCGTTTCCCACCAACTTAATAAAAGCTTAACTCGTGTCACACTGTTCGCCAACAGCAACATCCATCTTATTTGTTTTCAAGTATCAGGGAATTCAAGTCAAACCGTTGCAACTCTGCCATCAATCATTATGTCAAGCCCACCTAACGACTCTATACACGATTTCATTGCCCTGATTTAGTTTCGACTTCTGGAGCTCACAAGCCAACGGAGAGTTGCTAGACTAGCCCTGGCAGCAAATCTAATTCTAGATTTCTAGGCTAGAAAACATCACCTAATCAACCGCTAGCTGTCTGTGTCCTAAATACACTGTAAAAAAATGTGATCTCTGTGGACAGCCCAGGCTCCAAAAATGGCAACAAAAACAACCTGGGCAAACCTAGCCCGTAAAAACATAACAAACTGTTCCAGAAAATCACAGACGAGATACGCGTTTAGGAGAGTTTCAATTGCACGGGAACAGCATGGGAGGGAGGGGGAGGGAGTAGCGAGCTAGCTCTGTTTTGTTTGAAAGTCAATGGAAGTGACGCTACCAGCATCGCTTAGACCACCTTTAATTCACACGCGCAGTCACAGCAGCGAGCGAGGGGAAAAAACAGCAGGAAGACAATTGATTTTTACCTTTCTCCAGTTCATACAGCCGTTCTCGAAGTCTGTCGATACCACTTTTAGCTCCAGCCTAGCATAGATCATTAAATCAGATTAGACCATTAGCATCTCGCCTGCTAGCATCACGTTTAAGATTTCCGGTAATTTTCCTATATGAAACTTGTCTCCTCAAGTTAGAAAATGTAATAAGACCAACGGAAAATGAAACATGGCGATTTTCTAGGCTGATTTGACATGGAACTGTACTCTTCTTCCAACGTAATAATCAAGTAACACCAATGATATCATATCATTGTGATATCATATCATGGTGTTACTTGATTATTACGCTGGAAGAAGAGTACAGCACCTGAAAATAGTCCCTGTAGGCTAACTTCCAGCAACAAGGTTGAGCAGCAGCAGACAGAATCGCCAGAATACCATGTTCAGATGGAACGCCGGTCTATCAATAGCCTAGATCTATGCACAAATAGCTAGTACGGAACAGCAAACCTACCTTCACTTGTTTGGCTAGCTGAGACCGCACTTTGGCTTTGAACGCTTCTATTTTGGGGTGGCCTCCATCACTCTTAATCAGACTGAAGGTGATTGGGTATGTGTTGGAGACTGAGACCTCTGTCTCTGAATACCATTGTAACACACTTGAGTGCCTTCAATACTGGTAAAGAGTTTTTTGTTAGCTGCAAGTGCTCGTCTTTCTGGTTCTGGCATTTTGGATTTTAGTCACTGTATAATCGGACAGCACTGCAGTGACCGCCCATCGTTGTTCCATTAACCCCTCAAACATGTCAGAGACTGAATTTCATCACGTTTGCACGACTGGATCCGGCGGTGCTTTGGCAGTTGTTTGTCTTTGCTTTGCCTCCAATGATTTAGTAGCGGGTGTACTGTGGTTGAAATGTTTCACCAGCCTCTCAGCTGCTGCGATGATCCTATGTAAGTCAAGAGCAATGGCTAACTGTAAAGTATGTGCAAAGCATGGGAGTGACTGCCAACTCACTCGAGTGGGATAGTTTGCCGCAGCTATATTCCTGGCGTTGTCAAGCACGCAAGCAACTTCTTGGCTAGCTAGCTCCTAATCATCCACGGATTCCTTTAGTTTTTTAGCCAAATTTTTCTCTGAAAAACTCTGTGAGAAGGACTGCTGATTTCACTTCCCAGTCTTTCTCAATCATGTGGCATGTCACTGTAATGTAGCTTTCCGTAGTCAAAGCAGTTCAGCGGTCATTGGTTAAAGCGACGTTGACCGTAGCTAGCCTCCCTAGCTTCCAAACGGTTGGTCAATGTTTTTCTGGATGGAATACGATATCTTGCCACAATAAATCCCACTAGTTCTCAGAAACCTTCGCCGTCAGTCATATTGATACGTTTGGTAATTTTGTTAGCTCGCTTGTCATCACGCGTCCTCCTAGCTAGTGTAGCCTGAATGCTAGCCTGCTGGAGCCCTGCGGGCTTTGTTGGAATTTACGGTCCATACATTGACTTATTTGTGGCAGCCCACCACACAATGATTTTCCAGGTTGTGCTAAATTGTGCTTAAATCTGGTTAGCATCATAACCACGCTGTGCTAATTTGTTAAAAACTGTTGCATTCAAGTTAATTCTGGAAACCTACCACCACAAATAGAATTCCGTTCTGTGGGAAACACGGTCGGATGTACATTCCTTAAATGATAGAGGAGACGTTGCACTATGGTAAGTAAATAGTGTCTCAGTTTAGCGTCTTGTCTTGGGAAGGTAGGTTTTTAGCTTAATATGCCTTCATTTAACAACTTCAGAGTCATTGGAATGGTTATATGACTCTTTTCGGGTTGAATGGTGGCCGTCTCGCTTCCCCCTAGCGCCTGTAGGCGGAAAAACCACCCATGCAACTGTAGGCCGGCGGGCCAACGGCCTCAGTGTCAGGAAGTATAACGAGTGTAACGAATTGCTTTACTGCATTTAAATACACATACATGCCAGGCACCGGCTAGAAAAAGGTAGCGATGGAGTTTATCAGACATTCGTCATGACCGAGCCAGCGAAAAAGAAGCAAAAACCGAGAAAACAGTAAGGAAATTGCCAATACTGCATAGTTTACCTTTAAAGCAGGGTCCATGGAATTGATGCGTGTCTGGCTTGTGGGAGCGTGGCATCACGATGGCTGCTTCCCATGACCTCGTCCATCGACCCAATCCTATAGTGAACGGAGATAAACGGAAAAGCTGGAAAATAACTGGTGACTAGAGACCGACCGATTTGGGTTTTTCTAAAGCCGATACCGATACCGATTTTTAGCGGTCAGAGTCAGCCGATGGCCGAAGTGACCTGCCGATTTTTAGGGCCAATATGCTATCGTATTATCCTTATTTGGCATGCTAAAAATCATACTAGTGACTTCTTGCAGTCTGTTAGTCTATTAATTATTCATTTTAATATGTTTAACAGTGCAAGAAGACTCCCATGATGTGACAAGTTCAGATAGTTACTTACGGCAAAATACATGTTCAGGTTATACAGTTTCACTGTGGAACTTCATGCCTTACCACAGACCTAGGTTTCAACAATATAAAACTCTGTCTCCCAGCATGCTGTGAAACCGGAAATAGGAACTAGAGAACATCCGTTTGATACTTCTCAAATTCGCAATCAAATCAAACGTATACATCGCGAAAACAAATTGACGGGATGACAATATTTTAAAACGTTCACTTGTTATTTGTGCGTCCTCTTTTTGTTAACATTTCACTTAGATTGTCCATTACTTAAGTTAAGATCGTAACATAGCAGTCACCAGCGTTGAGGTCGGGGGCTTGCGTAGTCGGCGCATTCCCAACGCACTCGTAGCCACAACGCTAAGGCCATCCTTAAAAATATTTTTGTTTGCAGTAACAGCCAAAAAAATTTAAAAATGGGTCGTAGGTAGGTCAATTTTTTTTTTTTTTTTTCAAGATTCAAAGTAAAAAAAAAAAGTACAATTTTGGTCATGGTGATTACGTAGGAATGAATTTACACAAATGTGCATATCGTGACGTAACTGACTGGGACTTCAACCCGTACCTTCAGGCGCACCATTGCAAACCTCATTCTGATGCAGGTTATATAGACCAGCCTTTCTCAAACTTCTTTGACCTGAGGCCCGGTCATGGCAGACTTTGGGGTCATAGGGCTCATCTTCATGTACCCAGAAAGAAGGCTACAATAGCTCTTGGCCACGTTATATTGAAATTTGACTATACAATACTCAATGCTATACAGTGTATTATACAGTCTCTGCTCTGTTTCTAAGGAAGTTCCAAAAAACAGTTTCGTTAAATAAATAAATAAATAGCCTTCCAACAGGTTGAAGCGGAGCTTTGATACCAACGTTATCGATTAGTTTCAGTTTCTCTCGTGCAGACACGCATTGAATGAATGCTCATAGCACCACTTAATTGTAGGGCTCCATGTTTAATGACATCGATAGCAGAAACGTTTGTTTTATTTTTTCGTCGATCCGCGGTTTCTTGATCAACTGCGCAGCAAATTATCAAATGAAGCACCGGGCCAAATTTCACTCCACGACTCATGGGACCAGCAGTCTCCATGTTGCGGACCCATATTTTGAGAAATGCTAAATAGACCAACCAATTTCTATATTCCGACACGGTCACCGTTAGACTAGGGGGGGGAGAAGGGATGAGAAAAGATCTGGCCACAGTTCTTCCAGAACTTCGTGCCAAGTAAAAGCATTATCAGTTTGTGTGAATGAAACGAAGCGTAGGCCACAGTGTGCGTAAAACACATGCGTAAAACCAATGGTGTAGAGATGACGCCACAGGGTTTTATTTAAGTGAGCCACGTTTGCATGTAGGCAATTTATATTCACAATACTTGGGCCTACTAAAATAAATATTATTTTATTGCATTTGTATTGGTTGTTTAGAGTAAAAAAAAACAATCGGTCGGTATTAACGAAGTTTACAACCGCAAGTCGGTCGGACTAAAAAGGGGAAAAAAAAAAATATTTGGGTCGGTTCTAAATTGACAGGGTCGGTCGGGTTACGGCAAACGAAAATATTTTTAAGGATGGCCTAAGCAACTTTCATTTCTTCTTCAACTCCGATGCAGTTGAAAACGAATGGACATGGGATGACAGTGTTATAAAGCGTTCACATGTTAGATTTGCGTCCTCTTTTTGTTAAATTTTCACTTAGATTGTCCGTTACTATAGTTTAGATCGAAACAGCACGCTGGTCACAAGGGCTGTGTTTCTCGACAGTGTCGTTGCTAACTAAATTACTTGGTTGCAATGCAATTTCCCATAGGCAACCTACTAAGTTGCTAACTGGTTAGCAACAATGCTTTCGAGAAACGGGGTCCAGCATTGAGGGGGCTTGCCGGCGCATTCCTAACGCACTTTCGGTAAATGAAGCAACATCACAGATTACAACCATAAGAGAAATCATAAGATAAAATATACGACTTTGGGACACTGGAATGTAAAAATTGATGCCTTACCTGTAGACAGTCTTGCTCCTTCTTGAAACCAAAGATTTTCTTAGTTCTAAATAGACCTTCTCTTTTAAAACCTCGCACTGTGTTCCAAGTAGCTGCCCGCAGATGTGCCTGACTTAAAATCGGCGCGGCCAAATAAGAAAATCGGCCGATGCGGATTGATTAAAAAATAGCAAAAATCGGCCGATTAAATCGGCTGATCGATCGATCGGTCGGTCTCTACTGGTGACCAAATCAGAGTTTGTGATGAGGGAAACTTATGCTTAGTTTCAACTGCTGATTATTGAATAAAGCTGCAACTCCTCGGACTATTGTGTCTGTCTGTTGCGCACAACTTGCTGCAACAGAAGTGAAAGTTTTGCCCCGATCACTTACACTGACCTAAATAGGCCTACAAACTGAAGCAGGAGAGGTTAACACATTTATTGGTAACATTACGAAACCCAAGCATTGTAACATTGTCATGTCAGGAGGTTGGTCAACCAAGTATTTAAGTATAAAAGTAAGATATACTATCCAAAGTAGTAGCCTAATTAGGCCTAAAATAAACAAGGCTCTAGAGTAGAGTAGAGGGAATAGAGTATTTCGTAAATTATTAGTAGAAGCCATCAGGCAAGTGTTATAAACTCCTGGTGTACTTAACAAACTTTCCAATGCCTCGTTTTATGAGTACAGAGCATATTTGTATTACTGTCGAAGTTTCGTACTATTTAGGGCATTATTAGAGGGGTAATTTACGAGATACTCTATTGGTTTCATAAGTGCCTGCACAAGCCATTAGTTTCTGTATTCGCCTGATGGCGCTACTCGACCAATGTTCGACCAAGGGAAAACCGCTTCTGGGAGGGTGTTTGGCTCGAGGTCATGGTGCAAAGGACCCTAGGGTGAAATTACTCTGAACAATCACTTTAAATATATTTTTATATTTTTTAATAACTGCAATGGGAATGGTCCCCAACGGTCCAAACCCAAGCATGGTTGTTTAGATGATCATACTCTTCACCCAATCTGTATTGTTCTGATAGAAGTTGTTGAAAATAAACTTTTTACAATACCCTGATCTATGTTGGCATTCAGTGTTCATCCCCTTTGTACTAACCCTTTGTCTTCAGGAGATGCGCTGGCAGAGAAATTAGCCTAATTATTGAACTGTTTGCATAGTTTATCTGAATATCTTCTAAACCCTTGTTTGTAATTCTTTTCAGATTCTAAATGCCATGTGATGACAAGAAGACGAAGATGATGGCATGCCTAAGTGTTTTCCTGATGGTCAAATCTCACCTTCCTACACCATGGTACTGATTATGGACAAATGGTGCAACTTGTGAGCTTTCTTCATGAGCAACATTTTTACATTGTCACTTCTTTTTTATTTCAATGGAGGGAAACGAATGAACAACCTTGTAATGTGTGCTGTATAGTAATCACTAATGGAGAACCTTGTAGTAAATACTGTACAGAGATCATGAATGGACAACCTTGTAATGTGTATGTACAGTAATTTGGACTGTGATGGAAAGAACCAGTGAGGGGTTGGGGCTGTGATTGATGAAGAAATATTGATCAGACTATTGAAAACTGAATATACCAGTATCCACCAAAGGTCTGGACTGGATCATAGTCATGGAAGACCCCTTTCTGGATTATTGCTCCTCTCAAGAGTTAGCAGGAGGGGCAGATGCTTTCATTTGTACAGAATGTGGAGAAGGTTTTGTGCAGTACTCCAGACTAGTAAGTCATATGGCCATTCATGGATCTTCAGAGTCATTCCAGTTGGATGCTCCCAGTAATGGCTTGGAAACACCCATAGAGTTTGTTCTTCATAAAAATGGAACACTTACTGTTGTTGAAAGATTGGAGGCTTCAAATTCATCTCTCAAAATATCTGATCCCCAGTCACAGTCCACCACAGAAACAGAGTCATCAGAAAATGGCACCAAAGTTTTTCCATGTGAAAGATGTGGCCAAGTATTCAGTAATCAGTCAAGTTTACTACAGCATCAGCGGTACCATTCATTGGGGCAAGGATATAAATGTACCCTATGCTGCAAGGTTCATGATGACAGAGAGAGTCTTCGGGAACATCTTCAAGATCATGCACATGAGAGATTCTATAGCTGTGGACACTGTGGGAAAAGATTTCTTAGACCCGAAACATTATCAACTCATCAAAAAGAATGGCATGGATCACTTGTGGCCAGGAATTCCGTTAAGCTTGCAAAGAGTCAGGAAAACAACATTGGCAAATTCTATCAATGCAAGTTATGTGAATTGCACTTCTTTTGGCTCTCCGACTTACAAAGCCATCTCATCAGTCATTCCCTCAAAAAAACTGCAGATACCAGTGAATCTGTTGTTGATGAGAAGGTGTCCAGTAACCCTTATAATAGCGTTGACCGTACATACCGATGTGGTTTGTGTGGAAAAACCTTCTACAGACTGTCAGACCTCATGGACCATCATTTGTCTCACCAAGCCAAGGAGGAAAAATCAAAAACTGAAACAAAAGCTACAAGACGGACCCAAATCGATCATGGCTACAAACCTTTCGCATCCAGGCAACCAATTTATAGGTTAGATGCCCCCAGGTCAAGAAGGATGCGGGGTAGATCACGTGGGGCCCACCAAAGTAGCACTAGATTGTATCCGTGCAAACACTGCCATCGTGTATTTGTGCACTCAAGTAGTTTGTCTCGTCACAACCGGTACCATAAGGGAACTCTGCACACTTGCGTCTACTGTGGGAAGCATTTTCCACAAAGATGTGATGTCACCAGGCATATAGCCATGTATCATAAAGCAGAACTGGGAGCTGCAGCAGATGAGAATGCTAAGAAGCATGATGAGTCACCAGAAAGGAATGCTTCAGAGGAACAAGAAAACGAAAAGGATTTAGATGATGAACAAGAAAGTCCAGTTAACGAAACCTCAGGGACAAAAGAGATGCCTGGTCCTCCAAAGGCACGACTGTCTTTCAAGTGTCGTGAATGTGGTAAAGTCTTTGGTTTGCTTAGTGTTTATCAACGGCATCAACGCTACCACAAGAGGGAACCAGCTCGACAGCTGCACAAATGTTCTCACTGTCGGTGCCGTTTTTCGCAATTGTCTGCTCTTGAGCGCCATCTAAAAACTCATGACAAGGAAGCACCTTCAGAGGTTGGAAAAGAAGGGTCACCTACTGTCGATGCCAATAAGGATAACCATGCAAACTCAGAAGACACTGACGATACAGTTGAGGATGAAGATATTAATGTCGAAGGTGATGAGAGTGTGAATGCTGAAATACTGTATGAATGCACAGTGTGTGCCAAATCATTTTCTTCCATGAAAACGTTCATGAAACATCAGAGTGAGCATGGTTAACTTTAGATGATGGTCATTTATGTTTAGTGTGAACCACAACACATAGGCTAGACCAATTTACTAAAATCGATGATCGTGTTCAGTTGCAGCCCTGTGTTTTGCTTGGGAGGGCAAGAATCCCACTCCACAATTTCTTTGTCCCATATTTTAAACAAAGGACTAATGTTTGTCATTGTATGTAAAACTTGACTTCTTGACTTGACTTGACCATCACAGTCTCTTAATTAGTGTTTTACCATATTCATTTAAGAAGTGATTTCCTAATTGTAGCACATGATGTCCCTTTTTAATAATGTGCCATGCCAAAATCAAGGATAGGTTTTTAGAAATGTCATCACCATATTTCTTACCTGCCTTTCTGTGTTCATCATGCCCATAAATCTAAATCTTTGTATGTTGCAGAAGACGAGGAATTGCTTTGAAGTTTGTCTATATTAAAACTGCATGACATTTGATCTTATATGCTGTTCATGGGAGTGGATTAACACTACTGATACTTTCAAGGACTGTATTTTCTTGGAATGCTAGATTGAAATATCACTCAATTTCCTCAATCATGATGAATTATGTTTCTGCCATAACAGTCATTATTCTGCCTACAACAGAATGGATAAAAAGCGGTTAGGAAAGTTTGTTTTTTACTAAATTAAAGTTAGATTCTTCTTTTTGTAAGTGAACTTGTGTACCTGTTTGACTGTCCTGTACAACTTCAACTTTCAGAAAGAGATAGATAGATACTATTCATCCCAAGGGAAATTCTTGCTCTGCATTTGACCAATCCATGGTTAGTGAACATGCACATACACACATACTGAAGGAGCTGTGGGCAGCCATTGCTGCTGCACCCAAGGAGTAGTTGGGGGTTAGATGCCTCGCTGCCTCATTCCAAAGAATGACAACCTGAGACCAAAGCAGATGGTGGAAAAAAATGTGGTTGAGGCTCTTGATTTAATGCATCAGTCAAACACAATATCTAACCTCAATTACATAGGTGTCCCCCAAATCACATTGGCTATGTGCATGCGACCTCTTGGTCATTATTCCTAAATAATCCCCATAATAGGATCATTGTAACACTGAAGCAAAGTGTAGGGCTCAATCATTGTTTCATGATTCACTTCTACCTATGGAAAAAAAATGAGAAATCCCACTGTATCCATCAGAAACTAACATGCTAGAATTTTCTGTACAGGAATTGCATCTTCACTAGCAAGAAGCAATACATTTCAGTAAACTTCAAAATGTGGAATTATGTAATATTTACTGCCTTATTATTTGGCCATTCTCTAGTGCAACCTACCAAACCATGCAGACCAGATACCAAAGACGGACTACTGCCAATTGCTAAATGTGCCACTTTTTTGGTGGGAACACCTAGGAAAGGACGACCATCTCTAGTGGCTTTATGTCAAGAGTATTTAGTACAGCCTATTATGCCTTCACATCTTTGCTGTTTTGTAAGAAAGTCAGCTGATTCAGTGACCAATCATGGGTGAATTTTGTTTTCATCCTAGATTTGTATTTTCATACACCTTTTTCCTAAAATCCACCTGAAAGGTATTTGCTTTGGAAGGGATGAGGCTCTCCTTGGTAGACCGGTAGCTTCTCAGTCCAAAAACTACATGAACAAAAACTGGTGCCATCTCACTGATGTTATGTACCGGGTGCAGCGGCGGGCGCCTGTAATCCGAGCTACTGGGAGGCTGAGGCTGGCGGATCGTTTGAGCTCAGGAGTTCTGAGCTGTTGCGGACTCTTGAATTTCCCCTGGGGATCAATAAAGTATCTATTTATCTACATCTATATTTCTCAATGACATTTAAGATGGCACCACAAATATAATCCATAGGTCAGTTTATTCATGGATGAAGAAATTAATAACACTAAAATGTAAAAAAAAAACATGGCTCTTTTGATCCCTTTGCCCCAGCATCAATGCCGGATTAGCGATTGTACTTGCGTGCCTGTGTTTTAGGGACATTGGAAATGGGTTTCAATGGCCTCTTGGCCAGACGGACCTGCAGAGCAAATCTTAAATTTGCAGAATGTTCGTATGGGTATTCCCAGGCTAATTTGTACCCCAACCCCTTACTCTTACCCCTTGGAATGGAGATTGAGATCTTTCCCAATCAACAAACCACACATCAACAAACCCTTACTTAATCATATCCTTCCTTGACTTTTACTTCAACAGATACAATGAGTTTTTACTGGACATTTCCCTGTTTAATTTACAGTATGTCTCTTGCATGGGTGCACAGGGATCAGTTGGCCTTGGCTTGAATATGCAGTAGGCATACGTATAGCAACTTTTTTTTATAAAAAAAACACTTGGATATTCCCATAGTGTGTAGACCTGCCCATATAAATTCTTATCCCCTGGTATCGAAGGGAAAAAATACTGCTGGATTGTTTTTCCTCAAGCTTTCAAACAAAAGGCCTGGAAATAACTACTGTAACACCCAAATCGCATCATTGCAGGATGCTCATCACGAAATAGGGATTTTCTGATTTACGTAACAATCCATTGCATTCATTTCTATTTATGTAAAGACTAAGACATTCTGACAAATTACTGTTTGTTTGTTTGTTTATTTATTTATTTATTTATTTATTCATTCATTCGTTTCTTTTTTGCTTGATCATTGCAAAGATATAATAAAACCAAGTACCAACCCCAATTCATTTCAATGGCCCATGCTAGGCAAACTATTTCAACCAAAAATATCCTTAATTGACTGCCGCAATCTTTCAAAATGGCAGCTGACATACTAGAGGGATTCGACTTGATGTAGCCATCTGCAGCTGTCTTAACCCATTCGCGCTGAATGCTGCATGACGCAACATTCTACCTCCCGCCTGATGCTGCATAGCGCAACATTGAATGTTTCTAGGTGCTACAGAGGCTTAGATATTACATTTTGGTAGACGTTGACAATTTTTAGTATGTTTTCAGAAAACCCTCAGGAAATAAGGTTATTTAGTCTAGAATGCCATAGGATTCTTTAGACGTTTTTAGTAGGCATTTTAGGAGTAAATGGGTTAAGCTGACTGCATAACTGCATAATTATTTCTGAGAAACGTATCAATCTCAGAAATAATCACGTTATGCAGTAAGCCTAAGATGGCTGCAGGCGGCTACATCAAGTCGAATCCCCTAATCACTTCCGGCATTTTCACAAACAAACCAATTAGTTACCACCTTGTAGATGGCCACAAATGATGATGTCCATGTGGATTGGCTGAGGCTCCCAGTTGGGAAAATGCCAATCCATTTACATTTACCCATTTAGCTGACACTTCGATCCAAAGCGAGTTACAACAATCAAGGTACAAGATAGGCGTCACTAAGATATTGTTAGAGGGCAATTCCACGCAAAACTGTCACATCCATAACGCCAACACAATGCCATGGTATGGTATGATGTGAATGATGATTACTTGAAATTTGAGCATTCACTCTTCCTGGTTGTAGGACTTACATGAAACACTTTTCACATAATCATTTGCATCATACACATACCATGGCATTTAGTTGGCATTATGGACGTGACAGTTTTGCGTGGAATTGCCCTAGTGCAGCTATAATTCCTAGTACTCACATAGACTAGAATAACAGTTCAAGCTAAATTAAGGAAGGGAGAAGGTAGGGTTAAGTGCTAGATTAAGCATGTCCAGCTGTTAGTAGTGCTAAGAAAGGAGGCACTCTCGGAAGAGTTGGGTCTTCTGGAGGTTTTTGAAGATAGAGAGGGACGCCCTGCCCTGTAGGAACTCGTAGCATTACACCATCAAGGAACTACAGATGAGAAAAGTTTGGATTGCCGAAAGTGTATGCGCGGCAGAGCCAGGCGGTGTTCGTTGCAGGACCGCAACGGTCGGGAGGTAGCATATGCCTGCATTAGGGCATTCAAGTATGAGGGTGAAGAATCGTGACTACTTTGTGTAGACAAGCATTCGTTTACTGCAGGTGGCTACAGGTAGCCAGTGGAGCTCGATGACCAAGTGCCCTTTTGGGTAGATTGAAGACCAGGCACGCCACCACATTCTGGATCATCTGATAGGGTTTCACGTTGCAGGCTGGGAGGCCCATCGGAAGGGTGTTACAGTTGTCCAGTCACAACATGACCATGGCTTGTTTCAGGAGTTGGGTCAGGTACGGCCTGACTATACTCACCAATAAATATGGCAGCTAATTCGCTTGTTTGTGAAAATGGAAGTGAACAGGTTTACCTAATCCACATACTGCACAGCTACATACCAGCTGGCTAACCTAGGCGAAGCTAACCCTCCAAATTCTGACACCCTGACTAAAATATATGGGCCTCTTTCCACCCAAAGGGAGCCATCTTCTGTGTGATTGCCAAGCATTGTGGAATAGTTGTCATAACTCCTTTTGAAGCGTTCCTGAAAAAATCCCTATGTGAAGGGTCATTTAGCCCTATGACTTTGCCCTACACTATAGACCTCTGAAGTTCGCTTGCAAAAAAGCTGCCATCTTTGAGATCCGGTATCTGGCGATTTTTTTCCTATGGGAAAATATCATGGGGATTTTGAATTATCGCACCTGTTAAACTCTCGCAGAGACGAAAAAGTGTGAAATGCAGACGTTTTTTTGTCCTCTGCCTTCGAGTGGATACTGTGATCTCCGGGACGTGAAGGCAGCGCACTTTGATTTTTGCTACCCCAGCAAGTTACATCACAAGTTAGCTCTCGGGTAGCAAAAATCAAAGTGTGCCGCCTTCACATACCAGAGATCACAGTATCCACTCGAAGGCAGAGGACAAAAGTGTGTAATGCAAACGCTTGCATTTCCGATTCTGTGTCCCCGCGAGAGTTCCAAAGTGTGATAATTCCAAATCCCCATGTTATATCCCAAGATACCGGATCTCTTTATGTGGGCAAAGATGGTAGCTTTTTTGTAGGCGTACTTCAGAGGTCTATTCCAAAAGCAATCAGGACACTCCTACCCCTGAACATGAATGTGCAAAACAGGGACAGAGCGAAGGGGAGCAATGGGATTGAGTGAATCAAAGTGGACCAGCTAATGCAATCAATTAACATGTTGACTGGGAGTGAGGGTGGTATTTGAACTGTTGAGTTGTTGACCTCAAATATAACAACCTTTCGTTGGTACCTTTAACTTGGGCCTGACATGGATTCTATATGGTGTGAGAGTACAGATAGGGGCATCATGCCCTGAGGTTTTATTTTGTCAGAAGAACTAATACAACGGATTTGCATGTCTTTGTTTTGCAGCATGGAGGAGCAATTGTGACCTTTTAAGGGTTATTTTGAAAGTTTACACTGCAGTAGTGATGTCACTTTCTTCAGACCATCTTTTAAGGTTGTGTGCATTAGTATATGTGTGTGAATGGAAGAAAAAGGGATACTGTTTAGACTTAGTATGGAGGTTTTAACTCTATCTGAATGTTACCCTCATACACATTTCAAAGACAAGTGGAACTGTGTTTAACACGCTTAATGGTCCTAATCCCAAGGTAGTTGGACATATTGTAAGATCTATTTCATTTCCATTTTGTCTATATTCAGTATTGCAACTCTGTTGATCTGTGTGAGTGATGGCATGTAAGAAAGAGCACAGCTTAATCGAAAATCTAGATGTATTGGATAAAGTCATGTCACAAACAAGCACCTTTGCAGTTCACAGGTTATGGGCCTACTTGGATTCACTGCTGCAGTGCAACTAGAGATGTCAAAGTTTTGTGTTGTGACCTGTGATCCTAGCAGTCTTTATAGGTGTGCCATTTTACATTTCAGTGATGTAACACGATTCAGTAAGATTTTTTGGTATCACTGGTGTGGGATTTTTGGCCGGTTTTATTTCCATATTGTCTACAAAGAATTCCTTGAACTCCCTCAAGACAGCACAGAGTGGGCAACTATGTTGATAGGTGGAAATACCCCATGATCCTTAAGAGTGGTATGATTTTGCACCTATTATGTTTGGTAGTAGATGTAACATGTATCTTAGTTGCAGGGAACTATGTGCTCCACCAGTTCACTTGCACAGTTACAGTTAATCCCAGGCTCGGCATATTTCAAGGAAAGGCAAAAATGTGTGCAAATTTGTTCCATCCATGCAATGACACGGCCAGTCTTGTCATTGTGATGTGCCAGTGGCACAGGGCCTTGCGGTATAGATGGTTGTGCGAAACTCCATGGGTAGAAGGCGACGTAAAATAAAGTGGGACTGTCTACATGCCAACATAAGGGAGTAATAAGGAGGAAACCAGCGAACACATCCTGAGGGATTGTTTGTGCGGGAGAGCATTGCGATCTACCACTTCTTCAGGCTATGTTATAGGATCGCATAGGATGATATGCATTGCTGAGAAAGAGACTCTTAGTTATGTGGGCAAATCAGGCCTTGTCCAGAAGTCAGTGTAAGGTCCACAACCAATAAACCCTTTTACAAGGAGGAAATACACTACATAACCGATACAGGTGTGACTCCATCACTGTTTCTTTTGGATGAATGGGATTTTTTGGAGGTTAAATTATTTCAAAGGAGTTCCTTACATTTGAGAGAGCCAGTTTTCTCACTAGATCTGCCATCACACTTTCTGAAAGGGTTATCAATACCAAAAGGTAGGCAGAGGTAACATTCACTTTGAAGTGTGCTAAAAAAAACAACTCTCTGGCTGAGAATTACAGAACCAATCACCATGCTTCGGGAATAGGGAAGGGAGGGGTATAATTCGATTTCTCCAGGACCCCATACTGTACTTTTTGCCTTGCCACTACAATACACAGTTCTGGCATGCCCTTACATAAACCAGCTGCAAGTTCCTGCTCCTATGAGGTGCCAACAATGAGGGTCAGCTACATTTACAATGAGTAACCTTGTAGTTCTTAAATGGTATCTCCTAAAAAACAAAGATATGGAACCCTCTGATATGAGGGCACTATCCAGGACACTTCCTTACTACACAGTATATAGCCTATACAATTTTTACTTGATTGGTGCCAAGGTCTGGTTCCTGGATCCTATGCAGGGACTCAGGACAAGTGTCTGAGAAGGGACCATTTCCCTTGGGTATTTTTTTTTTTGTGGTTCAGAGGCCAGTAATCTGCTTCTTGGGTTGACCTAGAACCAAACAACTGATGAAGGTGGTTGCACAGGGAAAAAGAAGACCTCCATGAAGAAATGACCCAACCAGACTGGAAGCCATTTTACTAGCTCCACCAACGTACACCAGGGCAATGCGCAGTCTACCGCTTGCGCACGTTGTGAGTTGTGAAATGGAAGCCCCGTAGAACGAGGGCGGGTTCATTTGGTTCCTTCCTTCCCCCTTATTGGCCCAATGATTCCGTGTCGTGAAACGTCGTGGGTTCTCCACATTGTCTGTGAAATAGGCGAATTCAAGGAAAATGGGCGACGACGGCACGAAAGACCAACAGTACTAATTTATCTAAACAGTTTGATCGATCTTACGCTCGAAAACGAGTGCATTATTTGCCACCTGGACTAGACACAAACCAACTTCTGTCCTGAGAAAGAAGAGAGGGAGGGGGAACCATTGAATTAGACCAGCCAAGGTAAGTGGCAATACGTCGCGCGTTCACTTGCTGCTGAGATTGGTTGTGATAATGCAGAGGGAACATTGCAGCTAGCTAGCCAGCTAGCTGGGAACGACCAACGTTACCATAACCTCAATCAAACAATGCAAACAGTTTGCTAATGAAACTACCATAGGATAACAAGTACTAGTGTAATCGACCTGTGTACGACATTCTGCAATGATCACGACCACTACAGTTACTCAAACTGCTTTTTATTATTTTTGGTTTGCATAAGTTGGTGTATCCACAGTGAATTCGTTTTGTTTAGCGATGCAGCCGCAGTAGCTGAAGTAATATGTATGAGGTAACTAGCAACTAGCACTGGCTAGCGAGCTAGCTAACTAACGTAGTTGCTGCTGGAAAGTTGCATCTTGAAGTTTCGGTTTACGTTAGATGGCTAAGGTGGTGTACGTGAAAAGGGGTATACATAACTGCAGTGGTCCTCTAATCAGTTGACGTTAATCCTTTGAGGTTGGGATTGCTGAAAGCACAAAGTTTTTAATCGAACTATTTTTGTGGGCAAATGTTTAGTTGTGTTAATGGATCACATCCTAGAAAATCTAACTTGCCCTATCATGTTTTCTGTCATGAGAATACATACAGAGAATGAACTGATGCAAACACGTTTTGCCGTCTTATTTGTGGGACATGTGAAAGTCTTGCCATTAACAGATATTTGATCAATAAATGTGCTATCAATATGACATTAGAGGTATTGACTAGGACAGTCTTGCCTCTCACCTTTTCAGATTGCTACCGCATTTAACACTAAAGGTGATGCTGTTGTGAAATGCCAAGTTTTGTGGGGCGTTGATGCTCCTTGAATTAACGCATCTGGCCCAAACTACTGTCAGAACCAGATATGTTACACACAGACAGGTGAGCCATAAGCCAGGGTGTCACGTTGTTGTTTAGATGACGATTTTAGATGTTACAAGTTTATTCTCCTGATGGATTTCAGTTGTCACAACGCTAATCATTATTTTGGAAATGCTTTGATGTATTCCCCCACAAGCAGAGTGTGAATTACCCTGCCATAATTGGGGGGTACTACTCCTTCACTTCTTCTATGACCATCATGGTCCACTACCATATCAATCCCCATTGTGATCGCCAAGTGCAACATGTGTTGTGCAACATACAAGGTCTAAACATGCGACAAACTGATACTGATAGTTATTATATATCCAAAAGAGAACTGTTTTGATCAACTCTCAAAAGTTAGAAGTTAAGTGCACTGAAATACCATTCTAATTACTAGCTGTAATGATATGTTTTCACAATATCAAAAAATGATCTGACCCCAATATATATTGTCTCTTTGGGGGGTACTGGGTCTTCATTGGGGGGTATAGTACCCCCCAGTACCCCCTGTAATTCGAACTATGCCCTCAAGTTCATAAACACAGTAGGTAATGGTTCCACCTATGTTGAGTGGCTTATGTCATCACCTTAGGTATGACATACTTGACTTGCAATAGTACTGACTTGCAGTTGCATTATGCAGCTGCTTTTGTTCGGGTGCTAGCTGATGTTCAGAGCTATGAATTAACTGATCACTTCCGTCAATGTTTCAAAAGAGAATGTAAACAGTCAAAGGTTATTTAAATCAAATAGGTTCAGAATGGCACTGTACTAGATCACTAAAAAACACCCCACCACTGTAAAGTGGTAGCGTAGTGCCTAAGGAACTGGGCTAGCATGCAGTAGCCTGCAAAGTTGTGGGTCAGTTCCCACTGTTGCACCCTTGAGCTAGGCACTTAACCCTCAGTTGCTCTGGGGTCAAAAGCCCCATAATAGTCGCTTTGGACAAAAGCATCTGCTAAATGAATAAATGTAAGGTAGAGAGCCTGGATATTGTTCTTGCAAAGTTCTTATAGGTAAGTCTCACCACTTGGTGGCCATCTTGGGAACTGGTTTGGGCAGCTAGGCTATTTCAGATGATCATGCTGTTTTCAACAATGCGGTTGGTTGGTTACTTGCGTCACAAAAAGGGGCAGGATATGTGTAGACAATTGCCATATTGGCCTTAATAAGTAACCTTATTTCTATTTGGAGGATTCTTTCATGATTTCATATGCCCTGCTAAATTAGATTACCAGTGACAGAACTCAAGCACACAGGCCTGTGCATGTTAGCTAGCCAGACAGCCTATCTTAGTTGAATAGGGTAGTGTAGTGTTTCCTATTTACATGCACACGCAGCCAGGAGGGAAAAGACGCTCAGTGGCTGGCCACAGCATAAAACAGGTATTGTTTGTAAGGAATTGTGCAAGGTGCATTTGTGGTTTGTACACAAATGGACATGCTTTAAAAGCACTGTATATTACAACCACCAAGTTCAAATCAAAGCACGTTGATCCCATTAATCAAAAACATACATACACACCGCAAACAACCAAGCAGTTCTGTCTCGCATACATTAGCCAATAAGCCAATAGCTACACGGAAACTGTAAGGCATTGGTGCTATTTGGTAAAACTGTCTGGTTTCTTTTTGTAGCATGAATGACATACGTTGCATTGTACAGTCTTGCATAACCTCCGCTGTTTTGTTTGGCAATGCTTTTGCAAAAGATAGCTGAAAAACAAATTGGATGGCTGTGGTCTTTTGGACCTCAGATGGCTCTGCAACACCAGACCTGTTTCCAGACTAGGGATGGGCATGATTAATCGACGATTGATCATTAAGAATTTTGTCGATCATGTTAATTTGTTATCGATTAAACTAATGCAGGTTGTGTTGCGTAGAGTCTTGAAGCAATGAAATTAATTTCACTGTGGCGCCATAGCCTACTCAGTTACCTGAAAGATTCCGTTTTGAGGTCACAGCCAAGTGTGGCGTCGGACCATTTTGATTTAAAAAACGACTGCGATGCCGTGTAGGCCTAGGCTATAAGTAGGCTACAACACAGTCACGACTCAAATGATGTATCGGAAAGTCTATTTTCGCTTGTATGTTTCACTTAATATTAATTTCTATACAAACCAAGACGGAGGATTCCTAAACAAACGCAAGCAAGCACCCCCAACAAGTGTATCTAAATTCGATATACAAAAAATTGTACAGTTATTGTACAGACATTGGTCTCTGTTTAAGAACACCAGCTCGCAGCTGCAGGTTCCGCTGCTTTAGAACACTGCAGCGCATATATCTTTAAGTTTAACTGCCACAATGTTTTCGTCTTGTAATTGAAGCCGTACGGGATAGCCTATGCATCAGTAGTTGCATTGATGGGTTCTCGCGGAGGATTTATTTTTTGTGTGTAAGTGCCCACACCTCCCAGCAATGCGGCTGGTATACTGGCGTGCAGAGCACTTACTCTACATGTCCATCAGGGTAGGAATTTCACGGCGGCCACGACGGCCATGGCCGTCGTAGCCCCTTGCGTTGGCCGTGACACCTCTTTGAAAATCAGAGGTTTACAGGCCACGGTGGCCTTGGTGCCCCCTTCTTTCAATATTCTGTTTTGCGTCCTACTAATAGCGATATATATTTAGCCTGTGCCCTGTCAAAACAATCTTAGCATTCACAGCGCAAATTACGCAGTGAAGAAAGTTCGCGCAAGAAAGTGTGTCCAAATTCACCCATTCTTCTCAGTTGAACTACTTGCGAAGTGGCCTACTCATCACAGACATCACAAGTATCACACGGAAGAGCTTTTTCTCAACTTTTAAATGATGTCAGCCGCTAATTGCTGTGATGAACGGTTCGCGAGAAAAGTAAATATCATTCAATTTAATCATAAATTCTACTGAAGGTTTTGCGTCCATCTCCCTACCCATTCATCTCGGCGGAATACTTCACGAACCCCTCGTTTAACACATGACAAACCATATATCAGAATAAACAGCAGACCTTACCGAACACAAAGGTGTAAAGCAGTCCCCTGTACAGTTAGCCATGAATTTGCAGTACATTTCAACATGCATGGAGGTCTCCAAATTTAGCCTTTAAGTTTTACACTGTGTTTAAATTGTTCCACATTATTTAAAACGGGCCAAATACAAAATAAATATTACAAATGTCGCCTAGATATCGGTAAATCAGAGGACCGCTGACTAAGAGTTTGTGAAAGTAGCCTTAATGATCACAAAATGCTAAGCATGCATCTAGGCTATTTGACTTTCTTAAAGCTGAGCTGTGCTTAAAGTGTTCAATGCATGATTTCATAACAGGCCAAATATCAAATAAATGTTAAACATAGCCTAGATATCTGTAAATATTAGATGATCAGATGATTTACAGTTATATGTAATGTGTCATGTTTCATGTTTTTGTAATGTTTCATACAGTGATGCAGGTCTACTGCAGTGAATAGGCTAAATACAACTTTGATAATTTTTATAGCCTACTACTGTATAGTTAACATTGGCCTTAGTGCCCTGATATGTGGCCTTTGTGCCCTCCACCAAATATGCCCAACTGAAGGCCAAGTGGTCTTGCCCCCAGAATGTTGAAATTCCAAGACTGATGTCCATACCATAATGAAACTGAGCAAGGATGCAGGCTGTGCCAGGCTAAATTTAGTTGTTCTTCCCTATGTAGCCTAAAGGCTGATCTATGCTTCTGCACTGAATCGACTGTTTAGGCCTACCCCCACAGCAGACCCTTCTACATCGCCACATACCCCCTCCGAACCCTCCGCCGTGGAAACGGGCTTCCTTAATTTGCCAAGAAATGCTCATGCGTTTTGTAAAATGCCTTATGGAAACTCCCCATAGGACTTTTGGTTACCCAAAATGCATAATAAAAGCCTTACTGTGTGGCAACCTTTTGGTGTAGAAGCATAATCCTGGTCTCAAATGAAACACTCTGAGATTTCTTGTAGACCATTTGGATTGTATGTCAGAGGTTTTGATATAGAATGACAACACAAAATATGGAATAATTACACAAAAGTGTCACTTTTTTATTTATTTTTTTAAAATACTCTTTTGATCCCGTGAGGGAAATTTGGTCTCTGCATTTATCCCAATCCGTGAATTAGTGAAACACACTCAGCACACAGTGTACACACAGTGAGGTGAAGCACACACTAATCCCGGCGCAGTGAGCTGCCTGCAACAACAGCGGCACTCGGGGAGCAATGAGGGGTTGGGTGCCTTGCTCAAGGGAACTTCAGCCGCTTCCTACTGGTCGGGGTTCGAAACGGCAACCCTCCGGTTCCAAGTCCGAAGCGCTAACCAGTAGGCCACAGCTGCCACTTTTTTTACAGTGTATTCGGGCACAGGCAGCTAGCGGATGGTGAGATGATGTTAGCTGTATGTGACAAATGTTTTAGCTTAGAAATCGTGTTACATCGCGTATAGCACCTTTAAAAACTTAACTTTGATTCAACCTTGTATCATCTTAGGAATAGACATTCACTCATGAAAAGTATTTAAATGATTTAAAATAGGGCACATTTTATTAAGTAATATTTTCACATAAACATGCAAATGTCATACTTGAACAGTAGGGCTGTAACGATACACCAACCTCACGATTCGGTTTGTATCACGATTTTTGACCCACGATTCAATACAAACCTTGATTTTTCTTTTTTTTTTTTTTTTTTTGGCGGGGTGTTGTAAACAAAGTAGTTTGCTAGTTGGCTATCTTTAGTGAATCTTCACACCCCTAACCTTAAGAATGCTTCTAACCGCTGAGTTGGAAGCCTGGGCTTTTAGCTCCGTGGTTAGAGCGTTCGACTCCCATGCCAGTGTGTGTTGAGGTGGCGGGTTCGAGGGCCGTGTGTGGCGGACGAACTAATCAGATTTACTAGTAATTTAGCTGGTCATCTTCTATGCGTCCTTGCTTTCAAGATTGTGAATGTTTTATTTGGATTGTGTTGGCTGAGTCGCGCGTGTCGAAGCGAGCGAGCGAGTGAGTGAGGGAGGGAGGGTGGGTGAGCGAAAGAGAGGGGGGCACTTCTATACTGTTTGGTAAAGTTGAACACATAGCCTACAATGAAAGCAACGAGAGGTATGAAATAATGATTTATTTATTTATTTTTGGACAACGTAGGCTACCGGTAAGTAAAGCGGAAGATGTGTGTTGCTTATGCGGCCGCGTAAGTTGCAAAGCACTGCGTGAAACACTAGAAAGGGTGTGTCACGGTTCTGCCTGATCACACCGCGACAGTTTCGTGGATATGAGTGCGCGATTTCGGTTTCAAATCACATATCGTTACAGCCCTAATGAACAGTAGCCTACAAGACAGTTCCCCAAGAAATGTGGTGTTGACAAAATGACACATTGTTCTCAAATACAGAAATGCAGCTGTAACCCTCTAAACTTAAAAATGTCAGTCTGTAGAGTAAAACGAATAAGACCTACAACAAGTAGGCTAGTAACTACAGCTAGCCTTCTTTCTGGACTTCATGAAACTCATGTTGGCATTCTAGCTAACGTTATACACTTCAGAATCTGTAGCCATTGTAAACAAAAGCTTAGCAATGTGTTGTCACGGTTTTAGCTGGTGCCGTTTTTTCGGGCTTAGTTTTCCAAAATGTTTCCAAAGATGGCTCTTAAAGCCCCCCTGTGTAAGAAATTCTCCCATCTAGTGGTTAGGAGTTATATAGCAACCAACCTATCAAGCGCTGCCTCGTTTAGAACTACGGGAGCCGTCACACATCAAAACTGACACTAGTTCTGGAGTCCTAGCACGTTGAAGCATAAACTTCTCTCTGAAAGTTTAACTCTCGCCAAAATGCACCCTAGGGTGTTTTGTGAATGTACACGAGTCAAACTTTCGTTTAAAAGCATAATTATGTCTGAAGCGCCACTTTCAAGCTTGTCCGTGTTGTGGAGTTTTGAATGGGAACTATTTTTTGATACATGATCGCGTCAAAATCGCTGTTTTTAAAACACTAAGAAGGCTCGACACAGCATGAAACTTCGATCGAAGTATCATCAGTGTCTCTACACATGAACTCGAGCATTGAGAACATTGTTCGTGTACACAGTGTTCACTAAAAGAAAGGTTTTGAACAACTCACTTGGGTTTTGTGCTCGCTGCCATCAGTCAAGGAGTGAGTTGTCCAAACCCTTTTTTTTTTTAGTAAACTATGTGTACACTAACAATGTTCTCAATGCTCAAGTTCATGTGTAGAGACACTGATGATACTTCGATTGAAGTTTCACGTTGTGTTGAGCCTTCTTAGTGTTTTAAAATAGCGATTTTGACACATCAAAATAGTAGGCTATACGACTCCCATTCACGAAAGTTTGACTCGGGTACATTGACAAAAACACCCTAGGATGCATTTTGGCGAGAGTTACGCTTGAATAAGCAATAACAACATATTCATAACATTTTGTGTACTATTTTATTGCCATTGCTTGTGTGCAATGCCAATACAACTCTTTCGGACCGAGCTAGCTAGCTATCGTTAGCACAGTAAACGGAAAGTGAATGGGAACGGCTAGGTAGTAGGCTACTGCAGCTAAGGACTTTGGTTAAACTATATTGTTGCAAACTAAACTGAAATAACACGTTCAGCAACTTTGTGGTCTATTAGTCCTAGCATAACTATGTTAGGTTAGGTTGTCAACTGTCTCTGGGTCTAGAAACTAGAGATCAAGTGAGTTGGTGACAGATCATGAACAAAGTTATTTCTCTTTATTTATTTCGAAAATACAATGGCAATGTCGGACTGTTAGGAAGATATGACTTGTAGAAAATGGGCTCGTAACTTACATTGCTAAATGTAGGGAAATTCTGCAGATGAATCCAAGCTAATGTTTTTCTATGCATCCAGACGCCAAAGACTGAGCTGTATTCGCATGTCATGTCCCTTGCTGGCCACCGGTATTTTAACATGGCGCATGTACATGGCTAGTCCCCCCTGTGCTATGTAGATTTAAATGAGGATTTCTAAGCCAATAGGTATGCTTCGAATTGGTGGTGGTCATAATTAAACATGAATGAGGCCACATTTATGAATGGTAAATGTTGATTTAGTTAACAAACAACTGAAAACGTTACACAGGGGGGCTTTAAGGTGTGTAATTAAATTGGTAATGTAAAAGTGTTTTACCCCTACATCACTGGTGGGCTACTTAACAAGCACTGCAATTAGCAATGATGTTATCAGTTTCTGGAATTTTGAAATACTGCCACACAGCCGACATGTTGAAGTATGTTGTTGGCGCTCATAGTAAAGTAAACATTTGCTTTGCGTGCACATAATTAACATGTCACCTTATCGACCTGGTACATCGGCTAAAACGTTCATGTCTGCAGATGCCGATAATTAACTTATGAAGCTTTTACCTGCTATACCAATGTCGGGCCGATTTCATCGTGCATCCCTAATTAAAACCTTCGGAGCTAACCCCTTTAATTTCTGGTTGGTAGGTTGTATGGAACAGTAGACGGACACAAGATGCAGTCATAGGATTAGCCGCTTAATTCAGTTATCCACAGTTGAAACTAAACATAAGTTTCCCTTACAAACTCTGATTTGGTCGCTATAGCATTTTCCCAGCTTCTAGGCGTACTTATCTCCGTTGAGCGTTTCTCCATAGATATGAAAATGATTCACACACTCGCAACTCACTGACGTCAGGTTCGCTTAAAGGAGCCATAGGCCTAGGCTACAGCTATTTTGTTGACTGCTGTACCATTGAGGACTATTACGAGTTCTGTCCATCATTGGTGGCAGGTAAAATTTACTGCAATAACATGATGCTTATTAAATGCTGTCCCAATTCACTTTTCTTTTTTTTTTTTTAAGAATAAACTACAATCCTTGTTGATACAAGTACCCGTGTTTGTCTAGGAAGTTTTTAATCACATTAAGATTTTCGTGTTACAGCTCAGGTAGCCTCTGCCATCTTGGTCAGACTTTTTTGTAACTCCTGCCTCCAAACACAAACATGCTGAATTGATTGGTTTTCAAGTGGTTCTCATTTGCATAAACTTAAAAACTTTGTTTCGCTTTCCTCTGCGATTCGCTCTCATTTCGCCCAATCGGGGCAAATTTCGCAATGACGACTATGCGAAATTTCACTGTGGAAACGTACCGTTAGTCGCTCAGCAGCCCAGATTGGAGGATGGGCCTAATCAAAGTCCTTTTAGGCAAGTCCCTCCACTCGGCGGCCATATACCAACGTTTTATGGGCACTCATCGGGCACAGTCTTTGGGTCGAACTGCACGCGCCAAGGCTTCCGACACCAATCTTGCTCCAGCGGCGAGATCACAACACATGATTGGCACGATGTCTTCACAACACACCATATGATTGGCTCAATGTATTCACATGTCGACGTTTTGCCGAGCAAGGGGTGGGATATGTGTAGACAACGGCCATATTGGCGTGACAAACTAGCCCCATGCATTTCTATGGAGTATTTTTTGAGTGCTGTGTCTCCACATTAGAAAGTCTCTGGCCTAATCTAGCCTGAAACCTAGTTGGTTGGGGTTTGTTGGTGTTTAGACCTGTTCGAGGGTGTAGTAGACTATCAGTGATGTAGATCTGTAAAAGGCAAGGCCCATGTTTTCAGAGATAGAACACAGAACTTATACCATTTGTAGGCTTTCATTTCTTCACTTGATATCACCATACCATTAAATACACTGCATGATGCCTAAACAGTTTGCTGTCTTCTGTACTTAGCCTATCTATTTTTGTGTCACACAGCTGGCTTGGCCTTGACCATCATTCGTGTGGTCAAATAACTGTCAACAGTACAGGTAAGCATGTGCTTCAGTTGATTTTATGCTGTGATCAGAATAGGCCATACAGTATGCACTCCTGCAACTTAAAAATGTTTAAATAGAAATGATCAAAGTAGTGTATAGAATTATAGTTGAGCTGGATATTGTGTTAGGCAGCATTAGAAAATGGGGTTTAAGCAGCCTAACTGATGGATATTGTCATTTAGGCCTACGTGGGTTTGATTCTCTCCTTCTGCTCCGTTGTCAAAACTTGAAACCGAAAGCATGACACAGGAAGGCTACTTCAGATGTTAGTGCCTTTTAAAGGGAAACTTGACAGGATTCCCCCCTTCTGCTGGAAAAATTGTGCATTATGCCATTTCAAACTGTGGGAAAAGGTAACGATAAAGGCACATAGATTTGTTTACCAGCTAACGAACAGTTAGCATAAGTTTGGCAAAACTATGTGGATGTTACAAGGTAAGAAACACGATTTATAACGAGTTTCTTGTTTCTCACTTCTCTTTTTCCGGGACGGTAGTCTAAATGTTGCAAGGTTGGTTTTCCACCTGGCAGAGGTGGAAAAAGTACTAAAATATTGTACTTAAGTAAAAGTACCAATACTTTGATGAAATATTACTCAAGTACAAGTTAAATTACCGATCTGAAAATGTACTCAAGTAAAAGTAAAAAGTAGTTCATATTTAAAATGTACTTTAAGTAAAAGTTACTTAGTTACTTTTTTTTTTTTTTTTGAAAAAAATCCCCAAAACAATCGGTTTTACCTAGTTCAAGTTGCTGCAGCCAGGAGCTACAGCGCTACACTCTGGCGGCAAGTTCGTGAGCCCCCATGTTCATGGCCCCAGAGTGTAGCGCTGTAGCTGCCTGGCTGCCTTAACTGCTGGCTGCAGCTACTCGAGCTAGGTAAAACCGATTGTTGTCAGGGTTTTTTTGTACCACAGCAGCCTACTCGATGTCGGTGACCTCGGGAAACGGAGATCTATGTGAAAAATCATGCTCATCCTTGCTCGCTTTGCAGTGAACAGTAATCCAGCACAACTGAAAAGCTGCTCACAGGCAGCTGAGGCAGGCAGGCCCATTTTGAGTTTCAGAGAAACTGAAACTGTTGGAAAGGAGTTCAGCAGATCCAAGGGCGTCGGACTGGCGGGAAAGTGGGACTGATTACTAGGGCCACAATGGAGGATACGGCCCTTTTAAAAGGAAAGGGAAAGGATTCATTTTATTTTACCTGAGTATTTTATTTACAAATTAAATGTCAAAATGAATGTGTTTCCTTTGCTCATTTTGCTCATGAATGGAGTTTCCTTTGCTCATTTTGTTTATGGGTGATTCTTCAATTGGGGGCAATTTTGCCATCTCAAGTTTTAAATGATAAAATCAGGAAAATGTTGGTTTAAATTATGCCAAGACAATGCTTACATACTTTAATATGAAGGTATAATGCTGGCCACAACCGAGTTTAAATATATTTAAAATAATTTATATTTATTTGCCAACTGGCATTACAAAATGTCATTCCCATCACAACATTGAAAACTTGAAAATAAAATAAAATGATCTAACAAGGAGATCATTTAAACTCATTTATGTTGTAAACATTGTTAACCATCAACAATAAGTATTAATTCAAAATGTTCACATTCAGCAAATTACATATATTTTCCGTGTTCAACAAAGTACACTTTTGTTTAATTTCTGGAAAAGTAGTTTTAGATATTTTTTCTTTGAATATGTGGATAAGTATTTCATTAAGCTTTTCATGTAGCAGCTCAATATTGAAGATAAAGCTATTTTGAAAGTATTTTTACTGTAAATTAAGGAACGTGGCGGTAATGACATGCTGTTCTGGTAATGACATTGTGTTTTGGTAATGACAAGCAATGAAAAAATGGGAATGTTTGAATAGACAAAAAGAGGAACTAAACTAAACCAGAAACCTCTATTTTTTTTTTCTAGAGAAAAAAATAAAACAATGTTAAAACAGCAGAAAATATCAAAATACAGACCATAAATACATTGAGATTATTACCGGTAGGAAAAAGATGGTATGGTTTAACAATGCATATTTCAGGCCTAAAATGAAACCTCCTTGAAATGTCATAATTTATGTTTTTTTTTCTTTTTGTTGTTTAATCTGCATCCCTAGGAAGATACAAATAAATGTTTCATGGCAACTGGTCATCGACAATTCTTACATATACTTCCAATGTTAAATGTGTGCTAGAGTGAACATCTGTAAAAGTTAAGGTTAAGTAAGTATAAGGTTAAATATTTGCATAAAATATTTGTAGGCCTAGCATTTATTATTGTTCCTTGACTGACAGAAAAAAAGAGGTCTCCTATACTTTTTCCCTGTATAGACCTTTCTGCTAATGTCTTGGGAGTCATGCTGGTTGAAAAAAAAAAATAGTGTACATTTTTTTTTCGGAAGTAAGGTATCTCACTTGAGTTTTTACTGCAACATCACACTATTAGGCTTCTTTAGCTTAATTTCTAAACAGATAAAATATAGATGGTGAAACAGAAAACTTGTCATTACCGCCATCACCATCACGACAAGTTTTGTGTTGGTAATGACTGTTGCGGTAATGACATTTTTCATCTTATATCAGGAAAAAAGATGCTAGGTCATGGATTTGCTAACATCATTCATCAGCTAGTACAACATGAACTTTAAATACACATAAATAATGTGAATATTTCATTTTTTTTTCATAAAAATATTGCTGCAACAGCATTTATGGTAATGACGCTGAATAAGTCTACTCCATGATCAGAAGGAACACATGATTAAATTACTTACTTTTTCAGACATCAGATATCACTCTTACCTGTCACTATTAATTTCCATGGTTACGGCACAAACAAGTCTTATCCTAAAAAAATCCTAGTAGTAATCATAGACTGTCGCGGTAATGACGGTATTGTTGGGGGACAATACTAAATTGTTAAAAATATTCACAAATTGTATAGATGTGAACCAAAATAATGCATAAAATATATATTGCGATTTTTTTTAACGAAATGATAACATTTAATCACATTTTTAGAGCAGAAAAGTTTGAAAGTCTGGGTTGGGGATAAGGCCTAAGTAGGCAAATATTGGTTTTAAAAATATAAATCATAAAGATTTTAGTGTATTACTTTTTTTGGTGGTGCAATAAACATTATTTGAAATAACTAAAGGGCAATTCCATGGAAAATTAAATTTTTTGTAACATCCATAACGCCAATAAAATGTGATGGTATGGTATGATGTGAATGATTACATGAAATTTGAGCATTTGCTATTTTTGGCTGAAGAATGTAAATGAGAAAAAATGCACAAAAAATGAAAATCATTCACATCATACAAATGCCAAGGCATTTCACTGGCGTTATGGATGTGACAAAAAGTCCATTTAACGTGGAATTGCCCTAAACTATTTATTTTGTAATATAGTATTTCTAACATGAATTTATAACCTGGGGACATAAAAGTTCCCCTAATTGAAGAATGACCCTTATGTAGTTGAGCATCGCTAGTAGTGGGCCGCTAATTGTTGTGCTACTGGCAATGTCTTTCTCCAAGAAAACCAAGTTGGGTTACCTCCGTAATTTGCCCCATTCATTCTCTATGGCGAGTCTTAACGATACATCTGAAATGCTCTTTTTGTCCACTGGTGGTTGTTTTGGCGCTGTTTCGCATTTGCCATCGAAAACGGAATGAAATGTAGGCCTACCTGCAAACAATGTAGTCCTATGCTGACTGCATCAGTGCTCAAAGTATTCTAAAAGTTTATCAATTAATTGTTAATAACTAACTAATTTCTATTCAAGTCATATTTCTGGGACTTTCTGGGATAATTATTTCTATTTTTTTAACCACTCGTTCAAATGTTCATAGAGTTCACAAAGTTCTCATCAGGTGATTTCAGATGTTTTTGCCAGCACTTCATAAAACTCTCACAGTTTGAGAACTTTGAATTATTTGTAGGATATTGCTTGTTCACAACTTGAGCTGTGTATGCAGACACAGAGTTCAGAGTTCACACATTTTGAATAAAATACTTTTGGGACTCCCTGCTAATACTTTTGGGAATGCTAAAGTCTTTTTATTAGTATTATTTAATTTGAGCTACATTTTACACTGATATGGCATGATGGCAACATAAACACAGCTAACAATGGTATTAAATTGCAGTAGCCTATGATTAAATGTAATGGAATATTCAACTAAGGTAGACTGCTGTTGTTCACAGCACTAAGCTATTTATGGCTACTGATGTACTCCGAGTCTCTGGCCCTCTCTTAGAGCCAGGCATAGTGAGCTGGCCCTCGGAAGAAAAAGTTTGGGGACCACTGGCCTAGAGCATTACATGGCCATGCTTCACTTTAAACATGGTGCACCTTTCAGGCTATTCGTCATTCTTCCTCATCCAAACTACTGTTCGTTAAGCATGAAAAAAACAGAACACTGAACCAAAACCATATAAATGAGTGACAATAGGTTTGGCAGTTAATTCTATGAAGCAACAGAGTAGAACTTTTTGGGCTTCCTGACCAGTGGTTATGTCTGGAGGATGAAGAATGAAGGATAGATAGATAGATAGATAGATAGATAGATACTTTATTGATCACCAGGGGAAATTCAATACCCTGGGCAAAATTTTATTTTTACTTGATTACGTTTTGGGTTGGTCAGTAAGCTTTTTTTTTTGTCAGTAGATTCGTCTTCATTTCCTCCATTCCAATAACGAAATGCTGTGTCCTCTCCCACACAACAGGGGCTCGGCTTGCCTGAGGACATACGCTTGTGACCTGAAACTGGATTTCACAGGAGCGATTCAACAGGTAATAGCTCATTATTTTGTTACCTTTTCAAAAGCATGCATCTACCCAAAGTGTTCCAAGTGCTCCACTTGGAATTGCATATATGCATATATGTGAGCAATATTCAACCCTGCTTATCAAACTCCTAGTGCATGTAGTCATCAGTCATCTTGTAGTTATCTGTCTTTTTCAATGGTAAGAGTAATGGTATCTTAACCATTTTTGTTGTGTTTAGGTCACCTGACAAATGAAGCTCATCTGTGTCATTGCTGTGGTTGTGAGACTACAGGTGGAAAAAGGTATATGTTATTGTCCACTTGTGGTGCTCATTTATATTTGTTGTGACCATAAAAGCATAAACATGTTCTCCAAACACTATGTTCTGACCATTAGTACTCTTAATTAATAAGTTTATGTTTTTTTTCAAAGGCTTGGAAACTGGAATGTTCCTCTCCTCTTGAAAGACCAGACGGCATGGCTCATGGATTGGATAAATGCTGCCCGAATCCAGTAGCTGATCCAATGGCTTTGGGAGAACTCCAGAGCCCAAAAGAGAATATGGAGGCTCAGACTAACAGTCAGTTGAAGCAGGAGAGCAACCATGCTTCTGGAATATATCAGAAGACTTCCCATACAGACTTAAAGACTGTTGCTGAGACAGCATTGGATTCAAATCCTTTGGGAATAGATCCTTTGGGAATAGACTTTTTAAAAGACGGAGGTTGCACTGCATTGACTCCCACAAAGTCTCCTCTTTTGGGTGATACTGTTCCAGAATTTGATGTTGAGACAAACCTGCAGGCTCCAAAAGATGACCTTCCTTCAACTGCAGCCCTTCTGGATGGATACTCGGATGTTAGTAGCTGCTCTGAACCAGACGATGAAGGGACTTTGAATTACGATGAGATTTTTGATTCTGAACAAATTGCAGAAACCCATGAGACACTGTCAGCAAAGAACATCAACAAGGTGGAGTGGCCATCGGATGAAGATAAGAGAATCACATCAAAGCCAGACATTTGTGAAAGTGCAACGTTGGGTTGTAAGATGAAAAATCAGAAAGTGGTACAAGAAGACAGTTTACAGGAGGATCAGTACTCAAACATTAGTAGCCCAGAACCAGACGTTGAAAGGGAGACATCCGATCTTAAAGATGAAGTACAAGATCTCAAAAAGGATCTGTGTACTACTCCTGAAAGTGTGTCAGATCTTGCTCTGGAAACTCAAAATTCTGGAGATGGTCCACTCACTGCTGATGTCCATGAGATGATCAAGGAACCCAACACTAATCCTGTTGATCTCCAAAATGAAGATGATGCCGTGGACATACTGACAACTGACAATGCTCCAAAGCCCACAGATGAAGTCCTTGAGACTTTGCCAACTGTTCCCACTCCTGGTCCTCAAGAACATCCCACATCACAGTCACTACAAACAGAGACACTAGATTCTGGTCATGATTATGGGATCAGAAAAGGAAAGGATGGCTGTCAATTCACCACTGGTCTTGAGATGCAGCACAGTAGTTTTGACTTTCTTGAAACTTGCCTGAAAAACTCAGAAGTTGGCCTCAAGTCCAGTTTTAACTCTCTACAGAATTCAGAGATTACAGATTTATCTGTCTGTGAGGAACCAAACCAAACCCAACCAGAACCAAATAATCCTAGACAAGGACCTCTTACACAAGATGAGCAAAAAGCATTAGATACTTTTGCTGACTCATTGGATCCATGCAATAGTAAGTCACAAGGTAGAGAGGCAGAACAAGATCAAATAGAATTTAGTGGAGATGTAACAAAACAAGAGGACTTCAAACAGCGTGAATCCAGTTTAAATGAGAATGACAGCAGTCACCTTTCTGAAGTTGCACGTCTAATAGAATCACATGACATGAAGAAGAAGTTGGATCCTGTTGTGGTTTTAAACTACAAGGAGCAAAATGACAGCCAGGTTGGGGTTTATCGTTGTGCACAATGCAGTGGAACTGCAGAAAGTTTAGATGATCTAATCGAACACCATCATCAGCACTCTCAGCTCCGTTTCCAATTCTGTCACACCTGTGGATGCTATCTTACTAAACTTGCAGAACGTCATAGGTGTGGACATCATGAGCTGGAAGGACCTCGAGTCTTTTCAAAAGCAGTGCAACACCAGAGCAGTGAAGATTCTGAAAAGCCCACCAAGGCAACAACGTATAAATGCAGTTATTGTCCCCTCCTGTTTAGTAAAAAGGAAGGGTTGCTCGTACATGAACTAAAACATAAAAAGAAGACGCCATATAGGTGTCATGGATGTGGCTTATATTTTACCCAGGGTGGTTCCCTGAAGCGGCACCTACGGTTAAATAGATGTGTCAATTTAAACTCTTCCGAGAGGAAAGCAATGCCCCACACTATGAAGAGAGTGATGAAAACTGCAGTCAAGACTTCAGATGGCACACTTGGTGAATGTTATGTAAAGCTTGTGGATATCTACAAGAGAGACCCAGTATCCCCTTCAAACATCTGCAACATATGCAATAAAGTCTTCAAGCTTCGTGCACAGTACAATTCACACATGAAGACACACTCTAATGAGAAACCTTTCAAGTGTAAAGACTGCGACAAGGCATTCAAATACTCGTGGAACCTGAATAGACACAGAAGAGAGCAGTGTGATCGGAAAGAGGAGCTGTCTCAAAAGCCCATGTCATATGAACAAGAACAGGAGATGAAGGACACTGCACAGGAGACCAATGCTTCCTCTCTTGGCACATTGTCCCCTAAATTCAAGTGTCCACTCTGCCCTCGTGCATTCAAATATTCCTACAATCTTGTCCGACATCTGCGTGTACAGTGTCTCAAAGAGTACACAAAAGCAGGTGGGAAGGGAAAGACCAGCAGTGGGTACAAGTGTCCACTCTGTGGTGTTGTTTTTACCATTGTCTGTAATCTGGCTAGACATATTAGAAAAACCTGCTTACCGCTGTATAAAACAAACAAAATCAGTAAGATGACGCAAGAAATAAAGAGTGAGGGTTTAGGAAGAAAGTCCAAACCAAAGGTTTCAATGATTAAGAAATTACCACCCAGTGGCACATACTATAAATGCAAGTTATGTCCTGCTGTTTTTTCTCATTCCTCTGGATTATTCAAACATTCAAGGAAACATAGGCTGTCTGCCAAGACTGGAAAGCCAGTCAGGTACAGAACTGCAAATCCTGATGATTTGAAAGTGACTAATTCAGACCAGAGACCAGAAGAGAAGTTGTCTTGCCGATTTTGTGGAAAACGCTTTACAGAATCGCTCTCCTTGAAGAAACACATGGCTCAGCACAAGGGAGACAAACCCTACAACTGCCAGCAATGTGGTAAACGTTTCAAAAAGCATGCCTATTTGATTGCCCACGCTCAGAGTCACAAAAGAAAGGTACAGTGTTCAGTCTGCAACAAAATCTTCCCCACCATTGCTGATTTGTTACAGCATAGAGCGTGTCATGACAACAAAGGAATGCTGAAGTGTCCAGACTGCCAAATGGAGTTCAGATTTCCTGTTTACCTTTTAAGACACTTGGTGACACATGAGCGCAGAGACAAGCAGGAGGCAAATCAAGCCAAGAAGGCCACACTTCAGCCGGTTCAAGAGCCAGCCAAAAAACTCAAGAAGCCCATAGCCAGCAAAGAAGATTTTAGGTGTTCTCTATGCCAAAAGTCTTTTGTGGATGCAAAAGCATTGGCAGATCACTGCTTAAGTCACTTGCCGAAAGCATCATCATCAAAATGTCAGTTCTGTAAACGCCACTTTAGCAGTCGTGCCGCTCTAGTCCGCCACATTCGCATTCATACAGGGGAGAAACCTTATCCTTGTAAAAAATGTGGCCAGTACTTTCATCGGATGGAGCCGCTCAAGTCCCATATGGAGCATTGCAAGGGTACGAAGGGGATCACTGAGGCAAGAGACACACCAGTCACAGTAAAGACTGAAAAAAAAGAGTTGAAACATGGCTTATACAAAGCTAAAAAACAATTTGCGTGTCCACATTGCCCACACTCTTTTGTATGGGCAGGTAGTCTGACCAAGCACTTGAATGGCCACAAGTTAAAACTACTTGTCCCTTGCTCTAAATGTGGGAGGTGCTATAGAAAGAGAATATTAGACTATCATGAAAAGGAATGCAATGGAGAGAAATCCGCCACAGTTATTTTGTTCCCATGTAAAAAGTGTGGCAAATCTTTCAGTCGGAAAGACAACAAAAATGTGCATGAGAAAAAATGTAAAGACGCTTCTCTCACAACAAATGTTATTAAAAAGAGCTCTCAAGAGATTGGGACTGCTCTGAAAGATAAGCTGGCACATAAATGTCCTCACTGTCCAAAGTCTTTCAAATACAGAAGTTTTTTGCTGAAACATCTTCCTTCACACTTGGCAGAAAAACCATATACATGTATGCATTGTGGGCATAAATATGCGAGCCAACGGCGATATCTTCAGCATGAAGCTTTCTGTGATGGAATATTTAAAAGGAAGTCGATACCTCTTCAGGAAATTATGAAAACTAAGTCCGTGGTCAATACTTCTCAAGATGGAGCAGCCACAGTTGCTGCCGATGGTCAGTACGGATGCAAATTCTGTAATAAGAACTTTTCCAAAGCCAGGAACCTCAGACGTCACATTCTCACCCACACAGATGTAAAACCATACCGCTGTAAGACATGTGACAGTTGCTTTTCCAGGTATGATCATCTTAAGGTACATCAAAGTCGATGCAAAGGGAAGAAGCAAAGGCTTGAAGTCCGTGTCCCCAAGATAAGCCCCAAGCATGTGGGGACTGGCTGGCAAAATTCTTTACGAGTAAAACAAGAGGTTTTCCAGTGCAACACCTGCTCAAAAGAGTTCTCTAGTCAAATTAATTTGGCCCGTCATACGTCCCTGGTGCATACTACATCCAAACCATTCAGTTGTAAACGCTGTGGCTCATCATTTTCTTCCTCGTCGTCACTGAAGAAACACACTTTGCTGGTGAAGTGCAAAAGAGCGTCACTGAACAGTGCTGCTAAGACTGTCAATGCAAAAGTTACAGAACAGCAGTGTAGGGAAACGGCAAAACTCCTGCAGAGAATACAAGGGCATTATTCAAATAAATTGAAGTATTTGTGTGCCTACTGCCCCCGACGATTCAAGAGTCGAGGGCAAGCACAGGTGCACACCCGTCTTCATACTGGAGAGAAGCCCTTTGGTTGTGAAAACTGTGGAGAGCGATTTATCCGACGTGACTATTTGCAGCGGCACTTGGTCAAATGCACCTCAAAAAGAGAGGGTACTGAAAAAACCCTCTGTGAACGATGTGGCCAGTTGTTCCCACAAGATGTACTTCAAAGCCATAAATCAAGCTGTGTTGTTAATAGCAAAGAAAACAATAAGGAATTGCAGACCAAATCCAGCCCCCCTCTAAAAATTAAGACCTTTTCTTGTACAAACTGTAGTGAAAAGTTTTTGTTATTCTCACAACTGCAACAGCATTTTCTCAGTACACATAGAGAAGACACGTTACAGAAGCCATATCTTGTGTCTGAAGATGTGTTTATTAAAAAAGATTCTCTTGAAGAATATGAGACCAGCACGATAAAGACTGATGTGGATAATCAGAATGACACAAAACCCTATACTTGTCCTCACTGCAGTATGCGATTTATTAACAATAGTGGATTGGGAAGACATGTACAAACACATACAACAGCATACCCTCTCTCTTGTCACAAGTGCAACAAAGGTTTCTTTACTAAGAATGTTCAAAAAAGGCATCTGAGAAAGTGTCGGGGCAAAACGGACTTTATTCAAAACAGTCTCAGCCCAGCAACTGCCATGTCTTCAGCATCAATAACTAAGGAAAAAAGTGCTGTCCTCGTGTTTGACAAAGGTTCAAATACTACAGGGACAGGAGTTCTGCAGACCCAATTCTCATGCAAAGATGGTAATAAGAAACTACTGAGAAAGATAGACCAGAGTTCAGGTCGCTCAGACAAACAAGCCAACAAGTACCAGTGTTCTGAATGTGATCAGAGCTTCACAGATGGACTAATGCTCATCAGTCATTTGGAGGACCATGGCCGAGAAGATCTTCTTAAAGAGAAGCCTTGCTGCAAAATTTGTGGCAAGAAATTTGATAAACAAGGTGCGCTTACGCGACATATGAGTTCCCAACATGGCGCAAAAAGCCCTAGTACTTGTGAAATCTGCTTAAAACGCTTCCGTTTTCCATCTGACTTGGAAAATCATAAGTCATGCCATGATCCCAGTCGACCTTTCTGCTGCTCTGTTTGTGATTTGAGATTCTGGACTCAGAAGTCCTTAAATCTGCATTTTACAATGTCCCATCACAAAGTTGAGAGTTTCACCTGCCATCCATGCAACAAAACTTACTTGACCAGGAAGTCATATGCTAGGCACAATAAGGTGAAACATGCTAAAGGCGTTAGAGCAAATTCTGATCATGACAAAGGAAGTGGCTCCTCAGCAGATCAATTCGATATTGAAGTTGATGTTGATGAAGAGAGTGATGTAAGTGTCAAGGATGAAAATGAGGCCAGCGAAGATGACTCGGACTCTGCTCCATATTTTCCTTGTCATGTGTGTGGAAAAACTTTCCCAACCTCAGAGAGCCTTGAGGATCATCAGCGTTGCCACCTGGGGGAGAAACCACATGAGTGTGAAGAATGTGGGAAATGTTTCTTCCAGCTTGTAAACCTGCAACAACATCAGCGAAGCCACAAGTCAGAATTCCAGTGTCAGACATGTGGAAGAGGCTTTGTCTCTCTCTTTGCGTTAAGGAAACACAAACATTCACATGGAAAGAACCGCCCTCATCGTTGTTCAAAGTGCCATCTGAGCTTCACAGGACCCTCACAACTTGCTGAACACATGGCCACTCATCGTGATGAGAATTTTCCCTGTGATCTCTGTGACCGCACTTTCTCATGTAAAATAACCCGAGCAGAACATCGCAAAACTCACAGTGAGCAGGAGGAAGAGCTCCCCCCATTGATTGAGTCAAATACACCTCCTTTGACGTCACCTTCTTCCGCCTCATCATCTTCCTCTGGCAGTGGAGATCCGACGGGCTTTAAGTATCGCTGTGGAATTTGCAAAATGCGATTTCGAGATCCAGAACAACTCTCTGAACATGGCTGTAAAGCTGCTAAGGAGCGTCCATATGTATGCCCAGAATGTGACAAGCACTTCTTGCATGGTTCCCATCTGAAGAAGCATCAGCTCAGCCACCAGGTGTCAGGTCCATACCGTTATCAGTGCAATCAATGCCACATGAATTTCACCTATCGTCATCACTTCCTGAACCATATAAGACGTCATGGAAATGAGAAGGAATCTGGAGATGCTGATGAAGATGGAGATGCAGTCCTAGCAAAAAACAGTGATCCTGACAATATTTACCAATGTCCAATCTGCCCTCAGAGTTATTCGCAGGCCATGGAATTGGCAGATCATCTCACTATACATTCTTTCACATGCAAAGTTTGCAATATGACTTTTCCATCAAAAACAGAACTGGCAAGCCATGAGCAGTGTCACTTGACGGCCACAACCCAGTATGAGTGCACAGAATGTGGCGAAAGTTTTCTGGGCAGTGATGCGTTCAGGCAGCACCAGTGTGCTCAGCGTCAACGTTTGTATACTGAAAACAGGACGGGCCCAAAGTTGCAATCCCCCACCTCCCAAAAGCATTCCTCTAGGTCCTCAAGAACTGTTGAAGAGGAAGAGGAGGTTGATGTTGGAGAGGACTTTTACAACTGTCCAGACTGCAAAAAGCGATTCTCCTCTCAAGCAGATCTTGGGGAGCATCGGAAGATGCATCCAGAATGCCGTCCCTACAAATGTCAAGTCTGTGAGAAGGGCTTTGCGAAGAGGCGGTACCTCAACAAGCATCAGCTTATACACAAGCGACCCTTTCGCTGTGATGCTTGTCCACAATCATTTGACTCTGAAAGTTCCCTTTTGTCTCACCAAAGAATTCACGTCGACCGGCCCTTCCAGTGCTCTGTCTGTCACAAGTGCTACACCACAGCTCAGGAGCTGTCGAAACATGAGAAAAAACATACTGAACTGCAAGGGACTGGAGGGGCTCACCGCTGTGACATGTGTTACAAGTCCTTTGGCCATCTTTCACTCCTGAAGAAGCACCAAGAGACTCATGTAGGTGAAGTGGTGTATGAATGTACAGAATGTGACAAGGCATTTGCTTTCTTTCACCTTCTGGAAGAGCACCAACGTACACATGTACCCGATTCATTTTCAACTAGTTCAACTCTTGAAAATCCAGACATTGACCAAATATAAAAATATATATTATCCAGCACTGTAAAAACAAAATTCAGTTTCTTTTTAACAGATGTAACTTTACCCCATGTTGTGGCTATTGATGGCAGATTTTACCCCAGTCGACGAACTTAAGGAGCTGAGATGTTTATATTCAATGCCTTTCTTGTACAGTACATATTCAGTGGTGTTGTGCTACTTTTCATTACTCGTCATTCATTACTTAATGTATATAAAAATGTGTTGGGTGAATTTTTGTTCTGGCTTGTCCAGTTGCACAGTGCAAATTCTGAAGATGAATAACTTTTTTTTTTTTTTTTATGTAAAATACATTTTTATATCCCTTAACACATGTATTCATCCTTTGTTCATAGTCGGACCATAGTCCATTTGCTGTATTATTCTTCTCTGTTCCATGTTCATAACAACACAACGTATGGGAACTTAACATTTCAGTGTTATTTGAGATGTATGTACTCGTCAATATTTGAGATTACATTCAGTTTGTTTAGACTCTTTTATTCTCTCTTGAGAATGTTTTGATATGCTGCCTTTGGTTCAGAGATGTTAAAGCTGTTGAGCACTTCAATATTTAATATGATCGTGAAAAGATGGATTTTAGGATGGAGAATTTTCATGACTACATTTGTATTCTGAATAGGCTACTGTTAGCCTGATGTTTTTGTTCTTTTGTATGACATGAATATTGGTTGGAGGCCAGTTGGGAAATAAAACGAATATCATTCAAATCAGGTCCGATATTTTCTGTTCACTTTTTCTGTACAAGTATTCATAAAAGTTCCTTGTCTCTGCTTATTTTGAGATAATATGTATTTGCCATTAATATACGGGTTGATATATGTATACAATACATACATTGTCAGTGCCTTGTATAACTAGCATTTTAGTACATGTGAAACAATTATTGGAATACAGTGAACCTTTACCTATATGCACAAACTGGAAATTGGAAAACGTGAAAAACTTCATGAAATCCCAAAAAACTATTTATCTGGTAGAAAATGGTACAGTTTCAATTCTTTGCACCCTTTGGACAGGAGTTAATCAGGAATATAAAATGTATGTATTTGTGTAATTCAGGGTTCTCATGGGTCATGGAATTTCTGGAATATAATGGAATTTTAGAAAGTTCAGACATGGAAAGTCAGGGAGTTTTATCATTTTGGGGCCAGTCATGGAATTTCAGAATTTTGTTGTAGCAGTTTAAAATTTACTTGCCAAAATACATTAATACAAATATATTTCCTCTCAGAATTGGTGTATATCTGGTTATTAGTTTTACTGCTTGCTTGAGTAGTTGTGGTTAGCCTAACATTGTTTATACAATGCCCATGTATTTACCTCCCACTATACTGTACTATGCGACTGTTCTGAAATCTTTGGTCAGTATATTTTAACCTTCATTATATAGTAGGTCATGGAAATGCAGGGTTTTTTTGTTAGGGGAAAAGTCATGGAATTTTACATTTCACTTAAGAGTGGGAACCCTGGTAATTATTGTATAAATCAATTGAGGTTTAAGGTGGAAGCCATGTATAAGCCATTTACTCATCTTTATACATACATTTGTTTAGTCTTTTTGAACACAATTTGACAAAGCTTAAAGTAAGAGTAGGCTAAATTAATGAATTTATAGAATTCTATACATTTATAGAATAGTATCCTTATTTCTATTACTTCAAGGCTTTGTGTCTTCTAACAAGTTGACGGAATGCTTTATTGAGTATAGAATTATGGCCAAACAATTCATGTAGTTAATATGACGACTCTTGGTAACATTTCCCAATAGACACAATTTCCCTCTTACCACCTTCTCCCCCCATAAACAAAGTCCTAATTGTTCATCACATAAGGTCTGTTGATACCACTGAATACAAAGGAAGATATGCAATTGGTTGAGAAAGAGCTGGCTGAGAAGGAGCCCCCAGGGGCGACAGTATTGGGCTTGTAACCAATAGCAGCAGCTGCTGCACTGAAATATAACCATGTGGGTGCACCCAACAGGACTAAAGAGAAGTTAACTGACAAAATATCCCCGAGGGTGAGTTTAAGCAGGAGCAGATTATGTCTTGCAAGCTGGCAGAAAGCTTCAGCCTGTATTGGGGAGATAAGAAGCAGCCAGGAAGTGAAAGGAAAAGATGACAATGTGGAAGGAAACGGGGGGGGTTTGGGAAAGATTGTTGGGTTTGAGAGTTGTGGTTGCTTACACGAGTTGGGTTTCTATGAGGTGACTAAATGTCTTGTCCCATCAAGATAAACTGATGTTCTACCAACAGTTCTCTCCAAAGCCACTTACATCGGTGGGGTTGTTTGTATGCCAGCCAAGAGCAAAGTTGTAATATGTGACAGTATATGACCGTTCTGGTATCTTACTTGACTGGGCATGACCTCGACCTATAATAGGGTAGGTGATCCACTATAAAACATTCCCTCCCTGGCCCTGTCCTTTCTCAAAGCGCTGGTTTTGAGGGCTCCTTGCCACACTGGAAAATCCAAAGGTCATCAATTTACATAACCTGCTCCAGTATTACCCCCTTAAAATACTCACCAATCCAGTTATATTCCCATGGGCCTCTGCACCAAATTCTTGTCCTGGCCTTACATGATAAGGTGATTCAGGTTCATGTTCCAGCAGGATCCTTCCATCTCTGGTCTCACGGACTTGCCTGATGAAAGCTGAGACACCACAGCGTAGAGTTCTGGTTCCCAACGTGGCCCTAACTTTCCCCTTTGAGTGGCAACAGAAGTTAAGCACCAATACTTAATCTAGGCAGATAGATAGATAGATAGATAGATAGGTAGATAGATAGATATTTTATTGATCCCCAGGGGAAATTCAAGGTCACAGTAGCATACAGACAACACACACACACACATTTACTAACAGCAGAAAGTAATTAAAAGTATATAATATAAAAACACAACTAAGCAATAAGGACAGTAGAAGATAAATATATACTAAATACTAAATATACTAAAATACAAATTATACTAAATAACACAATTCTAAAAAAACAGTTTCCACATAATGGGTGATTAATCAAACAAGATGCGCTTGCAATGACAGGGACTGGCAGGGACTGAGCCTGTGATTCTTTGTGCATAAGGTAAGGTAAGGTGCTCTGTGTGAATGAGTAAGTCAAACAGTGCAAGAATGAAGAATAAAGTCTATATACATATAACTATATTAAGGAAGGTATACGTGTGGTCACAGTTCGGCTGTGGCATGGAGGGAGGGGTTATGCATATGTGCTAATATAGCACGCAAACAGTGAGGCAGAAGACAGTGGTAAAAAGTGGCTAGTGGACAGACAGTTCAAGACATGGAGGGGGTGAAGAAGCAGACAGACAGACAATAGTGGTGTGTGCCACTATTTGTCTCTTGCCTCTTGTTCAGCCATCTCTGATCTGTCTGTCTTCACTGACTCTTCTGCCTTGCAAAGTGCAGCTAAACTGCAGCTAAAATTGTGTCCCTTTTTTTTAGAGGACCGTGAAGAGTAACAGGAGGTGAGTAGAAGAGAGAGATGGGGTGGGATTGGGAAAAAACAGTGGGTTGGAATCGAACCCTTGGACCCAAATGTGGTAAGAAAGCTGCCCCTTGCACCACAGTTCCCCCCATGGAGTGAAGCTCCTTAATCCTGCTAATGTCACCCTTTTTGCTACTTGACTTCCCAACAAGACAACCTCTGATTGACTGGGAAAATGCAACAGAGAAACAATGCATGCCAGTTTAATTTAGCCTGGCTCACATCAGGCCAATTCTCAAATCTCAGTTGAGACTGAGAATGGGTCATGGGAGTGGGTACCCTTCATTCACTTCCGATTTCCCAGGGATGTAACCAGCATTGAAATGTCCATGTTTAACGTTTGACAACATTGCCTGACAACATTTGTAAAGCGCTTCTCACGACACTCAAAGCGCTTCACAGTGAAAGGGGGAACCACATTAACCACCACCAACTGATGGCATTAGTGCAACCACTCTTCTATCTCTCATAATATGACCCATGCCAGGGGTGGTGGTAGCGTAGTGGCTAAGGAGCTGGGCTAGCATGCAGTTGTAGGTTCAATATCCGGCTTCGTTGTGCCCTTGAGCAAGGCGCTGAACCCCGAGTTGCTCCAGGGACAATGGCCCTTGTAATATAATTGAATTGTGTAAGTCGCTTTGGATGACAGTGTCTACTAAATGACTAAATGTAATGCAAAAAGTTTGAATATATTTTTTATCAAATTTATTTTATTAACAACACCTTCATTTTCATGGTCCCTACTGTCTGCCCCTAAAGTGTAGGGCCCCTGGGCTGCTGCCCTTGTGGAACACTGGATAAGATGGCTATGATAAAGGGACCCCTCAACTCCGCATTAGTCTTGGCCCTGCATGGCCCTGATCAGATCCAAGATGAATGCAGTACTTCACGAGCCGATACAGGTAGAGCTTGGGCAGGTTTTGGTTTTGATTGGTAATCTTCATCTGTTCTGGAACCATCACACTAGTGGACCCATTTTGTGGATCCGCTCTGGACAATGCATGCATCTCTGTCACAGAATGGTTGGTGGGGTCAATGAACTCTGAATATGTAGCATGCCGTGGCCTACTGGTTAGCGCTTCGGACTTGTTACCGGAGGGTTTGATCCAGTGAGGGAAATTTGGTCTCTGCATTCATCCCAATCCGTAAATTAGTGAAACACACTCAGCACACAGTGAACACACAGTGAGGTGAAGCACACACTAATCCCAGCGCAGTGAGCTGCCTGCAACAACAGCGACGCTCGGGGAGCAGTGAGAGGTTAGGTGCCTTGCTCAGGGTCGGGGTTCGATGAAATTTATTTATATAATCCTTTTGTATCTAAAGGAAACATTTTTTTTGCAAACAATGGTTTAAATGCAGTTATCCTGTCCAGGGGTTCCCAACCTTACAACAGTTGTAATATTTCTGACGGGCCGGTGGCAGGGACCTTGGAAGTATTTTGTGAGAGGGGGTGCAGATCATATTAGCTGGGGTCCAGGAGTTTCTCCTCCGGGAAAACTTTGAAATTCTGGCTGTTAACTAAGCCTACATCATTTTAACGCAGTTTGGGAGGGGTAGAAATACCTGAAGAGAGCAGGCAGGGCCAGACTATTATTTTAGGAGAATTAAGCCATACAGTACAGCTCTTATAGGAGGTTTACCACTTACTTCGAACTTACCCAGGTTTGTCACTAATCCACGTACTTGGAATTTGCGATGTTGCGATCATAACAATGAACACAAATTCAGCCAATCCCCGCAAATTCTGGGCGACCTTGCAATTTTGTTATACTTGAGGAAGAACATTTATTTATTTATTTATTTACTTTACATTATTCATTCACAAAAAAAATGGTGTCTTTAAAGTGGATTTTTGCTCATTTTGTTTTATCATGTTTATTTCTTTTCCTTTTTTTTCAGAATACATTTGCTTTCCTTCAAGGTTGGATTTTCCCTTATTGTTTTCATTGTGAGATTACAATAAATCATCAAAAGTTTATTTTTTTATACCTGTTTTTAGTCAACTTTACCAAAGGTGCCAATAATTCTGGAGGGTACAGTTCATGTAGGCCTACTTGGTTTATTGACATTTGAGTTGGCTATGCAACCATTGGCAAACTTTTACATCTGGAGATGTCCTTGTTAGCTCACGTCATGTTTGTTTGTAATTCGTGTAGCCTGCTTACTAAAATCATAGAAATTAATAACAAATAATAATAGACACTTATCTCTTTTATGATCCAAGAAAGATTTCATTCGTTATTTTTTAACATTTTAACTAATGACATAGAAAACATCCCTAAATTGCATCCATATAATGCACTATGCAAAAAGTTATTTCTACTTGTTGCCGAAAGTGGGATGCAATGTAATGACATTAAAGAGAGGCGTAACCTAATAATTTAAAAATCAATATGAAATAGCCTACTGAAATTACTAAATGCTTACTTATTATGCAGGTCATATGAATTATTAAAAAAAGATATCAACTGAATATGAATTCCAAAATATAGCCTATTGAAACATATTGATATCTTTTTAGGGGGTGGCTGTCTTTTTTGGACTGTTCTACAAAAGGTTATACTGCTTAGTGAATTACACCAGCCAAAGCATTTTTTCATTTAGCTACAAATAAAGTACTTTGACTTTTTGTAATCCTTAACTTTTCTTCTTATTTTAATAACAACATCAAGATGATCAGTGTGAATTTAGTATTATACTGTTATTTGTCCTAAATTTAAAATAAATAAATAAAATAAAAATGTGCAACTATTTTTGGAATTTTCTCTTCTTCCTGCAATTTCTTTGCAACAAACACCTATAAACACCACAATTCCATCACAATTCTTTAGAAAAGACAATCTCTGAAAAGACCCACGAAATCCTGGAGGGACATGGTGTCGATGACTGAACAACATGAGTGAATCGTCGGACCACAAGCCCAATGAAAACCAGTTCTTGTCAGAGCCCGAGGACAGAAGAAGGGGTGAAGATTGTGACATAATCTAGGACGGAGGCCAGCTTTGGCCTGTGGGCTGCCTGTAGCCATCCCATGATCAACAGGATACCGCCAGCCGTACCTAGAGGTGTGAATAAAAGAAAAAAGCTGAGAGAATTTCAGGCTCCTGCTTGCCTACTGTGACCCTTTCAAGAGAGTTCCATTATCAGCATCATAGTTGGCCCCACAAGACTTCCTTTTTAACATTCCATATGTTATCTTAATGCAGAGGAAGTAGATTGGGGCCCAAATAGAACGTTCAAGCATTGTTTTTGTTTACCTTGTTGAAAGGGTCTATTGTGACATGCTGGCTCTAGGCATGAACAGAGACTTTCTAATGTGGAGACACAGCACTCAAAAAATACTCCATAGAAATGCATGGGGCTAGTTTGTCACGCCAATATGGCCGTTGTCTACACATATCCCACCCCTTCCTCTGCAAAACGTCGACATGTGAATACATTGAGCCAATCATGTGGTGTGATGTGAATACATTGAGCCAATCATATGGTGTGTTGTGAAGACATCGTGCCAATCATGTGTTGTGAAGCCTTGCGCACGCGCAGTTCGACCCAAAGACTGTGCCCGATGAGTGCCCATAAAACGTTGGTATATGGCCGCCGAGTGGAGGGACTTGCCTAAAAGGACTTTGGCATGAAACATGAACAGGGAGGCCACATGCAGATTCCAAAATAATCAAGTGAATTTGTTAAATAAAAGTAATGTTAACAAAGACTAAATAATAAAGATAAAGTGGTGTATTGCCCAGTCAGTAAAATGGTAGAAACCACAAATGTCATGCAGTCAGTCTAGGAGTTTAACAAACAGACAACGAAAGCCAAATGCTGGGAGGAGGAAGTAGCCCCGACTGTAGATGCAGGAGTTTTATACTCCTGCCAATTAGGCACACCTGATCACCATCACCTGCTTGACAAGAAGAGAGAGAGAGAGAGAGAGAGAAAGAGAAAGAACCAAACCAAACAACAGGGCGAGGTCTAAGACCTGCCAGTATCCGTCACACTATAGACAGGGAGTCTGCTTTGGGCCCTATGAAAGAACCCTAACCCTGGAAGGGTTAAAGCCGTGCGGCCACAATCCTCACGAGGTAAACACGCTGCAAGGGAAAAAGAGGAACTGAGTACTGGGCGCAAAACTTCTTTCGGCCAGTCATGTTTTTCAGTAATAGGAACCCGCTTTTGGAATGACTTACCGATTGAAACTAAAAACGCAAACAGAACTGACATCATTTAGCAGTAAGGTAAAACATTGGCTGAAAGTAAATCAGGGATTTAACCACTAAGACTCGCACACTTGCGCACACATACACACACTCTATTGTCTATGTTTTACTGTAGGCCTATAGCCTGGGTGCCATTCAGAACTTAGTCCTGCCCACAACATTTGAGGTCGGGAAGTTCGGTCTGGCATTGCTCCATTGTGGTGGAAGTATGCTCGCCCTATATCAGGCGGACCAATCAAATTAGACTTTACGATGATGGACAGGTGAGCAACAGCGCCTGGTCTATCACGTCATCTGAGCACGCTTAGATTAGGCTTATGTTTGAAACAAAAACGCTGTGGCTAGAAGGATACATTTGGCCATATGGAAAATTAATATTTGCGACAGCCTTTCCCAGCTGTTTAACATGTTTGTAGCATATCACTGTTCAACAGAATTATTTTTAAAAACGGAGGGGATATAGGAGAAGAAGGATGGTTCGTGTGTTTTCTTCTACACCTCACGGTAAGCTATTTTGTTGCTCTGATTGGTTAGGTCTATCCAATTGAGTGCAGAGGCATTCCCCCCCTGTATCAGTTGAAACACGCCCCATAATTACGTCCCAATGGAGCAGTATCAGGCTCATATTCTGACTCATAGAGTATGACGACGTCAGGCTAGTAGGCCTACTGTCTGTGTAGATGCCTGGCTGTTCGCATAGGTGAGAGTTTGCAGGCGGTTGGGTATCTGGGGGTTGTGTAGTACGTGATGTGATGTTTTGTGTCTGTGTTATTGTATGTTGTGTGTGACTGGCTGTTCACATAGGTGAGAGTTTGCGGGCGGCTAGGAATCTGGGGGTTGTATTGTATGTGATTTGCTGTCTGTGTTATTGTATTTGTGTATGTTGTGACTGGCTGTCCGTATAAGTGAGAGTCTGCGGGCAGTTGGGTGTCTGGGGGTTGTGTTAGGTGACTTGCTGTTTGTGATGTTCCTATGTATGTTGTGGTCGTCCTGATGTGCATGATTAGGGTATGAACACTAACATTACCCTTCATGTTTTGTTGGTCTCTATAGAGAGGTGTATGCACACATATATTACACCTTTAGAATACTTTTAGAGTACAATATGTTTTTTAGAAAGGTCTGACCATGGACTGGGGTTGCAAATTAGCCAACTGGCTAGAAACCTTTTTATGTAACACATCTACAGACATTGTTATGGCATTGACTGTGATAGCTATGTGTGTAATAATGTGCGCTGCATTGTCCCTGACAAATAAACGAATAAATAAAAAAAAATACTGTTGTCGGTTGAGTCACAGTTGCTCTGCCTCCCGCAAAAAGAATAGGTAGATGTGACCGGTCCCTGGCTCAACTGAAACAGACTCTGACGGTGACCCAGGTCTACAGTAAGTTGTTATTGAAATTGAATATGTCCTGCACGGCTCTGTGGCGCATCTCATAGTGGAGCCAGGCTCCACTGGCCAACCCAGAGAGGTGCTCTTGCTAGACGCTTCTCTATTTTCTTTTCTCATACAGACATAATTGAGCTAATTTTCTCATTTTTCTACAGTTTCTTAATTAATTCCTGAGATAGAGCCATCAAATAGAACAATATGTTCTATTTGCAGAATTCACATGAAAAAATATAAAAATAGGCTTAAAATCCGTTATCCATTCTTTAGGACGGCACAGTAAATGGGTTATTGTTGCTTATTTTGATTTTCAATTGAGCAGTTACGGTTTTCTGTTCAGAAGTTAAAAATTGAAATGATGCGTCAATTTTCTAATTTCCCTTTTTTGCCCTTGAGGTTGGACTGAACCACTGAGCACCGGGGGGAGAACACCATCTAGCTGGGCCAGGCTAGATGGTGGAAGAGAGCGCCGCCTGAAGTAGTTTGTGATTTTGACATTACTTTAGAGATAATAACTAAAACAAGGCACGTTAAACAGAACTTTCAGCCTATGTTGAACATATCTACAGTAAGCCCTAGCCTATACCATGGCCATGCAATACCAAATAATTCCCCAAAGCAGAAAGCTTTGCCATCGACGTCTTGGCTATACCGAGCTATACAGGCTACCCCAAGCACTGTTTGACATGGCATTTTTGCTTATTTAACGCTTTACGCTAGACTAGGTTTCATTAGGCTAAACGAAGACACAACACTTATTTGTGTAGCCTAATTTATCAGTTTATCCAGTTATTAATTTCAATAGCAAATAGCCTACATTGGCCTGTAGGCTAGGGCTCAAGTCCATTGGTAATGCTCATGTAGGTCTTCAAAGCCTCCCAGGCTAGAACACGTAGGCCTACTCATAAGTGTCAGGACGCAGCAATGTCTCAGTCCCTCTGCATCTAAGGTTCTGATCTCGAGCTGACATTATCAATCGCTTGACACCTTGATGCAAGCTGAACCGTGTTTGATAGCCCTCTATCTCTACATCCGCTGACAAAATGTGATTACCAACACCGCAATTTGTATCAGCCCCCCCCGTTGGCCAACAAAAACAGTAAAAAAAAAAAATTAACTGAATTTTACTTTTGTTTCCAATCCAGTTTCTGTTTTCTTTATCTTGCGTGACTAATGACACATTTAGAAAATAGCAGCAATTATCTATTTGCTGACCAGTTAAAACAAATTGAAAATTGGATTATTGAACACATTTTTTATTTGGACCAGATGGATGGAACAAATAGAACAAAGCACTGCAAAGCGTTACACGGATATGATTAGGCCTATTGTTTATTTTCCTCATATAGAAAATGCTATAATTTCTATAATTATATAGAAATAAATAATTATATAAAACTATAAATCCTCTTTTTTCTTTCTCTTCAACTAGATTGTAATATTTCCTACTCCACACCACCAGAGAGCACACATTATTTTCCAGGATACACGTTGCTTTTGCGCCTTGGTGGCGGCAGAGACATTGTGGTTGGCTCTGCAGGGAAGGACTGCGCTTCTGACTAGACCGCGTATGTTTTACAGTTGCATGTTTTTATAGTACTAAGTGCGTGCACGGAAAAACAAATTATCATGAGCAGTAACCTCACGTGCATCCAGCAGCAAGCTCACCTCTCCCGTTGTCATTGTATGCGGCAATGAGTGCGTAACGCGCCTACAGGATAGAAGGTAAGCTACCCACCCAGCTAACAGTTACAGCATAGTTGACACCAAAGCAGAGCACTGTATTGTTTTGTTTTCGTGCTGCGTACGTTTTTAAATGTTCAGTGTTGCCTGTCCATTTGTCTCATACCGTCATACCTCAACGGCGTCCAGCAAATGTGTGTCGCCAGTTTAGCCTAGCAAACTAGAGCTAATAGCCTGATTTCAGTGTTAAATTATTGTCTTCGTTTTGCTTCAATGATTCTCCCAACTTGGCTATAATTCTCGCACTGGAGTTAGACAGCCAAAAGTCAGTAACATTTAGCGATTTACATTGCAGTTCACGTTCAGCTGAAATTGCCCCCCCCGCCCCCCCGTGTACAGTGGCCAGGCCTAGGTCTTGTACAGGGATGATTTTCGGGGGTAGGCTACTGGGCTACTGTAGCCTACACCTGTGATAATCAGAAAACAGAATGTGCCACATGGTCATTGTTTAGGCTACTGATTGAATTGTTTATGTTAGCCTACTGGTTGAATCTAATCACTTGATAAATTATGTTAAGAAAATAATAACTTGTCTGTAAGGCTATTCTTTCACACAAGTTTATGTCACAGACCACTTGGAGGTGCAAACATCGAGTTTTGGTTAGTTAGGGGTGCAAAATTAGGGGTACAAAATGTTCAAAGTTGGAAACTTTCCATGGGAATTAACGGGAATAACTGGTATGTTTTAATATGGCAAGTTAGTCTATAACAGGGAACTGAAATATATAATCGATAAAAACCCTATCTTACAGCATAATATTAGTTAAAACAACCTGATTTAATGCAAATTCAGTTAAATTTCTACCTTGCACATCATACGTCAATCACATGCACACAGCAATCATAGGCTAGGCCTACTAGACATTAAGGAAACCTGCGTTCATGCGTATGGAAAAAACATTTCCCCCGAGTGAAAACGTAATTTATAGGGCAGCCGTGGCCTACTGGTTAGCGCTTCGGACTTGTAACCGGAGGGTTTCCGGTTCGATCCCCGACCAGTAGGCACGGCTGAAGTGCCCTTGAGCAAGGCACCTAACCCCTCACTGCTCCCTGAGCGCCGCTGTTGTTGCAGGCAGCTCACTGCGCCGGGATTAGTGTGTGCTTCACCTCACCGTGTGTTCACTGCGTGCTGAGTGTGTTTCACGGATTGGGATAAATGCAGAGATCAAATTTCCCTCACGGGATCAAAAGAGTATATATACTTATTTATACTTACTTACTTATACTTGTGAACGTCATCTCATGTGGGAATAACTGGTAGGAAACTGGGGGAAGTTTGCCCAGTTGTGGGCTTGTCATCACTTTTGTCCTCATTCAAATGGGTGTACGTCATTTTGCTTTAAGCTCTAATGGGAAGGCTAATAACCATATGGTCATATTGCTGGTCGGATTTAGCTTGACAACTTTATAAATAATCATAATCTGAGTTTTGATATGTTGTGTCATTATTTTTATAATTATTTTATTTGTTTTTCCATTTTCTGGGATTCTGATGACAAAGCGATAGTCTTGAATTTCCCCTGGGGATCAATAAAGTATCTATCTATCTCTAGTCAGTCAATGTTCCAACCATAGACTGTATATATAGAACAGTCTATGGTTCCAACCAATTGGATTTTGTTGTTGAGTGGTGTTGTGTACCTTGGGCAATTTAGTGGTTTCGGAGTTGCTATCTTCTAGTATCTATCTATCTAGTAAACCATAGGCAGAGAATGGGATTCCCACTAGCATGCTAGCTAGCGTCATATGATAGGCCTAAGCTAAGCGAAAATACTAACGAACGAATCATATTCCTTATTATGAAACAAAATGTTTATATTTATGTTTGTATATGAAGCAGTTTGTGTGAATTCCACAAAATTAGCAGCTAATTCCCATAAATTAACATTAATTCTCATAATTTCCTTTAATTCAATGGTTTCCAACTTGGAATATTTCCAAAATTCCCATAACTTCCCATGAAAAGTTTCCGGAAATTGTCCGCCCCTTTGCAACCCTAGTTTTGGTTGATTTGACCATCAGTTAACTTCGAAAACAGGCACTTGATAGACAATAGCAATATATCATAGGGGTGATTAATGTCAAAAAATCTAGACCTCCAAAATGTGTTCTAAAGACGTCAAATTGCCCGTTAAAGATACCAGAATGATAGTCAAGGAGCCAGAAGGTAACACACATGGATGGCTATGAATTTGGTGCTTTCATTATACAAATAAACATGATAAAATACTTTTATAACCCTTAAGCCAGCTCCTTTGTATGTGCTGGCAATGCAGCATTTATTTGCATCTCCAACAGCATGGCATACTTGGTTACTGCCTGGTTACCACCCAAAAGCCCACAAATGCACGTATGTTTGTATGAAAGAATGCTATAGGCCACTTTTGTTAGTCATTTTGTAGGCTACCATTACCTGTGAATCCTATTAGCTTGGGTATCACATAATTTTGTAGGGCCAAAATAGGTATGTATTTATATGGGAGTTCTTGTCCACACATTAGGTATTTGTATGTTTTTTTTTTTTACAGGTGTTCAGCAAAATCAATCAAATCAAAATATAATGACCTCAACTCAAACACGGACCCTCATTAACATTAAATTCTGAGCCCACACATGATATGGTTATGGGATTTGGCAGACACTTTTGTCCAAAGTGACATACAAATATAAAACAATATAATACTTAAATTTAACTGGGAACAATTTAAAAATGTTGGTCAGACTACATTAAGGAGAATAGCAATAATAAACAACAATGTCAATTCAATCAATAGCCTAATGAAAATGAAGGAAAATAACAACAATAAACAATAATGTCCATTCTATCAAATAATAATAATAACAATCGCATGGTAAGACAACATTAAAGGGAATATCAATAATATACAACAGTGTCAAATTAATCAACAGCCTAATGAAAATAAACAATACTATAATATGATACATCATTCTCAAACAATGAAGCATATTGTTTTACTTGAAACAACAACAAGTAAGGGATAATGTATAGAACACCGGTCATTATTGGGAAAATAAGTCCCGACAGGGCGAACCGGACCGACACGCCAGCGGAGGGGTCTTGCTTCGCCCTGAAGGGACTTATTTTCCCGATAATGACCAGCGTTCTATACATTATCCTACTTATTATACGGCTACTTGCCAAAACGAAAAAATACTCCACAACATGTCTCTTTACATTTATTTGTTACCATTTCGTGTAGCTTTTGCTGAGAAACAAGTTCATACAAACATAGTTCGCAAAACACACTGTGAACTTGAATCAAACATTCTTTAGAACACAGCTAATTAACCCGTCTGATTTCCAGAGGCGGACAGAGTACACAGCTTCATTACTTGAGTAAAAGTACAGATACCCTTTGCTAAATTTTACTCAAGTACAAGTAAAAGTACAACAGTCAGATGTCTACTTAAGTAAAAGTACTGAAGTACTTGTTTTTAAAAGTACTTGAGTATCAAGAGTACAAGAGCAGCCTACATTTTCTAAATATTGCATTACTACTGCCACAGTGCTTACATTTACAGAAACAACCTACATGGAGTTATGAAAAATGTTAATGTTAATACCTTGGAGAATGTAAAAGGAATTGAAAGTAAAATCAAATCATTTTCATGGGCAGTTTTTTTAAAACATGTATTTCAAATACGTATTTCAAATACAAAATACTATTTTGTAATTGAAACACTTGAAGCTAAAACTATCATTAAGTTGTTCGTTCAAAAAATTGAAATTGAAAAAATTGAAAATACTTCTTGAATTTCCCCTGGGGATCAATAAAGTATCTATCTATCTATCTAAATAGTCTGGCGAGGTGTGGCCACAGGTTGGCACATTCCCGGGATGGACCTGCTGCGTCTTCATCCATTGTTTCGTCCATGGTTTCATCTCTTATCTAAATCTGACCATGGAGTTGACTTTGGCGGAAAGCTGAAGGTGATTGCTGATAGGCTGTCCCAATCAGTGGCGCCTGCACAATCCAATCACATTTGAGAGGGAAACAACAAATTGAGGGTTTCCGAGATTTTTCTTTTTTCCTTTTTGTTAGAAGAAGTAACGGGTACTCACGGTTATGGATAGAAATGTAGTGGAGTAAAGAGTACAATATTTGCCTCTCAAATGTACTTGAGTAAAGTCATGAGTACTCCCCAAAAATGATACTCGAGTAAAGTACAGATCCCTCAAAATTGTACTCAAGTACTGTACTTAAGTAAATGTACTCCGTTACTGTCCGGTTCTGCTGATTTCACTTTTGAACAAAGTTCCATTGCACAAAGTGACCGGACTACTACTAGTGATATGAAAGACTTAAATCAGAAGCACAAAACCTGTTGCCATTGACAGCGGTAATTATATGTTTGCAGCGGTAATTACGTAAAGGATAATGTGTAGAACGCCGGTCATTATCGGAAAATCACGGGACAAAAGTCCCGACAGGGCGAACAGGACTCCGACACGCCAGTGGAGCCATTTTTTAATTAAGTTCCATTGCACAAAGTGACCGGACTACTTGCGAAGTGATATGAAAGAATTGACCCAAGAGTGTTTTTCACATCAAATAAGCCATGGAGACATATTTTTCGTTGATCAACCTCTAGAGAGCTTGCTCCTGGTATATACTATAGCCCCAAGTAGCAAACAGTGGATTAGCTAAGGGCCATGAGCGAAACTCCCTTCCCAAAACTTCCCAAATAGCATTTTTTTAACCAGTAATATTGTTCTAAACAGCATCAAACCTCGTCAGCTTGCTCAAGGTCCCTACACATAAAACAAAGCTCCAACAACGTAGGTAACGAACCCGGAGTTTATTACAGTACTTTAACAGAACACTTTAAGCTGGCCAGTCCTGAATGGTGAGCATGAGAAGTACAGCACTGTCTGTCTCACAAGAAAGATGGCCTCAATATAAAGATCATGTGACAAGATTAATCATTGGGTCAGGGTTGCGAGCTGTACAATTAATTGCTGCCTTCGCAGTTAGATAATTGCATTCGTTCAAATTCAGCAATTTCAATTACAAATTAATAAAATATGCAGCCCTTTGTCCCCTGGTATTTAGTGAGTGAAGCACAATCCTAGATAGCAAGAGGCTGAACCAATGTCAGGCCAATATAAGTGTCTTGGAGACTCGGAGCTCAAACACGCGCGACAGCACTTTACCTCGGGAAAGCCACCTTGCCTCGCTGTGAAACAGTACAGCCTTTTGGTCAGCTACCATCTCTTCGCCCAAAGTCGCGGAGAATAGCCGCTTTTAAGGGCGGGTTTTGATGAAATTCACCACTCTCACAACAACGTTCTAAATCTCATGTAGGTCGGGACTAACTAAGCTGCCTTGACACGAGCGATTCCCTGTGAATGCATCGGGTGCTACCTGGGCCCAGGCTACAGATAAAAAAAATAAATAAAAAAAACTCCTGTTTTTCACGTCAGTTCGCGCCCCACCTGGCATGTCTCCGACCCACAGTTTGAGAAACGCTGAGTTATAGATAAACGGCCCACCGTTTTAGCCCTTGATTTCACTTTCACTTTTTTTCTGTATTCATTGTACATTCTCATCAGCTGTTAACATTTAGAAGATGAAGACCACCAGTATGTTCAATTAACCAAGGCGCTTTGTACCCTATTGAGCTTTTTAGTACCATGAGCGATTTATGTTTCATAGTGTTGAGCGATTTATGTTCATAGTTTTGATACCACAATGTAACAACGTGAAGCAAAATGCCACTGGTCATTCTTATACTTCCCGGGCTGTTTTAGCAAGCAAGCTAACCGTACACTCTAGATGTATGCAATTAATCTGTGGTCATTATGCATGATTGTGCTATGACAGCCTAATTCATAGCCTAATAAAACATTCACTAGCTACATGTACATAACGCAATAAAGTGTAAACAGGGTTCCAATTACGTGGGAGCCAGTGGGAGCTGAGCTACCATAGAGAGAAGCTGAGCTCCCATGAAAGCAGTGAAATCATACATCTGTGGGGATTTCTAAAAATGACCAGCACCATTGATTTAATCACAAGTAAAGCTATTTTTCCTTCAATACACTGAATATTTACGTTAAAGATAGATCATTAGCCTAGAAGAAACATGTTTTCCAGAAGAACTATGCATTAGAACACTGCAAGATGCATAGCCTACCTAACTTGCACGTCACCACCATGGTACAGTTTGGGCAGAGAAACACCACTGTCATTCTATGTATCGATACTAATGAAATTCTAAGTATCGATACTAATAAAATTAGGTATTGTGCAACTGTGCAACACTAGTAAGTCGCTTTGGATAAAAGTCTCTGCTAAATTAATAAATGTAAGATGATTATGAAACACTTCACAAATGAAAAGACACTTTAAGAACATTTTATTTTAGGGGATGGGGTATACAAGTTGAACATTTTGTGTTTCATATCTGTGTATTTCCTATGTCCTAAATGTATTTTTTTCTGTTCTTCTTGTTTTTAGGTGCCCCTAGTATTTTATGGATGTACACTGAACCTTGTTTTTAACATCTGAAAAATGTTTGGACTTGGAGAAACCAGATCTCCGGATGCTCCACCAGTAAAGACGTATCAGTGTGTGGCTTGCTCAGTAACATTTCATGGTTTGGCATCCTTGCTAGTGCATCAAGCAAGTCATGCCAGCGAATATTCAAATCCACCACCACCCCCTTCATGCTCCAGCTGTGGAACTGTGTTTGGTAGCAGGGACCTCTTAAAACGGCATGTGTGTGCGTCCATCTTTCCGTCCATGGCCCCAGAATTTTACAAATGTGATTGTGGAGAGAAGTGTACAGATTTCAACAATTTTCAGGCGCATAAAAAATCCCACCAAGGAGGATCAGGCCAGAGTCACTCTGAGACACACCAGTCAGGTGTAAGTCCACAGGGCTTGAAAGAGGAATCCTCTGCAACGGCTGTGACCAGCTATCCTGTCCCACATTCCTTAGCCAGCACTGATGTCAGCTTGACATCTAGCTCTTTAAACATGCCACCCAACAGCTGTGATTCTAATGGGATTTCTATAATGAACTTAAACGAGGACTTGGCCACAGACAACAGAATTCCCAAACAGAATTCCAATCTATTTGAACAACTAGAGCAAGCGTTAGACCCTGCGAAGCTTAATTTGCCATTGGCCAACATGGAGATGCCGAATAATATTTCCCCTGATGCTGAGGTTGATGAATTTGCACAAGTCTTGAAGAATTCTGTCACCCACAGTGAGAACACTGAGGTTCTTCAGAATCAAAATCAAGATGTGAAACCAGCCCCCAATAAAGTAGTAATGAAAATATTGGCCAACGCATACATGAACATTAACAAGCCACCTGAGCTTAAACTGGGCTCGGACAAATTAGAGGGATCTTCCAGTGATGTGGGAACACCAGACGGGTCAGATATGACGTCATCCCCCAAGAGACAGTTAAGACCCTCCGTAAGAAGGCCTTTCCACACTTTTCCGCGCATGGTGTATAGTAAGCATTCACCCAAGAAACCAACTGTATCTGTGGCTAGGAGGTATTGTCCTGTGGTTCTTCTTGAGACTCGGCAAAGGTTTGTTGCCAGTGATAAAGACATTGAAGGAAATTACCAGTGTGGTCAATGCAAACGCATTTTCAGTGACGTAGACAAGCTCATTCTGCATCATGCCTTGCACAGAAAAGAAAGGCTGAAATCCTGTCGCCGTTGCAAGCAGCTCTTCATAAGTTCATCTGGTGCTGAAAACCACACCTGCTCCAGAGCACCTGTCAAGGACCTCTTCAGCAAGGGGAAGGAATCACCAAGCTTTCCTAAACTGTTCCTTAAAGCTGCTCAACCATCTCGGTTTCACTGTCCTCTGTGCAATCGCAGTTATACACGCTTCTATTCTCTCAAAAAGCATAACTGTCGGTTTATTTCCTCCTTGACAGACTCTGCTCAAGATCCTTTTGGTGCTGTGGAGAATGATTGCCCAGACATGGAAGTTAATGGAAGTGATGTGGACCCACTCAAGTACATGAGTGTTGGCACAGGTGGTCAGCCTCAAGTGAAGAAAGAGATGTTAAATGCAGAGTCTGTCGATGTGGACAAACATCAAACAGAACCAAATAATGAAAATTGTTTTGAGGTTTTGCAAGATCCTTTTGAGGATGGAAATGATTCTGATTCTCCTAAAGAGTCTTTCAGTCCACATTCTGCTGAGTCTACAACATCCGAGCCAAAAGAGATAGTCTTAGTAGATGACATTGTGCCTACTGACACAGTTGAGCATGTTGGAACAGAACATCCAGATGATGATGATGATGATGACGGTATATGCATTGAAGACCAGGGAGAGGAGAGGGAAGCAATCTCTGCAGTGGAGGAGGCTGAAATTGATGTGTTAATTGAGGCAGATGAAGATGATCACAAAAATAATGTGTTACATCAGATGTTGGTTGAAGGCAGTGCAGTTTCAAAAGCACAAAATAAGGACATTCCAAGTGCTCTTTCTAATGCGCATGTCAAGCGTTTCACTTGTGGACGCTGTCACAAGTCATTTACTCGCAACTACGGTCTGACTAAACATTTAAAGATTTGTGCTGTTGGGAGAATAAGGCATAAGACACAAGTCTTTGAATCTAAGAAAGTCTTTGATTGCAGCCAGTGTGGCAAGACATTTAGTCATATGGACAGTTTGAAAATTCACAAGAGAAGTTGTCCTACTGGAATGAGAATGCAGAATGAACCATCAGGGTCGTATAATACAGCCAGCCAAGAGAATGTTTTTGTCCTGCCACCACTAACTGAGAATCCATCCAAAAGGCAAGAGCCTACTGTTGAAAACAGTGACAGAAACTGGGGAATTATGTCACTGCCATCTGTCCTTCCAAGGAGAGTGACTTGTGAGTGTGGATCGGCCTTCACGTGTCCCAGACGTCTTTTTGAGCACTTGCAAATGCATGCCCAGGAGTCTTATATTTGCCCCCACTGTGGAGAAAACCTGCAGTCATGGATGAAGTATGAGGCTCATCTGAGGTCACATGTGCAATACCGACAGCAATCGGCTCCTGAGGAGCAGTCACAGCCGTACAATGCTGCGTCTTTCCGGCAACAGCAGTCTTTCGTCCTAAGTCCACAGCAGCCGTCCACTGCACAGCTGAGCAGCCAGCAGCCATCAACCCCAGCACCTTCTAGCTGCCCTAAATGTTTCAAGACTTTTAAGACACGGCGTTCTTTACTGAGGCACCTGAGGTTGAGTTGCTATGGTGAAGCATCTGCACCCAAGGGGTATGCATGCTCTCGCTGTGGGATGTCCTTCCTTTCAACTTACACACTAGACCTGCACATGCAGAGTAACACATGTACACTTTCCGTCAAACCAATGCGCTGTCCTGTGTGTATACGTTGGTTCACCTCTGTGGAGGGGCTTAAAAGGCATCTTATCACTCATAGCCAGGACAAAGTGTTCAGTTGTCGCTTGTGCCCACGAGGTTTCCAAAAGCCAGAAGATTTGGAAGTTCACAAAAAGATGGCACATGGTGTTGTACAAGAAGAGCAGGAGTTGCAAAGTGTTGAATCCAGGGAGGAAATAACCATAACCAGTAACAATAAACTTTTTAAATTCTTCCGCTGCAATATGTGTCCTCGAATGTACCACAGCATGAGGTCTCTAAAAGACCACCGGAAGAAAGCCCATAGCTTACTTGGAGGAGGCAATGCAGCACAAACTAGTGAGACTTTGGGAGTACAAAACAGCCAGATGAATTTCTTCCGCTGTCAGCTTTGCCAGAGAACCTACCATACACTAAAGTCACTGAAAAATCACAGGAGGAGAGTCCACCACATACTTGCAGGAAGTCATGTTCCACAAAGAGCTGATCCTTTAGGAGCTGTGCAAAGCAGCTCATCTAACATCTTTCGATGTCAGATTTGCCATCGTGCCTATCCTACTCAAAAGGCATGGAGAAATCACAGAAGAAGAGTTCATCGCATTCTTGGGGGAGGACCAGAGATGCAAACAGGTGAATCTTTCAGGCTAATGCACAGCCAGGCACCTGCTTTCACCTGTCAAGCCTGCCGAAGAACCTACCCAACTCTGCAATCTCTGAGAGACCACAGAAGGAAGGTTCATCACATGCCGGGAGGGATGCTTGACTCTCAGATAAGTAATGCTGTGGATGCTGCGCACAACAGCCAGCCCATGGTCTTCAGTTGCCATATCTGTGATCGAAGCTACAGCAAGCTGCAGTCATTAAAAGACCACAGACGGAAGGTCCATCGCATACCTGGGGGTCAGATTGATGTCATAAAGGTAGAATAGATCATGTGAGCGTTTGAACTTCTATCCAATCGGCAGTGTGATGACAGCCTGTCCATTGTGTCTGTTTTCACCGCAACTTGCTTGTTTGTCAAATTCTTCTATCAAACTTTGCCAGGTGCACACACTGATCTGACACTTAATAACAAGTCCTATTAATTAGGCCTCAGAAGACCTCAAAACTACTCTGAAATACTAAAGTGTTTCATCCCTGATTATTATGAAGTACAAACATCCAGTTCAGTGCAAAGAAAACCTACTTTTGATATGTTCTGAGGACTTTTCATTGTTCATGACACAACCCAAAGCACCTGAACAATAACTTTTCACTAATAACCTTTTAAAAACGATTTTACTGAAGGACTGTTCATTAGAATGAGAGTTGTGGAAAGGTTGATGACCTAGAGCAGTAATTCTTAGGGTTCTGTAATCTGTATATTATGTGATTTAAATATTTTTTTTGAAAAAAAAAAAAAAATCTAGAAAGTAGTTCCTTATGTACATTAATGTTCAACTGCAAGCATCTGCTGTTAATGTTTTGCCAGAATTGGTGATTTAACATAATCTACCATTTTGTGTGCCAATTTTGTTAGTGTAAAATCTTCTGTATCGGTCACATTTAACCAGATATTCTATGTAAATGCAATGTAAACTTTTTGTATTTGTATCATTAATAATTCTGTGGAATTACGCCGTTTATTAGAAGATTTGTATCCAATCTTGTTCATGTTCAAGAGAACACAAAAAAGAGAACAAGCAAAGACAATAAAATACATACTCTTCTCAGATCTAGGTTCACCTTGCCATATATTGGAAATACATTTTGAATGCAATAGTAATTTAATTTACATTTTTAATCAATGTATTACAGTACACTGTTGTTATGCATTTGAAAAGTGGACCTCACATTGGGGCCAATACAGCATACACAAACAAAGTATGTTTCACTAGTCTTTAAATTATGTAATCATCAAAAATCAACCTATGCCTTGTAAGAAAAAATAGAAAATGTTTTCTCTTTGAATTGATACAACAAAGTGGTTTATTCCAGTGTAAAATGGTAGAAAGGTTCACAAAAGTAAACAAAGGTTCAACCTATGCCTGCCCCTCGGTATATTCTCTGGAGTTCTCTCTCCTTCGTCCTGTCTGGGTGAACTACCTCATCCCGTCTGCTTGAGCTACTAAAAGTTACCAACTCAAGTCATTATATGCTAGTTTCAATGCAAATTAATCTGGCTTCTACCCAAATAGCCTTTTGTCCTATGTATATAATTGAGTTAACCTCACACCTTTGGCTAGGATGGTTTTCAATGGCTTACCCCCAAAACCCATTCTATGATCGTTGGTGTTTCACACCTCACCTGGCGCCATACTGTCTGGCCTGCCATCAGAACATCAGAATTTAGTTTTGGTTGGAGAAATTATATCACGCATACAATTCGGCAGGATTAATTTCTTACAGTATGAAGTTTGAGGTCTAAAGTGTGTAGTGTCATTTTAGGTCTCACTTTCGGGTCATATCCGAACTTGTGAATTCCGACATGAATATTATTTTTCTGTCAACCAAAATTAAATATTGTGTGGTAGTTAAAAATAATCTTATAACTTTAAAAAACTTGGGTCTAAATAACAAACAGTGGCATTCAAATAACACTGATGAAGGCTTAATCTAAGAATGACTGTCAATATCTACTGCATCTGTCTGCCTTCGGAGATGGGCAGTATTTGTGATGCATGTATTTAAAATAGGTATTTCAAATACAAAATAGTATTTTCTAATTTGTATTTTATTATCGGGTTGAAGAAAATGGCTGCTTATTTTGTATCAAAGTGCTTTATAGGTGTGTATTTTTGTAGTTTAAAAATACTGCCAAATATTTTTGGTAAAACCAATAATTTTGGTGATGTGATGACCTCATAAACATACAAAATTAATGTAACCTCTGAGTTGTGCTGACTTAATTTGCCCAGACATGTGATCAGAATATTGAGATTCAGGAAAAAAATTCCAGGGCGAGATGAGTAACGTGTAGGTCAGTGTTTCTAAACTGGTCTGGCCCTCAGTTTCCCATGGTCATTAAGCTGAGACCCATGTTTTAGCGTTCAAGCCAACTGATACAGTGAGCCATGTAGTAAGCAATGTTGGGGTGTAACAGAATACATGTACCAGCGTTATGTATTCAGGATACAAATTATGAGTAACTGTATTGCATTACCGTTACAATTTAAATAGTTGGTATTTAGAATACAGTTACATTGTTGAAATCAATGGATTACATGACGATACTTCTCTGTTTCACAAATGTATTCATTTTCTAAATAAATTAAGGCAACTCCCTGCATTTCTCAAAACCCCAATATGAAAATGAAAAAATGAAGAGAAGAAGAAAAGCAGCAGCCGGAGCTGGCACGCAGGGGCAGGAATGCGTTTCTACTGTATCTTGGAAATTCAAACAGCATAGAATTTCCAGCATGAAGAAGGAGAAGGGAGAGCAAAATGTGTAGTGACACCTCTGCTTGCCAGCAACCAACCTCCTTTCAGCATCCAAAGATTCCACCTCCAACCCAGTGGCTATAGCCACAGTGTGCCTGGAACACACAATCGTCGGCCGGCCTGGCACACTTCAAATATTTCCCACCTAATATACTTTCACGCTTACCATTACTTTGTCTGTTCTTCATCATTCATCATCATTCTAACCTGCCAAACCAACCATAATAGCTTATCCTAGCAAGCTATGATAAAATTGTTTCCATGTTTAAATCCAAGCCCCGCCGTCTTGCACTAGCCTCACATTGCACCCGTCAAAACGCAGCCAGCGTGCATTACGCTGACCATTGACCAGTAGGCCACGGCTGCTCTATGAGAGTGTCATGGTGATGGTGCAAATAAGTAAGTCTAACAGTGCAACAGTGCAAGAATAAAGTCTAGAGACCAGCATAAAATAAATATGGACATATAAGAGAATAATGTAGACAAAGTAATATAAAAAACTATATCAGTGCAAGAATAGGTTGAAGTAATACGGTTACAGCCATTGGTCAAGTATTAAGTACGGTCACAATCCAGGCTGTGGGAGGGATATATGCATATGTGCTAATATAGCATGTAAATAGTGTAGCAGTAAAACAGTAGGCCAGTGGACAGTCAGTACACAAACACGGAGAAGGTGGAGAAGCAGATAAGTGTATCTCTCCTCTTCCCTTTAGTGAAGCATTGAACAGTTCAGTGGCACTGGGGACAAATGACTTCCTCAGTCTGTCAGTTGTGCATGACCGTGAGCAAAGTCTCCAGCTGATTAAGCTCTTCTGCTTTGTAATAGTGCTGTGGAGTGGATGACATTCATTGTCCAAGATGTTGATCAGTTTGTTCAGGGTCCTTTTATCTGATATTGAAGTGATGCACTAGTTTGGCTCCCACGACAGAGCCAGCTTTCCTTACCAGCCTGTAGTCGCCCAGCATCCTTCTTCTTTGTGCTTCATCCCCAGCATACCACAGCATAGAAGAGGACGCTGGCAACAAAAGACTGGTAAAACATCCTGAGGAGCTTACTGCAGACGTTGAAGGACCGCAGCCTCCTCAGGAAGTACAGCCTGCTCTGCCCTTTCTTGTAGAGTGCTTCAGTGTTGGCTGAGTCTAGTTTATTGTCCAGGTGTAAACCCAGATACTTGTAGGTGTTGATCACCTACAGGAGATCTACATTTAAGTTTTAAAATGAATTATTCTTGCGAGTTGCATATTTTAACATGCGGGTTTTGGTTGTCATTAGGCCTACGCGATCACATTAATTTTGAGAGCACTGATAGGCTATACAGTATAGTGCTTACATTTCCAGGTCATTTGCGTCCCACCTGTCATATCTCTGTGCCCCTCACTTTTACTGGGTTGAGGCCACCTAAAATCTCACAGGCACACCTTAATTATAATTTCTGGCTATACTCCTGCTCCAACCTGAAGAAGCATCTTAAACAGGGCTTGAAAACAAAATTATTTTTCAAACGTTCCGTTCCGAATGGTTCAGGTAGGCCTATGTTTAACGTTTTCGTTCTTGCATGCGTTTACCTTACTTAGATTTCATAAGACCAATCATTTGAGTGGATCTAAATCAAGTGACTGCAAACATTTTGTATGTTAGGCTACTTCAAAAACTGAAATGGAGCTTGTTTAAATAAACATTTCAAAACCGCACTCAGAACAACCAAAAAACAACTAAAGACAACCAAACGGGAACGTTGTGTAAAGGTACTGTGCAACCACAGGAGAACGTTTTAGTTGGTTGGTTCCCTTAACGTTTAGGGAACGTTAGAACCCTTAGGGAACGTTCCCTAACCGTTAGTTTTTGGTTTGGTTCGAACTAACCTTTAGGGAACCATACACTAACGTTCCCGAACGTTCCCTTAACGTTTTGTGTTAGTGGGGCTGCCACCAACATATCGGTCCTGAACCGGTTCGGAACACAAAATATCGTTCGTTCTTAAAGTTCCGGCAGTGTTTGGCGGGCCTATCAAGTCTATTTTTGTGGACTTTACCTTAGAATAGACGTACTCATTATTTCCCCTTGATTTAGCCTATACCATAGATAGCTATGCCCAAAAATAATAAATCACAGGCGGCATCCAAAAACATTCAGATGGGCTATCCATCCCATAGCCTACACTCCTTACCTGGTTGTAGCCTAAGTTTTATCCATATGGAGATCTTCAAAGGCTTGCGCTATAATTCCAACCCTGTTTATAAACGAACCTGTCTGTTGCTGACCAGGCTTATCTCAAATTTCCCGTTTAACTCTTCTACATAGAATAGGCTATAATTGCGCAAACATTTCAAATCCTGACTTTAAAACAACAAAGCGTGGACAGGCAAAATAGGCTATTACGCATAGGCTACAAACAATTTCCAAATCAGTTTCAGTAGCCTACGCTACGAGCTGGCCTAAGATCCGGTGGCAGACGGATAGGTTACATTACAACAGCAAGACAAAATATACACATTTGGACCAAAGGTCCATTTATTCGTTTTTTTTTTTTCAAACTGCAGAAATCAAATTATTAGGCTGTTCGCCTACAATCAAACGAGTAGAACACTTAGGATATGCTTTTGTGAAATTTTATAAAATATATAGAGAACGAAAAAAAACCGTTATTAACCGGTTTTGTGGATTTCAGAATAACGTTTCTGTTCCGGAAGACCGTTGAAGACCATTTTGTTTTCGTTTCCGTTTCCGCTCCTCGTAAAATTCCGTAAAATTCCGTTCGTTTTTGGTTTTCGTTTTCGTTCCTTGAACTGGTTCGGAGCCCTGATCTTAAAGTAAGTTTTTTTTTTTTTTAGCCAGGGGTAGTCGTCTGCTGTAGTTTTACTGGTCACCTTGCTATTTTATAGTTGTATCAGGTAGCTACCTGATTAGTTGACGTGCGACTTTACATTCTTGGAACAGAAGAACACACCAGAATAGGCCTGTTTAGTAAGCATGATTTCATGGCCACATTCTTACATTTATAAAATGCAATTCAATGTGGAAGTAATCCATGTATTCAGAATAGGTTACTCAGATTGAGTAATGTAACAGAATACAAATTACATTTTTGGGCATGTATTCTGTAATGGAATACGTTTTGAAAGTATCCTTCCCAACACTGGTGGTCAGACGTGCAAAGTGCCTCTGCTTGTTTGGAACATGCTGATGTTAGGCAGAATTGCTAAGTACTTAACTCCTGTGTCACCTATCAAAGTAGCCCAGGCTACTCGGCAGGTTTTGTGGCGTGGGAAACAGACCTCTGAAATTCGCCTATACAAAAAGGAACCAAAAGCTTCCATCTTTGCCCATACAAGGAGATTCAGGTGTTAATTGAAGCTAACTACCTATTACAAGTTGCATAGCAAGTTATAGCTCTGGGCTAGCAAAAATCTATGTTTGGCGTCTTAACGTTCCGAAGATCACAGTACCCACACGAAGGTAGAGGACAAAAGTGTGTAGAGCAAAACATCTCCTTTTCAGATTTTTTCGTCCTCGCGGAAGTTTAACAGATGCAATAATTCGAAATCAAAATGTTATTTCCCCATAGGAAAAATCGCAAGAGACCGGATCTTCTTATATGAGCAAAGATGGTAGCTTTTTTCTAGGCTAACTTCAGAGGTTTTTCAGAGAGTATTGTTGTCAAAGTCCTTTTTGGCAAGTCCCTCCACTCGGCGGCCATATTGCAACGCTTTTTGGGCACTTATCGGACACCTATTTCACAGAAATGCGGGTGTGCAAGGCTTCACGACACCAACCTTGCTCCAGCAGCGAGATCACAACACATGACTGGCACAATGTCTTCACAACACACCACATGATTGGCTCAACGTATTCAGAACACACCACATGATTGGCTCAATGTATTCACATCTCAGCATTTTGCCACGGAAGGGGTGGGATATGTGTAGACAACTGCCATATTGGAGTTACAAACTAACCCCATGCATTTCTACAGTATATGGAGGATTTTTTGAGTGCTGTGTCTCATTAGAAAGTCTCTGTTGTTGTTCTGTCACATTCCTTTTGATTATTGGCCAACTTATTTTTCTTAAACTTAAATCATCAGTATTGACATGATCATCCAATCAGAACACGTGGTTTCCCTGCGACATTACTCCAAAAATGCCCCTTGGTGTCAATATAACACCATTTAGCGCTTAGGTACAATATCAAGCATTCTGGGTATGCACTGACAATGTCAGAGACTTCATTCACCAAATTAGGCCTTTATGTGTACCCATGAGTTTGAAGTTTAGCCTAGAAATCTAGACGCACCCTAGCAGCAGCAAATTAATTTGCTCAGCCTGTACGTCTAGTATCAAACCATAGGGATTTCTATTGGCTGACGCCGTGGATGTCATCCAATCACAGCGCTCTATTTTGTTAGAGAGTCTTAAGGCGGGCTTAACAGGATAACGACAGTCCTGCGACGGTGAACAACAAGGAAGGTGGCTATGGCGAACGAAGAGTGGTTGTTTGAATCGGCGTTGGCGTCAACTTTGGAGGAGTTGGACTTTTTTTTTTTGAAAGTTGAGCAACACAATGCACTTAAGTCATTCCTTTCAAAGAAGGATGTATTTTCCGTTTTGCCGACCGGATACGGATATGGGCGTAGCGCTGGCCTATTGCATGCCTAGGCAGTTTGAAAGACAATTCTCTGCCTGCCCCTTGGATTAAGCGAGGTGAATGGTTCGATTCCAGACTATACATTTCAATGATATAGGATGGCCCGCCAGGCTATTTGAAGTTGTTAATTTAAGGTAATAGAACTGCATTGGGTTTGTAATGCATTGTTCATTATTGTTTGTATTTAGTTTTCATTTTTTGGAAAACTACTTTTTATTTTTATTTCAGTTAACTAAATTATTTGTTCACTGCCAGTTTTAGTTTTAGTTAACTATAATAACCCTGGTTTGTACCACTTAACAAGTTCAGTTGTGACTGACATTAAGAAAACTTGTTTTTGTACTTCATTATTCAATCATAATTATAATTATTTATATACTATATATTAATTTTGTACCAATATTTAAGCTCTCCACATATAATGGGCTTGCAATTTAAGGATTAAACAAGGGGAGGTTGTGTTTTTTAGTCATTTTCATAGGATTAAAATGGTATGTGGGGTACTAGGCACTTGTCACTTATAAAACTAATTGGCATGCAGTACAATTTTTAACGGTCCAATCATAGCCTACCGAGAACATGTCCGTCTTCCACCCTGGGAATAATATCATAGGCCTATATTTATGAACATGGCCTAAGATGAGGCATTTCTGTGTGTGTGTGTGTAAAAATTTTACAAAATCAAGGGAGGAAACAATTATGAAAACATTGGAATTTAACATAAAAATGCACAGATCTTACTTTTGGGACCTATTAGTATAGGGAATGAGCAAAATCTGAGACATGCATGCAGCAACCATCTTCCTGGATTTTGTCTGATTTCACACGGAATGACCCACCAAACAAACTTTGTTATAGTATAGCTATATACTATAACAAAGTTTGAATATACAAAACAATGTCAGGAAACATACTGGTAGTTGTATAACCAAGTGCACCGCTCTATATGCTCCATATGTTTAACAAACTAGGTGTTTCTTAGCGTGAACATTGAGTGTTTTGCCATTCAGAACGCGCGTGGCACTAGTGAGCTGGGTGTTGCATCTACACAGTTCCCTTTGGAGAAGAAATCTCCCTCTTCAAAATGGCGGGTGTTGTCTAGCGCGGAGCGCTGCACGGATTTGTCTTACTGTCTATGGGCACGGATGTGTAGCGTAAGTTATTGTTGTTACATTAAGTATTGGGTAAATGTATGCTTAAGTAGGCCGACCTTATGCTTTGCATTTAAATACTTTTCTCTCTGCTCTGAAATAACTTGTATTATGGCAAGCTATCGCTTTAAGGGAGTGCTAGAAATAGCGACGAGCTGATGTGTAACTTAACTGTTTTGACTAGTTTTGTGACAAGTTGTGTTTTTAGATTAACTTTACAATGATGTGCATATTGACAAATGTAAAGTCTGGAAGTACAGGTGTGGGCGGTGGTGGCTATAATTTAATCGATGCATCGCTGTTCTCACGTGGAAGGTTATGCATCAATACAAGGAAACAGTCTGAAACTGCTAAACAATATACGTAGCCTAATTAAAATGCATATTAATTTAGACAACTTATTCAAAACCATTTCAATGACATATGCAGTGTAATGGTTAATGAACAGTTGATTTACAGTTAGCCTACAGTTGATTTACAGAGGACACACCACACGAAGACCTGTCAAAGGCTACCAAAACACATTGTAAACAACTAGCGTGACTAACGGTACCCTTAATGAAAAGTTAATATGCTGGTGATACACAAGGCAACATTTAAGCAATATTGCCGGGCAGTGTTCCTAGTTTTGTGGTTCTGGCACATTCCCATTGATATTGAGTCATATATTTTTTTTTCTAGAGAGATGATCCAATCAGAACACATGGAACTGGTTATGTGGTTGCCCTGCAACTTTGCTCAAGAAGTTGCCCCATGTACCATCACCTTTACAGATATACTTAGCCTTACATGTAGCGGAATCTTCAGATGATAGCCAGGCAGTAGCCTACATAAGTGGAAGTATAGCCTATAGCAATGTAAAAATAATCCATCAGATACAGGCGCTATTATGCATTAGGGTAATAATATTAAAAGTATTGCATTGTCTTCCATCCTACAAAGTTTGGGCAGGCTAGGACTACTATTATGGTATTAATGCCCAAACATGGCCACTAAGGTACGGAATTTCAGAGTGTAAAAATGATACAAAATCAAAGGGGGAAACATTTATAAAAATGTTACAGGACTTAGTTTTGGGACCTAAATATTAGGTAGACAAGCATTGAGCAACATCTCAGACGGTGCAGCAACCATTTTCCTGGATTCTGTCTTTTTTGACCCTTAACTGACTCTGGCTACACTCTGTTCAGGGATTCAGACATCAGCAGACCAGTGAATATTCACAATATCACTCCTATTTGATTGTTGGAGTATTGTGTGTAGATTGATGAGAAAAAAAATGAATTGAATCCATTTTAAGATGAGTCTGAAACATAACAAAAGTGAAGCGCTGTGAAATGCACTGTAGATTTGCGACAAACTATCAAGCTTGATGTCTTGTGTGTCTCGTTTTTCAGTAACATCAACATGGCTACACTGTGGCACCAATCATACCAGAAGCCACAGATGAGTTTTCCCACCACCTGGAGCATCTCTGAACAGACACAACCCACCATCGTATTTTGCATTGCTTGTGAGCAAAAATTTCCAGACAAAACGTCATTGGAGGACCATGCATGCCCAGTGGTCAGCTTCATTTGCACCTGTGGGAAGGGGTTCACTGATTACTTGGAGATGCTCTTCCATCGAAATAGCCACAGTGACACATCATCTTTCCAGTCAGATCACATCAGCATCATGAAGCACAGAACACAAGATGCACAGCTAGGGGAGATGAAGCTTCGGATGCTTGAAAGCATCGATCAGACGCTGCAGCATGCACAGAAGCCTGATTTGTTAATGCCCTTTACAGCACAGATGAAGCACGCACCACCTGTGATCCCTGCCTTGACTCTCCTTGCCCCTCCCACATTATCTGCACCACCTGTTATGGTCCGAATCCCTCCTCCTGTGTCTTCTTCATACACTTTCTATCCTTCTGTGATTCCTTATAAATCCTACTCTTCAAAAAACATGCCCTCCACAGCCCGTCCAGTGCCAACTGCAGCCCCAAGGGTTCCACAGTCATATGCCACAGTGAACCTTACTCGGCAGTTTCAACCAGTTGTGCGTCTTCAGACCAAGCAGTTGTTCCATGCCGGGGGTCCCTATATGTGTGCAACCTGCAGAGTCATTTTCTGGGCCAAGAAATTGCTGGTGGAACATATTGTTTCTCATTCATTAACACACATTCACGGTTGCTGGCGCTGTGGACTGCTGCTGCTTGGTAACACTCCTCTCCCTTCCCGCCACTCATGTGGTGCATATTACGCAAGCAACAGAGACCGATTCACAACCGGCCGCTTTGTTTGTAATGTTGCTTCTAATGACCAGAGACGGTATTCTGTATCGCGGTGTTCACATTGTCCTGCAGCCTTTTTTCAACCGTGGCACTTGCAACGACATATAAAAAGAATGCACATGGGCAAAAATGTGTTTTGTTTCTCCAAGATTGAGACGGATAAAAGAAAAACTGAAACGAAAGCACAGGTAGCTTTGGCACCAGTGACCTATGGACAGGTGATCAAAATGTCACAACAACAGCCTGTAAGAAAAATTACTGAAATGCCAGGATGGAACGGAATGGTGAACGGAATGGTGAAGCGCACGGTGTGCCAGCCTGATAGGAAGATCCTACAACAAACGATGGCCAGTGTGCTGATGTCTGTGGAAACGGAGCCACAGGCACCTTTGGAGAATATCGCACATGTAACAGGGAGAAATGTGGCCGAAAGAGGGGCACTGAAGGTGGCAGAGACTAGGGTAGAAGATTTAAAGCGACAAAGGACAAAGGTGGCAGAAATTGTGCCTGAAGAACAGACTCCGATGAGTTGCGTGATCTGTGGCAAGAATTTCAAAACTATGCAGTTGCTCGGGCAGCACTGGTGCAACAGAAAACTGACATTGTTGAGGCAGGATAAACTGCAGAGTATGCCTCTCAAGTGCACAGGTGGGTACAGAGGTTCGCTTAGTAGGTCATCCCCTTACCCTTTGGTGGGAAGAGACTCTGATGGGATGGTGACACTCCGGCTACAGACTTCCCATGATGCAGAGACATGTGAACCAGTACTTAGGAATAGTAAAACAGGGCCTGTTGAATTGAGTTGTACTACTTTGTTCAAGTCTGTTGCTGTGCAAACTAAACCAGAATATGATGATGGGAGTTATGATGCAGCAATAAATTCTAGTACAGCTAGTTCCTGCCCCAACCAAAGTTTGACCATTGAGGAACAGATAGATCCAAAAGATCATTTGGTGATGTCAATTTGCTAAGTGTAATGAATGTCAAAACATTTGATGGAGTTTCTGATCCATGATGAGGGAAAACACCTCAAAAATGTAACATGCAATATGAATAGTATAAAGTGGGAAGGGGCTGCAAAAAAAGGGGGTCATATCCATTGTAGAATATCAGCTATGACAAGATTGCTCTGCTCTTTGCCAGACAGTCTGATAGTTTCACCAAAAGATGATCCTGTTGTAAATCTATGTTTTAGAAAATAAAATTGCAATGCACTTAAGATTTTTTTTTATATGTGATGCGATTCTTTTTCAGTTTTTTTATTATAATTATTGTGAACATGAATTGACCCCTCAATTTTTGAATGAAATATTGCTTCAAATTGCAATATTTTGTCTCTAACTAAATAAAGAGAGTTTAAGTTGTATGTGTTTCTATTGTCCTTTAGAGCGATGTAGGCTAGTTCTAATAAATTACAAATGAAACTGAAATAAACTTTGGTTTTAAACATACATTGTTTTGACCTTTGGTATGCAGGTCTATCTCTTCCATCTTTTACTTAAGTGAAATTATTATATTACGATCTAGGAAGAAACACAAATTCCCTGCTACTTTGCTCTCCTGAGAAATCTACCACTTCACAGTCTATGCATTACATATCAATGACGTAGCAGACATTTTCCGCTCTTGCGCGGATGTGTTTTAGCAAATAAAATGCTACAGAGTTAGCTGGCGGTGAACAGCACTGCTAGCTGGCTAATGCAAAGCATAGTCGAGCATCATGCAAATTTGTAGGTTGATTAGTAACAATAGAAAATAGGCAAGCTAGAAAACGTTCGTTGTAGCAGAGGTTGTAGTAGCTAGTCACTCGTTATGGATGTGCACATCTAACCAGCTGGCTAATTTCATATATTTCTATCTGGCGATTGTTAACTTATGGTAAGAAATAATACTCAATTGAATATAAAAAGTCACGATTACTGCATGCTTTTCCATAACGGGGCTTTTGTAACGACATTCAAGTGTTATTGCCAATGATAAAGGAGTAGGTTAGCCGTACTGTTAATAGGGTTAAAACAGGAATGCGTAGTTGTAGCACTGGTGTGGCTAGAGATTTTTGTGCAGAACTTCTTTCATTGTCCCTCGAGATTGTAACTGTTTATGTAACTGGCGACAAGTAAGGTTGTTCGTTGCCTGCTAACGTTAGCATATTCCGTCTTGTAATTTCATTTTAGTTTATTGACGTGATTGTAAGTCGTTTTCGGACAAAAGCGTCTGCTAAAAAATAAGCAGTAGCCTAGGCTATGCTAGTTTTGCAACGTTAAAGCAAACCTATTCCATCAAAGAGCGTGTTGTCACGTATGGCATGAAATAAACATCTTTCGTTAACGCTGATTTAGCATCGACGTAAAAAATGGTTGTCTTCAGCTAAAGTGTTTACGTGTAGCCATGCATCATTTATCGAAGTGTCCATGTGTAATGTGTCCTGAAAACAAAAACAAGTGCTTCAATACCCCCAACGTTAATGTTTGAAATTAACACTGCCTCCTCACCTGTGACATTTGTTCGTATATGGTATGCAGACATCTGTCAGAACATGATTTGACATTACAGCATCAATAGTGGAGCTTGCAGTGATTGGCAGGTAGGAGATAATCATAGGTTAAATTCCCAAGTAATATGGGACAACTTTTTTAACAATGTTACTGGGCAGCCTAACCAGTGCCATTTATTCTGATTGGATGATCATGACGATTTGCTCACTGAAGAATTAAGTTATCCAGAAAATAAATAGTTGCCCAAAATCAATGGGAACATTGTCCAGCAACATTGCTCAAAAAAGTTGCCCCATGTATCATCAGCTTTAGAATAGTCAGCCTCTAATATTCTTTTTATGTGTGCAAGTAGAGGTGCACCGGAAATAAGTTGTAACGTTAGCGAAGGCCAAGTTGTTAGTGATATATAATAATAGTAATTCCACCATCATGTCATTAAGTAGGCCTACTTGTCTGTCTGGGTGTAGTAAGGGGGCCTGGTACATTGGTCAGGGGCCCTGGAACATGTCAAGCCATACAATTTTGTTTATATCTAGATAGGCCATGGTGAGTGATTTTATCCTCAGGTGCATGGTGGATAATATGGCCACTATCTTTGTAACACATAGACCTGGGAGTTCTTGCAGGACTATAGACTGCACTCTTCAATTGAAGATTAGGACAAACCAGCTTTAGGTTACCTGTTAAATATAAACCAGGGTTTGGTTACACATATCAATATAGCTTGTAGCTATATGGCTTTGCCAGTGATGGTAGCCTGGAAGAGCAAATGAACCTTCAAATTTTGTCCAAAAAAACGAATTGAATCCATTTCAAGATGAGTCTGAAATATAACAAAGTGTGAAAAACTTGAAAGGGTCTGAATACTTTCCGGTTGCACTGTAAATCAGAATAAGGGACACCATTTATTTTGTATTGGCAAGGTTCCAAATAGGACTTTTAAAAGCCCTTGGGACAATTAGAGAATATTACTACAACATATTTGAGCTATACTCATTATGATGTTGTTTGTGTGGAAATACCTTAACACTTTTTCTTTGTTGTCTGTAGGCCTGGCTGCTGTCCTACTCCGGCTGTCACATGTGACGAAATCAGAAAAGAAGAAAGGCACAAACAGGTCAAGGATTTTACAATTCTGCCTGATACGGAATTTTACACTGTGGCTGAAATGACGGCACCATCCTAATACTGACAATGAAAAAGCAGTCGCAAACAAGGATATGATTTTGGCATTAAATGGACCAGTGGCTTATTTAGTCAGAGATGACTGTTTGATATCATCGCCCCAGAAACAAAGGCAGGTGTTGTTGAAATACCTCTAGCTCCTGCCTTACAGCTGATATAAAAGAAACTTCAAGAAAAAAAAACTTTATTCTCAAGACATTTTTGTGAAAACAGTTGGTTGTTTTACCTTCCTGGATTGGCCTAAAGATTTAACCTGCCTTGAGGAAAAGACAATTTTTGAAAGCAATATGTTTTGCTCCTAATACGATATGTACTCATGCTCACTTAAGCACGGAAACCTTTGATGCTAAAGATCTGTGGTTGAGATCTGCTACAAAAGAGACTTGGATTCAATAGAGAATGTGACATTAGGTTTGTCATGCAAGTGCCTGCTGATGAAGGCTGGTAGTAAGCATTATGTAATATTAACTGAGTGATGATGGCCTTGTAAGACTGTGATGGCTATAGATAGAAATCGATACCTGAAAGTGCATAAAGTCTGTTTATAGTTACTTACTTTCTAGTTCTAGTACACAAGTCAACTCTAGAAGCTACCTCCCAATATAGGAGTGTTTATGAAAAGAAAAGAAAAAAAATAGCCTTAAGTGTATGATATAACCTATTGAGAAAAACATGACATCTCAGATTACACAGATAGATCCTGAAGTGATAAAAGGTGGTTCAAATATCAATGAAACTGATCAAGTAAATGCAAGTGACTCCAAGGACTGGGAGGAAAAGGGCCGACCTGAAGAATGTGTACTCAAAGTAACACGCAAAGTTGGCAGACCCGCTAAGAACAAGACTGCCTTAGACAAACAGTATTCTAATCAGGACAGCACAAAATCAACACAGACCCTCCCTCTTGATCCACTAAAATCTGAGAAACGTTCAAAAAATCATGGATTAAAAACTGACAGCACTGACTTAAGAAGGTATAGTCGAGCTTGTAAAGACAAGAAGGACGGCAATTCTCCGAATGAGCTGCGCAGGACGAAACGTCAACAAACCAACTCAACAAAGCCTCTGTCTCAGTCAAAGAAGGCTAAGTCGATTCCTTCACATCACAAATCAGCCTACAATCAACCTGTTCACACTCAGCAGGGCATGGGAAGGAAACGGCAAGCTTTAAGCATTAATGTGAAGGAAGGGAGTCCACAGGTTTCCTCAAACGTGCCTGACTCGCCTTCCCTGGATGTTAAGCCTCTGAAAATTGAACCCAATGAGTCACTAGGAAGAGGTAAGCTAAGTAAACTAAGAATATACAGTAATCAAGGACGTAAAGCAGTCAGGCCAATTAACCAGTCAAAATTACAGAGCAAGTTGATTACAAAGCCAGCTAGAATGGAAAAAAACAGAGCTCAACAAAAACTGAATTCACGCCTTAAAACTAGGGCAAGGGGGTCACTACGGACTGAAGTGAGTAAGAATGCTACCTCACCAGGCAATTCAAGGACCTGTAAACCTGGAAAGCCTACACATACCAACATTGCTCTGGATGTGAAGCCTGAAAAAGATGACACAAATTCCATAGCCTGCACATCTGAGACCATCAAGGAGGAGGTTTCATTTAATACCCTATGTGAGATTAAATTTAAAAAGCCTCGAAAAATAGACAAACGGAGTAAAAGATTTCGAAGGATGAAGGCAGAGGCATTGCTTAACTCAGAGAAAGCCACTAGTACTGTGGGAAACACAGAAGATGAGAAAAGTGGATCCTTAAGCCCCATGTTGGATGATCAAAATATTGACATGTCTGTGAGCAGTGTTAAAGAGGAAGGCCATCTGACGTCGGAACAAAAAACGACAAATGCATTTACAAAATTACCTTCCCAGCCCACTGGCTCTAAGCGCAAATATCGAAAGAAACGCACATGGTGGAAAGATAAAAGGAGAGGACAGTTAAGACCTACAGGGAGACGAGACATGAAAAAACTTCCCAGTGTGGAGACCGTCCATAATATTGAGTCTGTTTCATTACACAGCCAATCTCATGTACATAGTGATAAAACACAGCTGGCTACAAGTTTTGAATATGCTCTCCAGGGCAGTGTTGAACCTCAGGCAGCATCTTGCCCTAAACAAGTGATTGACAGTGAAAATGATGAAAGGGATGCTCCTATAAAATCACATTTGGGAAACAAAAATGACAGAGTCAATGAAGGAAATTCAGATGTAGAGAAATCCGACCCATTGGGACAGAGTGACGGTGAGATGGAATTGGATGGGTCGGAGATAGAAGTTTCTAAAGCGTTGAGTCTGCCCAATCCAGACCTCTCTGCACCACCAGAAATAGACATGACGGATGTTTCATCTCTTGTGACTCCAGTAGTGGTAGACTTTGATGTGCTAGACGAAACAACTGAACAGAGTAATGTGAAATCTGACGAAAACCCTACCCATAACAGCTCCGCAATGACCAGGTCCAATTCTGTTCCTTACAATCAGTCTGGCAGCCAACCCACCAGAGGCGGCCGTAGGCGCCGGGGAGGAGGCCCTATGAAATGTGAGTTTTGTGGCCGTGTTTTTATCCACATGTCTGCCTATGTCATCCACGTGCGGATTCATACTGGCGAGAAACCACATGCTTGCAACGTATGCGGCAAGGCGTTCGCTCAAAGGTCCAACCTTAATGCTCACATGAGGGTCCACCAAGGGGTGAGGAGGATCCAATGCTGCGGTGTCCAGTTCGCCAGTTTGACTTCATTCCGCCAGCACCGCAAAACCCATGGGGACGAGGTGAGCAGAGCAGATGAGCACTTGAGCGGTTCTGAAGACTCGCCAGGCAGCCGGGGTACAGGAAACCTCTGCCCTTGTCCCATTTGTGGCAAAAACTTCCGCTATCGCTCCATGCTGAAGACTCATATGCGAGTCCACAGTGGTGAGAAACCCTTTTCTTGCAAAGTTTGCGGCAAGTCTTTTTCTCAAGCCACCACAGTCCGTGTCCACGAGAGGATACATTGGTCAGTCAAGCCTTACGTCTGCCCCAAGTGTGGCCGAGGGTTTTCCCAACTAGGAACTCTCAAGGTCCATGCTTGCAAAGCCCAAGTTGATGCTCCCGTCGCCGCAACTGTAGCTTATCGTTGCCATCTGTGCCACAAATACTTTAACGATAAACATATGTATGAGCTTCATGTGCAGTCCCACACTGACACTCAGCGGTACGGCTGCAAATCTTGTGGCGAGAGATTCAGCCTTCGGTCTGAGCTTGTCACCCATCGTTACTATTGTTCTCAAATTAAGACTACAGACCTTAGACCCCCATCTCCTTACTCTCCCCCATCCAGCCCTTCTCCATCAACCTACTCTCCCCCACCAAGCCCCTCTCCCCCACAAAGTCCCATGTGTCCGCAAACAGAGCGCCCTCTGAAATTACGGCAACTCACAAACATGCAAACAGCTTCTGCCGTACTGAAAGCAAAAATGCAGGCAAACACAACGCAAGAACAAGACGCTAACCACAAAAAACAACTGCCTTTGCTGACATGTCCCGTTAAGCTAATGACCAACATGATTGATGATGAGTGCTTGAATGCGGAAAAGCCGTCGGTCATCACTCCAATCATATCCCAATTGAATAATCTGGACCAGAAGTCAGACCCAAGAAAGTATTTCTGCCCACGCTGTGGTCGAATGTTCAGGCACGTGATGAAGCTGCGAGCCCACATGCTCACCCATTCTCAAAGTGAGGGGTACACCTGTGGGTGTGGTAAGACGCTGCAAACCTGGAGACAGTTCTGGCAGCACCAGCGTGTACACAGGCAGAAAAAGGGCCGCTTTTTTTGCCCCACGTGTTCTCGGGGCTTTCGGTTCGCAAGTTCATACCGAGACCACCTGCGAGAACATCCCGAGCTGAATGCGTTTGCGTGCTCTCTCTGCCCGCTTGCCTTCTCCAATTCCGATGGCCTTAGGGCTCACCAGCGTGATTGGCACAGAAAGACACTACCCTACATTTGCGACATTTGTGGGAGGGGGTTTAGCAGCCAGAGGATGCTGGGCCGACACACCGTTTCACACCAGGCAGTTAACCGGACGTGTTTGAAAGAAAAAGAGGCAGAGGAGGAGCCAGATGTGATGCCTTATCAGTGTGCAAAGTGCGACCTTACCTTCAAGACTGTTGATCTGCTTTTCCAGCACCAGCTGTCCCACTCACTTTCTGAGGACATTCTGTCCGGGAGCTCAGGAGAGGCTGGAGGCCAAAATCAAAGGAACAGAGAGGAACAGCACAACACCACAACCACCAGCCCTTGCCTAAATACTGACAGTAAGTCACAAACATTTCCCGCTACCACAAATTCTGCTAGCCCGCCACAAGTCTCGCCTTGGCAAAACAACCAGTCGCCAAGCGCCAGGACTAGTCAGGAATCAAGTTTATCACCCCAGAAACCTCCTCAGCTCTCTTCTCCCCATTCCAGCTCCAGTCCCCCTGCCACAGATGAGCAGCTCGCTAAGCAGACGTTCTGTACGTATGGGAAAGCCTCCAGGAGTACGCAGCATCTGTTGGACACCATCCCTGCCCGAGACCAGGTATTTGTGATGGATAAAGGCAGTGATTCCAGCTGTGCAGAGTGTGGCGCTGTTTTCACTGGAGTCTCAGAGCTGTTTGAGCACTACTTACTACATGCAAGAGGAGAGGTGTAGCGTTTTAGTAGCATTCTTCATATAATGTACCTCATTGGGTCCATATTAATTTCATGTGTGTCTTTGTGTGGACAATTATGGAGTTTCGAGAGTCTCCAAGTAGGGATTCATGACATTTTATGTTTACAAATATCATGGGAATTGAAGTTAAGTCTGCTGTTTTATACAATGGAAATCCTTTTAGTGGTACAACCTACTGCTACATTTTGGCAGTTATGATGCATGTCCCTATGATGTTGATCCGAGTTTGCATCAGAAGTTACTAAATAAAGTGACCTTTTTCGCTTTGAGTAAATTGAATCGGTATTTCTCAAACCCTTATGAGTTCCACGTCCTTCCTGCTGTATAAGAAATAGTGTTTTTATGTGGATTTTAGTAATCCTCTTAAAAGCATGATTTTTTTTTTTTTTTGTCTGCACTCTTTAACAACCTTTAACATCATACACATTGTATTTCTTAGCGTTAAAAACACACTGGAAAAATGCATATATATTTGTAGAAATTCTAAATTTGACTTTGAAGTCGTTGTTCATGGTGGAAATTGGTAAAACATTGTCATTTGTGTCAACAAAAGCCACCTTTTACCTGTAACATTTCTCCAATGACCACAAGGTGGCAGTGAGCGTGCAGCGCCAAAAGTTTTTTTTTTTTTTTACTTCGCATTAAACGGAGTTCATTTGAGAGAGGTAAATTGGCCTATTGTGCTCCAGTATGACCCAACATGGTGAAGAGAAAATGCCCTGGCTAAACTTTTCGGAGGGAAGCAGTCAAGGAAAAGCAGACCATGTCAAATGAAAACTTGGAGAATTTACATGATTAGCAGGCTACACATAGATCTGTAAAGAAGTGATTTGAACAAGATCGAATGTAGCCTAAATATGATTTTAAACTACTATCTCAGCAACCAATAATCTAAATATTGCACTGGCAGTTTAATAACAATATTGCACTGGCAGTTTAACAACATTACAATTAAGTAGCCTATAAGGCTACACATTTGAGCTCGTTGTGTTTATCTGCAATAAACGAATGAGTAGGCCTAATAGGCTGAATCTATCAAATGCTAAAACTTTAGTTGGAAACTAATCCCATGGATTATAGTAGCCTATAGCCTCGCTTTTCAAACATTTAGGCTACCTGCGATTATTGCCTGTTGGACAAGCTTATTGCTTAGAAATTCTCAAGAACACGCCACATAATTAAGAGTATGTCTTCTGCAGCATAATAAAAACGCGTCCGCTCTATAAAATGACCTACAGCTTATCTGCGGGTTGGCTACATCAAATAATTACGGCTGCACAGAGAAAAGGGGCGGGTATTAGGCTACTGTGTCAAATAAAATATGAATAGAACACACTGAATACAGTGGTGGGTAGCCTGCCTAAAAACAACTGATATTAATATAAGGGGCGATGCCTCGTTGTATTACCTTGGTTGCATTCGATCTTTGATAATCCATGCTCTTCTCATTGCCTGTTTATTGTCTTAATCGACAGTAACCTTTTTCCCTTCTTTTTTAATCACATCGAAAATATCGTTAGCTTGGAACATGTCTAAATTTCAGTGTTGGAAAAACTGTAGTCTACAAACCGGTTGATAGCTTATCCACGATATATAGCCTACTTTTGTCCTCCTTACCCGGTGTTTTGTCAACTGTAACGCATATTCATATGTGTAGACTGTGTCTAGCTATGTCGCATTTGATTAGACCTACGGTATGTGAATGTGTAGCAGCCTAACCATTCTCCACGATGAGCATTTTATCTTCCGACCCGATAGGATGGACAGATTTTGCGCGGAAGCGGGGGATTCGGAGTTGGACCGTCTAAGGCTAAATGTTAAGGATGAACAGGAGGCAAGTATAGCCAAAGATCCTCATTGGTCATCTTTGACGATCATCAAGCAAGAGAATTATGAGGACGTGGGCAGAGGCTCTCATGATGCAGGACCAGGTAGCCTACAATTTGATTTGAAACCTTACAGAATTGATAATGAGCTTCCATTGATTCATAAATGATTTCCGACTATCATGTCTAATTTGTTCTTATGACATTGAGAGATTTTTATGTCAGTTAAATTATACTTGATAACAAGAGAGCTGGTATTGCAGATAGTTTTGAGAGTGGTTCTAACCATTATTACCGTAATTAATCCTATTTTCCCATTACTTGTGCATGCTCATATCATTAAAGGAAGCCCAGACTGTCCTAGTGGAGTTAGAAGGAAGTGCAAGAGAAAGAGGACACAAGAGCAGGAGGAAGGAGCCAGCGGGCCCAGCACTGTAGTGGACACGGAGGACCCATTCGGAGAATGGAAATGCCCCCTGTGCCAGCACACCTTCAGCTCCTCCTGGCAGCTAACGGGCCACTGCTGCACGGGCATTATGGGCAGCAGCAGTGACGACAAGGCGGGCAACAGGGAGAAGGGGGTGGAATTCTGTTGCCCCGTGTGTGGCGACCGCTTCCTGCACCGCACGGCGTTCATCGTGCACGGGCGGAACCACGTGGGCCAAACCAACTACGCGTGCGGAGAGTGCGGCCGCACGCTGAGAACCCTGCAGGAGCTGGCGACTCACCGCCAGCAGCACTCCCGAGTGGCGGCTCGTCGTCGTCGTCGTCGCTGCTGCCCGGAGTTTTGGCGCGGCCGCTGCAAGTGCGCCCTACAGGCAGCTCATCAAGAGGGTCCAAAGCATGAAAGCCTCAACTCGGAGCGTAAGGGGAAGGACCCCAAACGACTAGGCAGAACTGATGTTACTCTTCCTCCCTCTGCACCTCTTGCAGGTACATAAGCATACGCGTAGCCTCTTTCTTCTGTGTTCAATTGCATGCATGGCCTCTGTCTTAGCCTCACACCCTACATCATCCATTGAAAACACTTTTCTCCTGGGATGGGTCAAGCCTGGTTCCTTCTGACCCTGTCCAAGTTTCCTTGAGCTAGACACTGAACCCTAAATGTCTACTGATGTTGGCGCAATGGAGCCTTCGCCATTGGTGTGTGAACTTGAGTGCTCAGAGGAGCAGAAAAGTGCTTTATAATAAATGCAGTCCGTTTACCATTCTGGTTTAGGGTATGTATCAGGGTTCATCAGCAGTTCACCCATACTCATACCCTGTTTAATGCTGAGTGACCTTCTGACCTCTTGCACCGAATTGATGATCTGTCTCCATTTTTTCCAATTGGTTTCGCCCGTTGCAGTAGTCAGTTGCAGTAAGGACAGATATAAGAAAACTTTCTTACCCACAGCAATAGCACTGTACAACGACTCTCCTTTGAGTAGAGAGAGACAACTTATTTTTTAATCTTTTATATCTAATATGGAGGCAATTGTCTTGATTTATGTCTTATTAGGCAGTTACACCTTGACAGCTACCACATGCTATGTCTTGTGGGTGAAAGTAATTTTTTGTTTATGTATGTGGACTATATGTGTGCTTGCTGTATGTTAAGGCTGCGGAAACAACTGAATTTCCCTATCATCTATCTATCTATCTATCTATCTATCTATCTGCTGCTGTTTAAATAAAAGTATATCTCTATCTATCTATCTATCTATCTATCTATCTATTTGCTGCTGTTTAAATTAAAGTATATCTATATATATATATTTATCTATTCGCTGCTGTTTAAATTAAAGTGTGTATATATATATATATATATATATATATATATATATATATATATATATATATATATATATATATATATATATATATATATATATATTTATATTTATATTTATCTATTCGCTGCTGTTTAAATTAAAGTACACATATCTATCTATCTATCCTATCTATTTGCCACACAGTTCAGGGTCTCCAGTCCCCCCAGTGTCCGCTGTGCTTTGTGACCTACCGCGACATGAAGACGGCAGAGACACACATGCGCTTGAAGCACCCGGGCCACTACGAGCAGCAAATCAGCGGCGACACTATTTTCGCCTGCAACATCTGCAACGAGACCTTCCCCTCCTCACACCTGCTGTCGGCACACCAGCGTAGTCACACTGAATGGGTACAGCAGACCAAAGCAGGTTCTCGGGCTGTCTCAAAGAACCGCAAGCCGCACAGCATCGCACACCTCATGGCTCATCGCCGTAAAGTAGAAGGTTTGTGCATGCAAGACATATTAGGCTAGTCATTATCATTGATGTGGTCATATTTAAATGTATAATTCTAATTAATTTGCTATATAATTTAGAAATTTAGAATGTTGTTATGCAGAATGTTATACACCCACATTTACAAAATAGGATGCTGTGTAAAATTAAAATAAAAACTGAATAATATGCAAATCATGTAAACCCATATTTAGTTGCAAAGAGAGCATAGGCAATATATCAAATGTTGAAACTGACAAATTGTACTATTTTATGAAAAGTATATTTATGTAGGACTATAATGTTTTACAGAATGTCTTAAAAATGGCAGCATGAGATGCGTCTCCTGTCACATTATTTTCACCGACCCTCGATCATGGGAGCGTCACATGAAGTCTAATCGACATGAGCATAACCTATCCACTGAGACTGCCACATGGACTCCTGCAGCCCCTTCGACAGAAGCACCGGGTTCAGCTGTCTGACCTAGGGAGAGATACATCCTGGAAAGCTCTCTCACCAAACTCTGTGATTAAGCACACACACCAACTGATAAAGCTAACAACATAGACAATTATTTGTCAATAAACTATTATTCTACAGTTTGGCATTACAGTTTTAAAAGAGCATTGACACTACTGACATTTTTTTAAATACAACACATTGTACTACATTACACACAAGTAGCCTACATTAAAGAAATATGTTCAATTATATGTATACAGAATACATTGATTTATTCCTATTACTCAAAGTACATTCTATTTACAAATGGGTGCACTTTTGCTCAGCAATTATTGTATTCTTTAATAGATTCACAGAATAAATGGTATGCTGTAGTCAGGTCTTGTTTTTATTCATATTACATGGCCATGGTTTCAGCGATCCAGGAGTTATAGTTGCAAACCCTGGTGTAGACTCCAGGCTTGTCCTTCAGAGCACAACTATAACCCCAGGATACCACCCCCTGCAGCTTCTCATCACACACTACAGGGCCACCAGAATCACCCTGAGAGGGCCAGAAAAGACAATAAAAAGAGTTCAAAGAAAAAGTCTCTGGCTGAACAAGAGGTATTCGGGCCAATCGAATTGTTTGAGCGTGCTTAGTAAGAGGATGGACAGATGGGCAACAGTGCCTAGTCATTCACGTCACCTGAGTGTGCTTGAGTTGATTTTGTTTACAATGAAAAAGCTGTCGTTAGATTAGCGAGATGTTTAGATTTCACAATGGCAAAAAACTGTGATTAACGCATTGTTCTAGAAGATGGATGGTTTTGCCTGTTCTCTCAATAGGATTTACATACTGTATTTCACTGCTTTATTGGCAAGGTCTAGATCAGTGGTTTTCAAACTTTTTCTGTCATTCCCCACTTTGGAGGTTGGGAATTTTCAAGCCCCACCTGACCCTATCAACCTGGCAAAATGGCATTTTTTTTCACGTTTTGGTTCCCTGTTACATTTCCCATCTCGGTCTGCTGGATCAGATGTAATTTTAATTCATATGTCGGTCTGTTTATGACTTCTTTGTTTGTGTGTGGCTATTTGTTTTGAATCTATGATCTTCCTTGTCACAAAAAAAAAATAATTTCCACTTGTTCATCGCGCCCCACCTGTCATGTCTCTATTCCCCACCAGTGGGGCCCGCCCCACACTTTGAGAACCACTGGTCTAGATAGATAAATAGATAGATAGATACTTTATTGATCCCCAAGGGGAACCAATTACGCACAGGCATTTTTTCCCTGTATTATAATTATTTCCCTGTTGAACTTGAAACACGGTCCCATAATCAAATCAAAATGGCCCGATACAAGACTCAAATTCTATGCCAGGCAACTAAATGTACTGAATAAAGAGGAGTATAAAAGGGGACAAAAAACACCAATCACAGTGTGTTTAAGGCCTGCATGACATGGCTTTCTCGCCTGCAACCACTTCATGCCTTCTAAAGAATTGACAGTTCAGGTAACATTACCTGGCAGGAATCCTTGCCACCCTCCATGTAGCCTGCACAGAACATGTTGTCCGTGATCTGACCACCAGGGTATGTGTCCGCACACGTGCTGTCACTGATGATGGGGATTTCCAGGCATCTGAGATTGATTGGATAGTAATCTACAGACCATCAACACAAAAGAGAAACACCCGCGTCAGTTCCCCTTTCAGGGTTAGGAAGGAACAATATTACTATTGGAATATATAGCTAATTCTGAATGTGCGTCATTTTTTTTTTCTTGAATTTCCCCTTGGGAATCAATAAAGTATCTATCTATCTTTTAATTAAGCTCTTGATTGCAAAAGATGTTGTTGTTGGGGCAGCCGTGGCCTACTGGTTAGCGCTTCGGACTTGGAACCGGAGGGTTGCCGGTTCGAACCCCGATCAGTAGGCACGGCTGAAGTGCCCTTGAGCAAGGCACCTAACCTCTTACTGCTCCCCGAGCGCCGCTGTTGTTGTAGGTGCTTGAGTGTGTTTCACTAATTCACGGATTGGGATAAATGCAGAGACCAAATTTCCCTCACGGGATCAAAAGAGTATATATAGGCCTACTTATGTTCCTTACTGCCACTTCTGCTGGTGTTGCCCCATCCAGAGACCAGGCAGCGGGTTCCAGCGCCGGCACAGCTGGAGGGCAGGGCCACTGTGCTGCACATACTGGTTGAGGGTGGCGGGCTTGCTCAGCTTGATCAGCATGATGTCGTTGTCCTGGCTCTGGCTGCTGTAGTTCGGGTGGAGGACGACCTTGGCGGTGCTGATGAACTGCTCAGTGCCTTCGGTGGACTTGATGTTGTGCTCACCCAGACGCACCTGCATGCGTAAGACAGGGGGTAAGACAGAGAATAGAGATGCTCAGGAGATGGAACCCAGGTGATAGAACCCTTCCTTCCTCACGCCTGCTGTCGGCACACCAGCGTACTCACACTGAATGGGCACAGCAGACCAAAGCATGTCCTCGGGCTACCTCAAACGACCACACGCCGCATAGAAAGGCACACCTCACGGCCGATCGCCATAAAGTACAAGGTTTGTGCATGCAAGACATATTAGGATAGTCATTATTATTGATGTAGTCACATGTATAATTAATTTGCCATATAATTTAGAAATGTAGAATTGTGTTATGCAGAATGCTATACACCCCATTTGTAAAATAGGATGCTGTGTATTAAAATAAAAACTGGTAAGGCAGGGAATAGAGATGCTCAGGAGATAGAACCCGGAAGAATATTTTTGGTTCTCTGGGCCTAATGTTTGTGTCTATTATGTCTTACAATACACCTCACAACAGACAATTCTGGCAACATTATACCATATCTCACTAAAAAGTGTGTTGTGTACACATAATCAAACTTATTCACACACTGTTATAGCAAGAAGTAGGAATTATTATTATGCAGTTTGAGTCTAGCAGTTTTAGTTGTTATAGAAACAGCTGCTTGATTTGAGTGCACGTACGTTGTAGGGAGAGTGGCACAGTCTCAAAAAACGTATTCCGTGTATTTCTTTTCCTATCTAAACATAATAAGGTGTGTACACATTAAAGACATGTATGTTGCTATGTTCCAGAAAATGCAGTAACAGTGGGTCTGATGTTACTTACAACTAGTCTTGCTGATCCTATAGCAGTTAACCTGTCTTGAACTCAACTGCTTAAAACTGCTTAAAACAGCACTCACTGATGCACTTATCTTACTGTACTATACCTTTATTAAATTGTCTTAAACTTGTTGAGAGAATTGCTTTAAAACGTAAACTGTTTACCATGTTGTTAGTCGCTTTGGTTAAAAATGCGTCAGCCAAATGTAATGTAATGTTCTTACGACTGGTAGCAGTGAGCCGCAGACACAACCCATTCGCTGGAGATCAGGGAGCCCCCACAGAAATGGTATCCAGCATTCAAAGACACCTGGTAGGGCACGCTATGTCTTTTGCACTCCTTCCCTCCAACAATTTTATCGTCCTCACTCTTTGCAGGGGCAGCAGCTAATACAAAGATAAATGTTACAGTTGGTAATTACTTTATGCCCACTTTCCGTAACATGATACAAAACTTAATGCAATAACATCCTGATAAATGTAGGTACAGCACGAATGACATTTGAAGGGGAGATATACCTATTTGACATAAATCTAAAAGATAGCATTAAAGGAGATTTTGACAAAAAGGCAAGCATGTATTGCAGGCTGTGTGCAGAAAGGTATGCACTATGTATAACTAGGTTCCACGGTTTAAGACTCACATGCAACTGCAAAACACACCAGGAAAACAATGGGTCTCATCGCGTGATCTTGTGTGGTGGAAGAAATTCAGAATCCGAGAAAGATCTCATATATTTGTCCGCAGCCTTTACAATCTATTACACTCAAGGACATCAGTTCCTACGTGACAGAACATGGCGCTGTATTTTAACAAGTAGGAATCAATGTTCTCGTTGCATGTTATTGATTAGCAGCAGTTAATCTAGCAGACATTTTTTTGATCAGAGAGGTGTTCTGTCATGTGCATTCCCAGGGAAGATTTACAGCTGCAACCACCTGGCAATGCAAAAGGCTTTGCTAAGCAGAACTGACTCACCACTAACAGGTGCACAATACTGTGAATCCCCATGGCATGTTAAAAAAATGGTGTCTTACTTAAGTTCATATTTTGACATGTTTCGCATGGTTTAAATGAAGCCAAATGTATTTAAATATTATTATATTATTAACTGTACATTTTTTTAAACATACCCTGGTATTGTATTGTTTTGCTGTATCACACACACACACACACACACAGGATATGCACAAGTACATTCATACTCATACTAATATTACACATGTTGTTATACAAACACACTCATGCATGCATATTCTTTCTCACTTTCTAATTTAGAGGGTTTGTTTGTAGTGGTGTGTGGAGAAATGTAGCCCAACACATTCTCATAATTGTTTACAGAAATTATTTATCAGAATAAAAAACATCACTGAAGTCTTGTTTACCAAACAACTTTATTTAGACCCATGTGTAGTTGGGAATCCACCACATCACAACAACCTGCCTGTATTAACAGTATGGAGAATTCTTTTTTCATAATGGTTTATGAAAAGTTGTACAACAAAAGTACTTATATGCCTCCTGTTTGGTAAAATACCTCAAGCCTTGTATAAGTTAAACTTGAACTTGGAGGAATATGTTTAATTAATTAGTTTTGGCCATTTTTAAGTGAATTAGTTGTGACAGCTGGCAATGTAAAGGCCATTATATTTTCCCACTTAAACCATTGGAAATTGTAACTACACATCATTTGTATTCCTTAAGGAAGTAAACCTTTGTTGTAAAGATAACATAGCGGGTAGTAAAGACCCCATAGCTTTATCTTGTACCTGATTTGTATACGCTGGGTAAAGCAGGGACTTCCTGTGATAGGCCTACCCATTGCTTCCTGAATGAGTTGCCCAGGGCTTTCCATTCCAGTGATCTAAAGGCATATCTGTTCAACATGCACTTAGTAATTAAAGCATTTCTTATGAGTTATGGTTTGCACATTATAGTATTTGTTTATTTTCTTTAGGCTATTGATTGAATTGACATTATTGTTTGTTATTGCTATTCTTCTTAATGTAATCTTACCAACATTTTAAAACCATCCACTGTTAATTTAACTATTGTATAACCATAACCAAATCCCATAACCGTAACCATAAATCAGAATAAAGTAATGTCATCACAGATTGAAAGGAATAAGCCAGATTAAGAATTGTCCCTTATCGGCAAAACAGTTGGTACAGCACCATGTGAAGTGACCCATATGTTACCTATACGTTATTATTTGACAGACACGTGTATGCATGCTATGGATGGCCTTGAATATTAGATAGCAGAGCGTATATGCAGAGTATATAAGGGAGGTTCTGCCCATTCTGTTGCACAGATCACACCATGAAGGCTCTTATTCTCCTGGCTCTGTTCGCTGTGGCTTGTAAGTTTTAGACAGTTTTTTCATTGACAAGAAAATTGGTTTCTCAAAACCTTCAGCAACTGGTCTCTTTACTCAAACATTTACAGACTGTTGAAGAAGATGCCCCTGTCCCAATTTTTAAAGACATGTTGGGGGCATCAAATTCAAAATGAAGATTTTCCAAAAACCATATGATATGTTGTTTTAGCAATATTCTTAATTAAAAATAGGGCTTATATGATTTGCAAATCAAACCATTCTGTTATTATTTCACATTTTACACAGTGGCCCAACTTTTTCGGAAATGCAGTTGTTCACAAAATTAAATCTCATCATTACATCAATATATCACTAATAATCACACCCTCATAATTTTGGTGCAGATGCCGCCCCTCTGGAGGAGGACGACAAGATCGTTGGAGGGTATGAGTGCAAGAAGAACGCTCTGCCCTACCAGGTCTCTCTGAACTCTGGATACCACTTCTGCGGAGGTTCCCTGATCAGCAGCACATGGGTTGTGTCTGCTGCCCATTGCTACAAGTCGTGAGTATCTGTTTTGAATTTTAATTTCAATAAATTGGTCTGGGCAATTATGATTTATTTGCAGATTCTTGTAAGGCTGCAATTTGCTTTCAAATCAAACATTCAAACTCTATTTTTCTCTCTTGCTTTAAGCCGCGTTGAGGTGCGTCTTGGTGAGCACAACATTGCTAGCAATGAGGGCACTGAGCAGTTCATCAACTCCGCCAAGGTCATCCGCCACCCCAGCTACAACAGCGGCAACCTGGACAATGACATCATGCTGATCAAGCTGAGCAAGCCCGCCACCCTCAACAGCTACGTGAAGGCCGTGGCCCTGCCCTCCAGCTGTGCCAGCTCTGGAACCCGCTGCCTGGTCTCTGGCTGGGGCAACACCAGCGGAAGTGGCAGTAAGTCGACTCTAGTAACGACAACGCCAGTGCTATGCCTGCCGACTTGATAAGGAGCATCACTATTATTCCTTGTTGTAAACCCACAGGCAACTACCCTGACCGCCTGAGGTGCCTGGATCTCCCCATCCTCAGCGACAGCTCTTGCAGAAGCGCCTACCCTGGTCAGATCACCTCCAACATGTTCTGCGCTGGATTCATGGAGGGAGGCAAGGACTCTTGCCAGGTAATGTGCAGTCATTTGTTACATTTTCATCGCAGGCACTCTGATCGGCAACATGCGGTATTCCATATGTAATGTGATATGCCATTTTCTCATCACACTGTGTCACATCCTTGTCCAGGGTGACTCTGGTGGCCCGGTGGTGTGCAACGGAGTGCTGCACGGTGTTGTGTCCTGGGGCTACGGCTGTGCCATGAAGAACAAGCCCGGTGTCTACGCCAAGGTGTGCAACTACAATTCCTGGATCAGCAGCACCATGTCCTCCAACTAAATTTCATGTTGAGGATACGACTAACATGCAGTAGAGCTCATACCAACAGCTCTTCAGTCAAATTTCAATAAAAAAAACACCTATGTTGAAATGATATCACTATTTTGTTGTCCTTTTTTAGTAAAACATGTCGTCATTGTTTTTTTAACTTAGTTTTATACATGACAGATATTATGATGTTGAAATTTTTTGACATGGCATTAAATTGCTTAAAAGATGAAATTCATAACCAAGAAATGTAAAATAACTAACTTTTATCCATTCAAACTTGAGAGGAACAATATTGTTTGGTGTATAATTTATTTCCTTGATGGGGAAATTCAATAGCCTGGCTCCGCCCTCCTAAATACTTCCGCTCAATTTTCATATCCCTTCAGTATGTCGTCTGGGTCTGCAGTATATTCGCGGGTTTTTTCCTGCAAAAATCTGCAGGTCCAATCAGCGAACAGAGGGAGTGGCTGAGAACAATGACGTTGAGGTTGTGCGCTAGTTTGAGCCAGAGCCAGACATACGTCACGACCAAACGTTAGCGATTGGTTATGGCAGATCCAGAGTGGCTCTGTTTTAAACTTCAACAGAGTACTCTGTAACGCTTGGCAATGGAAAGTGGCCAGACTCTCTGTACATTATGAAATGTATGAGAGTCTGGTAGGACTAGGCTAGAAATTTAAATGATCAAAGATAAAAAAAAACAGTGTCACATCATTGAAGAACATTTTACCATACAGTATGTTCTGTTACTGTTTTACAAGTACAAGACCTCACTAGGTATCAGTGGATTACACTTAATGCAAAAATAAATTGTCATTTACCCAAATTACCTAATTTCCTGGTCCTCTCTCTATCAAAGCTGAGACCTACTAAAACTGCTGAGAAGAGATAACTACACTATTTTTTGTTGCAACAGGTAACAGGCCACATACCTTAACAGGCCACATAACATTTTCATTTCAGATATACACAGGAAAGGTGTAAAATCCCATGTGCTATAGGTAGGGGATTTCCCCAATGTGGCTGATCAACAACAAGCCTATTAAAGGAGAATTCCGGTGTGATATTGACCTAAAGTGTGTTGAAACATGATACCGAGTGTGAACGTTATGTCTCATAGCCCATCTCGGCTTGTCCCCTGCACTCCAAAATCTGGCTTAGTTAGCCGATGCTACCAACAGCTTTTTCAATGGTGGTGCTTCGCATCGGGCTAGCCATGCAAATAAATCACTGTTTTACACCATTTACGAGGCTCAATGTATCTCCACACTTCATTGGTAGACTTCGAGGGCCCTGACATTTAAAAGCGAGACATTGAGAACTTTGAAAAAGCACTGGTAGTTTACTTACAAGACGATTTATGCAGACAGTATCTTCAATGGTTTAGCGTTTGCAGCCATCTTGAATTTAGTCACGATAAGTCGAAATCGGCGACAAGTAAGAATGAACAGGTATGATAAAGGGATCAGATTCCAAAAATAATTAAGTGGAAATGCATGGATTCCAGTTTCTTCCAGTAGCAGCAACTGGAATCCATGCATTTCCATGGAATTATTTTTGGAATCTGATCCCTTATCATCAGGGACGGATTAAACAAATATGGGCCCCTGTGCACAATATCAAAAAAGGCCCCCCTTCCCCCTGACCGCGACGCGCGCGAGCGCGTTTGAGCGTGCAAGTGACGTGCGTGTGCAGTCAGCACTTCTCTCTTTGCTGTCGCTGAGCAGGCTGGTGCACAATTTCACACAATGAAAATGTAGTACATTGTGTCATATATTATAACTCAGGCCCACACAGAAATTAATTCCAGCTGTTTTTATTATTAGGCTGTAATCTCCCTTTGCTGTCCAAACAGTCTACAGCAACATTTTTCACTAAACGGACCGGACACATTTGTCATATCTGACAGAGCGGTAGCAGGGACGTTGATAGTATTTTGTGAGAGGTGGTGCTGATCAAATTTCGGGGGGTTCGGGGGAAGAAAATTTCGAAATTCTGGCTGTTAAATATACCCTTTTAACGCAGTTTGGAAGGGGCATACAAACTTTAACAGAGCAAGCAGGGCCCGTTTTCTGTCTGACTCAGGTGACGTGAACATACCTGCATGATAAGGTTTTCACTTCACTGCTGCTTGACACTACCTTGCATGGAGACATATTTCACGCTAACAGTGGAGATGTTAGCAAAACTATAGCGTTTGGTAGATGCAGATCATCTCCCTAATTAATTTATTTGCCGACAGCCCACATTATGCGCTCACTCTAGCGAGACGAGTGAAATAAGTGTAGGCCTATCTGTCATCGGCATCGCCATAGGCTATTTGCTACGATATAAGCTACTGTTAGGCCTACAACAAGTCGCGATTTATTAGGCTATCCAATCGCTATGCTGTTTTCATGAACATTGCAGGAATCCACTTCATTCACCTACCCACGAGTGGGTCAGTTTCACTTTCGCAAACACGCATACACATTGAATGAGCACTCATAGCCTACCACTTCCACCTAATGTTATGCCTCTATATTTTATGAATTAATTTATTGATCAGGAAAACATTTAGTTTATTTTCTTTCGGTCCGCGGTTCCATTACACCATATAGTTGTGCCGCAAATTAACAGACAGAAGCAACGGGCATAATCTAGCCTAAATTCATGGCAATTTCTTGGCACAAGCCATGATCCGTCCCTGCTTATCATACCTGTTAATTCTTACTCGTCGCTCGACATAAGTTTACACTTGGTATCATGTTTCAACACACTTTAGGTCAATCTCACACCTTTAAAGCTGCAGTTGGCAAGTCTGACAGAATGAGGGGACTTAGCCAAAATTTTGAATGTTTACAACTCTCATGCCCCTCCCCCACTAGGCTACCACCGAGCACCCTCTCATCAAGTTCGTGCTCGTCAGTGCCAGTGCCAGTAACGCGTTCCGCGCTCCGCACACGCACATCACGCACTGCGCGTAGGGCACCAAGTGCCTGGGGGGCACCAATAAAATCTTGGTCGTGAAAAATCATCACAATAGGCTACTAGTATAAATAACAAATAAAATATGTCTAAAGCATGTTAATATGCAAAAGCAATACAAATGTAATAGGCCTAGACTAAATTAGTCGAGAAAAAGGTGAATCTCCTGTGCGGCCCTCTCTCCAGTCTCCCTCTGGTGCCCCCCTCCCCCACCTCCCAGTGGTCTGTTCGATTACGCCTCAATTTTTAGGCAGACACCTTTGACATGGCCTCAAGAGTCGGGGGCGGAAAAAAAGAAAAAGAAGAGACATGATACTCGCGCGGCGCTTGCAGGTAAGACAATGTTTTAAATTTAAAAAAAATGTTTTGTGTTGTGGCCCTTGCGTGTATGCATGTCTATGCTTTAAACTTTGTAACGTAAGCTCCTACTAGCCATGTTCATGTTCAAGTGTTACGTTGACTGATGCTGGCTAGCTAGTTATTTTACGTTGTGGATATGGATATTGATTATGGGTTATTGAATGCACTCGGCTGTTTTCTGTTAACGTTAGCAATTGGTGCATAAGACTAGCAATCCTTCCTCAGGTTGCTAGCTAGCAATGGTATTTCCGATTATGCTTAAACTGGGCTTGCTATTTCTTTTAGCCATCAGATATAGTCAGATAACGTTAGCCTATTAGTCTAGTTTGCTTTGCATTTCAGGACGCTTTTCGGCGTTTGTTATCAATTATGATCAAACGATCTGATTGTGTAGTGAAAAAGTAACGCTACAAGTGACACGTAACCTAGATGAGTGGGAAACGGCTCTTGTTAAGGTGAACTTTGGAAAAACCCTGTAACTGAACTTGATGTGATTTTGCCAAATTAGACAGCTTTAGATAAGTTTAGTTGTTGTTCTATGTGGTTATTTTCAAGAGGTTCATAGAGGGCGACATGTGTTGGTGGAACTGCAATTAGAAAAAAAAAAAAAACAATCTCAGTGTTTGTAGATTTCCATATTCACAGAGTTGTCAAATTATGTACAGAATTATTATATTGTGCCTAGACCTCTTTTAAAGGTAAAATAGAGTTTTGAATTTTACATTTTCACATAGTGTCATGACACATAGGCCTAAACCTAAAAGACTAGCCTAATGTGTGCAATATCTTTGTATGATGGTTCAATCAAAAATGCATTTCAGTAGAATCCCTGAATATTTTGTCTTGTATTTCTGAATGCAGGGTCAATGCTAAGATGCATGCAAGGAGCAACTCAAGGCCAGGAGGAAGAATTAGATCAACCATCAGTTCTAGTCCACAACACCAGCCACCAACCAGCTCTGCAACAGCACTCAGCCCTGACCAACAATCATCAAATAGCCCAGGTACAGATACAAGTCGACACACAACCGCATCTGCTTCTGAAGGCAGAGTGAGTCCTGTCACTGAGGGGCCATCAGCAAGTGACACTGCAGAAACATCTGCCCCCTCCAACTGATCCTGCTCTATGGTCAGCTCACATTTTAGATGCTGATGTGTGGAAATTCAGAGAGAGGGCCTTTTAAAGTCAGCTCTGATTTTGTAAATAAAGAGAACCTAAGAAATTCTGAATGGTTGTTATTCCTTTGGTGGGGGTTGGGGGCTTGGGGGCACCACCAAGCATTTGTGCTTAGGGCACCCAAATGGCTAGCGCCGGCCCTGCCCACAAATTACATAAAATCTCCCGAACCCAGAGCCAACAAGAGCACACAAGCCAGACCGGACTTCAAATCGCGTGTGCATATGAGTTTAACGCGCACACAACGGAGAGGGAGAGAGAGAGAGGAGTGGTGCGTTTGTGCCTGCAGCACATCCAAGACATAGAGCATCCTAGTCTGTTTTTCTAAATCAACCAATCAGTTTTCAGTGTAAGTGTGCTTATATCTCTTTTCTCCCAAACTTTATTAATCAGTTCAGTCAGTGTATCTAGGAACAGGAGCGTCATGGCAGCGTCAGTGCCCCTCAAAAAGGAAGATTTAAGACCCATTTCACATCAGATAGATAGATACTTTATTGATCCTCAAGGGGAAATTCAAGAATCAGACTATCAGACTACACAAAAGTGTACCCAATTGTCTCATAAGATTAAAACATAATGATTTATGAACAATTTCTATCAATAGGCCTTCCTTATTTGGTGTACTTAGACATTATTGAACAAACATCTGAATTTCAGTATCCAAGTAGGTTAGGTTGGGATGTCTGCTATACATTGCTGACATTACCGTTAAAATGCACTTCCTGTATAGTGAGTATTGGCAAAACCGGTTATCATTTTTATGTTGAGGCGGTGGGGGTGTTGTCGGCAGCTGCTGAAAGTAACTAATAAAGTAACTTGTAATCTAACTTAGTTACTTTTAAAATCAAGTAATCAGTAAAGTAACGAAGTTACTTTTTAAAGAAGTAATCAGTAATCAGATTACTTTTTCAAGGTAACTGTGGCAACACTGGTCAGTGCACACCAGACTGCACCAGACTGTGATTGACAGTCAGATCCCACACAGCCCTGCTCTGATTGGACCAGAAGAACCGGGAGCTGTGGATTTTTGCAAAACAAATAACAGGCTCTAAATGGAGGTAAGTGCAGGGATTTTTTTCTAAAACTGGCTGATTTATGTTGTTCTGTCGGAGCATAGTATCAGTTTCAGTGAATATGATCAAAAAAATCTTGCCAACTGCAGCTTTAAGCATTGACAACATGATGCGGGATACAACAACAATGCACAAATGGCTGGCGGCAGTCGTAAAGCTGCCATGTTGTAACAAAATATAGCCTCAAGCGGCAACAATCGGGATCCAAGCAGTTGGAGACCCACCGAGACAATGGGGACACTTGTGGACTAAATACACTGGGGAGCGAGACACAGGTGAAGACACTGAAACAATAACCCGGTCTAGGTGAGGGGCGGAGATACAGGTATGAGGAAAACCAGGAACAGGAAGCACATGACATAGGACACAGGAAATAAACATACAGTAGGAGCACATGGCACAGGAGGTAAACAAAGGAGACACCATGGAATACAAAAATCTTAAAGAAGCATAAAACACTTGCATACATTGTATTTCTTACATTTTGGTACAACTCAAGTACTCATTATCTAGTGCACAGAGTCAGTAAAATCCTCCAAATAACCTCAACCCCAAAACAGAAAAAGTGGATGACCGGTGGTGCTGCGCTGCATATAGCGCATACCCGCTTTTTGCGCCTGGATCTGAGAGGGTTAATTGGTTATCGATCATGACTCCTAAGTTTCTCGCTGCCCTGATAGGGCAAAATAAGAAGCCTGAATGTCGAATTTGAAGTAGTAACGTAACATGTTGAGGGAGGCGGTGGTCAGAGGGATGGTTTGCATGCATTTGCGTCACAGTCTGTCTTTGTTCAAATTCACCTGTTTTTTAAAGTGGTGATTTCAAAGTCTGAGATTTGCATATGAACATACCCTTCACCTGTGTCTCGTTCCCCAGTGTATTTAGTCCACAAATTCTTCGATAAGCAACAAGTGTCCCCATGGTGTCCAACTGCTTGGATCCCAATTGTTGCAGCTTGAGGCTATATTTTGTTACAACATGGCAGCTTTACGACTGCCGCCAGCCATTTGTACATTGTTGTTGTATCCCCCATCATGTTGTCAATGCTTAATACGCTTGTTGATCAGCCAGATTGGGGAAATCCCCTACCTACAGCACATGGGAATTGACACTTTTCCTGTGTATATCTGAAATGAAAATGTTAGAGGTATGTGGCCTGTTACCTGTTGCAACAAAAATAGTGTAGGTTATCTCTTCTCAGCAGTTTTAGTAGGTCTCAGCTTTGATAGAGAGAGGACCAGGAAAAGAAGTCATTTGAATGACAATTTATTTTTGCATTAAGTGTAATCCACTGATACTTAGTGAGGTGTTGTACTTGTAAAACAGTAACAGAACATACTGTATGGTAAAATGTTATTCAATGATGTGACATGTGTTTTTTTTTAATCTTTGGATCATTTGAATTTCCCCATCAAGGGTATAAATTATACACCAAATAATTTTGTTCCTCTCAAGTTTGAATGGATAAAAGTAATATTTTACATTACTTGGTTATACATTTTTCATGCAATTTAATGAAATGTCAAAAAATTTAATATTTTTAATATGTGCCATTTCAACATCATAATATATGTCATGTATGAAAGAAACTAAGTTAAAAAACAATGACAGCATGTTTTACTAAAAAACGACAACAAAATAGTGATCATTTCAACATATGTGTTTTTTTTTATTGAAATTTGATTGAAGAGCTGTTGGTATGAGCTCTACTGCATGTTAGTCGTATCAACATGAAATTTAGTTGGAGGACATGGTGCTGCTGATCCAGGACTTGTAGTTGCACACCTTGGCGTAGACACCAGGCTTGTTCTTCATGGCACAGCCGTAGCCCCAAGACACAACACCGTGCAGCACTCCGTTGCACACCACGGGGCCACCAGAGTCACCCTGGACAAGGATGTGACACAGTGTGATGAGAAAATGGCATATCACATTACATATGGAATACCGCATGTTGCCGATCAGAGTGCCTGCGATGAAAATGTAACAAATGACTGCACATTACCTGGCAAGAGTCCTTGCCTCCCTCCATGAATCCAGCGCAGAACATGTTGGAGGTGATCTGACCAGGGTAGGCGCTTCTGCAAGAGCTGTCGCTGAGGATGGGGAGATCCAGGCACCTCAGGCGGTCAGGGTAGTTGCCTGTGGGTTTACAACAAGGAATAATAGTGATGCTCCTTATCAAGTCGGCAGGCATAGCACTGGCGTTGTCGTTACTAGAGTCGACTTACTGCCACTTCCGCTGGTGTTGCCCCAGCCAGAGACCAGGCAGCGGGTTCCAGAGCTGGCACAGCTGGAGGGCAGGGCCACGGCCTTCACGTAGCTGTTGAGGGTGGCGGGCTTGCTCAGCTTGATCAGCATGATGTCATTGTCCAGGTTGCCGCTGTTGTAGCTGGGGTGGCGGATGACCTTGGCGGAGTTGATGAACTGCTCAGTGCCCTCATTGCTAGCAATGTTGTGCTCACCAAGACGCACCTCAACGCGGCTTAAAGCAAGAGAGAAAAATAGAGTTTGAATGTTTGATTTGAAAGCAAATTGCAGCCTTCAGACAAGAATCAACTCCAGACAAGAATCTGCAAATAAATCATAATTGCCCAGACCAATTTATTGAAATTAAAATTCAAAACAGATACTCACGACTTGTAGCAATGGGCAGCAGACACAACCCATGTGCTGCTGATCAGGGAACCTCCGCAGAAGTGGTATCCAGAGTTCAGAGAGACCTGGTAGGGCAGAGCGTTCTTCTTGCACTCATACCCTCCCACGATCTTGTCGTCCTCCTCCAGAGGGGCGGCATCTGTACCAAAATTATGAGGGTATGCATTTAGGACTAGACTCAAACATGCAAGTCAGTCCACTGAGAGAGAGAAGACAATTTAATGGTCTGAAAGTTTCCATACTCACAAGCAACGGCAAAGAGAGCCAAGAGAATCAAAGCCTTCATGACTGCAGTGTCTGTGAAATGACCAGTGTACTGGACAAGGAGTGACCGGTTTATATAGGCCTGCTCTTTCTATGTGTCTGTCAAGTATTAACTAGTATGTGAAATGGCAGGTGTATGAATGTGCTTCTGTAGGTTAAAATTGTACCTTGTGTACATATGATACCACATCAGATATATGTCCCTCTGTGGAAATGTAGCCAGAGCACAGTCCAGAAGATAAACTCCGTAACAAACAAGAGAAAATAAGTATAAATATAACTTTAATTGGCTTTGAGTCCTGAAAAAAAGGCAATGTGCCAAAATAGCAAAATCCAAATATATGTAAAAGCAACAACAAATGACGGCACATACAAAAAGAAGCAAAAGACAATATTTAACAAATAACAAAATTGAATACATCCTGACATAGTCTATACTTAATCAAAAATTCCATATCTAAGAGAAGCAAAAGAACAACAAATTGTGGGCTGCGACAAAACCACATTGTTGCACTTTTCATCCATTTGTTTTTTGATGCCATATGGTGATTACAGTCACAAGTGAAAAAAGGGTTACCCTTTACATTTCACAGGCCACTACAATTCTGCATTAAGTGTTTATGGCTGAGCATTCACAGACTCAAGACTTCTCAGTGGTCAAATCTGTGAGTGCACAAACACAGATGTTGAGACTGCTAATGGCCTCAACTGTTATTTGGACGAGTTAATCAATTATTTAATTATTTCCCTTGGACTGAAATGCCACGGGCCTGCGGTCCATGCCATATGATGAATAGCCACGTCACTGGGATATACGTAGTTGTAGACTCTGGAAGTTCAGAGTTCACAGCTTCAAGTCCTTCAAGTTGTTTACGCATCGTCCACTGACAACAGGTGCCATCTGATTTAAGCTAGCAGCATTGCATCCACCAGCACTAGACACCATACACTGTGAAATAGTGAGTAAGCAAGATAGAATTTAGTAGGCAGGAAATTTGACTAAGTTAGTCATTAGATAACAGCTGTTGATTGATTCACTGAATCACTTGGGCACAAAAGTTACCCTATAAGCAATAACTGCAGGAATGCAGGCCTTATCCAAACTAATAATGCTGGGCTACATGTTTCACGTGCACATTGTAGGCTACCTTTGCTACTATGATTCACATAGTTTTAGGCTATTTGATTTGCTACTTTGTTTCAGAAGTTGAACAAATAAGTAAAAATAACCAAATCCTTTCTGGTCTATTGAGCATTTTTTACTGATCTGATATAGCAGTCAATTAATCGACTAAAAAATTGACCACTTTCATATTGCAAATTGATTGCATTGCAGCTTTATCCAGCTTTAGCCTAATCAGTTTAGGGATATACCCAAATATCAAGTGCATATTTTCTAACCTTTCATATTACAACATCTTTGTAACCAAGGCGTAGCCTACTTTATGCTTTTCGAAATAGACGTAGGCTAAGAAGTGATTTCACACGATTCACGATTTTTGAACTTCGTTCCCTGTACCTTTTATAATGACGTCTAAATCTCGCGACGTTAAACAGTCTGTGTTCAAGAAAGACTTTCAAACAGGCTAGGTTATACTGCACAGTTTTGACGATGTGATAATGTTGTTCCTTGTTAATGCGTATATATGTCGTAAGGTGAGTAGAAGAACATTTCATCTTCTGTAGTCTCGTTTACTCAGTGTGTAAACAAAGCAATGACATTTCACCGCAACCGGGGTCTGGCAAATGTAATGAAATCGTGCTGGCTAACATAGCCTAATTTATGCAGAATGCGCATCCATTGCGGATGTGGTGCAGAATAAATGCGCAGTGCGCATTTACCTACAAGTTAGCCAGTCAGATTGTGATCTTATTTTTTCTATGAAGTGTAATCTTTGTCGTTGAAATAGTAATTTCTGATATGGCTTTTCTGTCTAGTTCTACCTATTAGCCTTTTATGTGTGGAAGCCCCCCTTCACGTTAATTTAACAAACTAGGCCGGGCTTTGCAAGTCTGTGCAATGGCTTTGTGTTGGTTTCTGCCTAATGTTTTCGGTAAATGTATATATTTGTTTATTTATCAAGTAATACGTCCCTCTTACTAGTCGTGTATCTTTGTATAGGCAATGGACCTACTGTGTTAGGTAAGCTAGTTGACGCCTGTGACATTTTTGCCAAGAGCTGGACTACTTTATTTTTTCCCAGCTGCCCTTTTTCATTAGCCTACGTAATAGTCATAGTTTTACCACCAGTGTACATTCAACTTCAACCAAACAATATTTAGGCCATTCAGGAAATATATTTATGAAACCTGATTGTTCTGTTTATTGAGTGCAAGACAACTTCTGTCTAGTTGAGTGAATGGCGCTGCCTCTGACAACTTGGTTAGTGTGTCTGCGAACCAGGCCTGATTAATGACTGAATACTATGAGGAGGGGGGGCTGCTATACGAGCACTCGCCTCCCAAGCACATCAAAGAGGAGTCACCGGAGGGACCCTGCGGAGGAGGCATCTCGGAGGATGGCTTCCCCCGGGAGGATGATGACTCGGAGGGGAGCTGTGATCATAATGGCAGCCTGCCGGATGGGCTTCCTTTCAATGTTGTGGTGGTGCACCCTAATGTTGTGGCGCCAGGCCTGTCATCCGACGACCTTTTTTACACTGAACAGAGTAAGCCAGTTCCTTCATTATTGTCAGCCAGGTACTTTCATGTTTATGGCTAGAGAGCATTGACTTTGCTGGGAGTTTGATTTAGTTTTGTTTTTTTCCTCTCTGTAGATAGAGGAGTGTCTTCTACACTGGCAGCAGGAAGTGGAGGCAAGCGTAAGAGTCGTTTTAGCGGAGCTGAGCTAGAAGTCCTGGTGTCCGAGGTGACGCGCTGTGAAGGCGAACTCTTTGGCCCTGCAGGGAGGCTCCGGCGCCGTGAGAGGGAGCGCATCTGGGCTGGAATACTCGAAAGGGTCAACGCCGTCTCCAGAGTCCCGCGGACCTTACGCGAGGTGAAGAAGCGATGGGATGACCTCAAGAGACGAAATGGTGGGAGGCTGGCAGACGCCAGGTATCGCAGCTGCTACGTGCCATCCAGCAGGGGAGCGTCGGTTCTGGGGAGGTCTGCTCAGGCAAGCCCCAGGCTTCAACAGGGCCATCAGAAACAGAGTTCCCGAGGAAAGGGCAGTAACATGAGTTTCTCTGACACAGACGCAGGTAACTATTCATTAGTTCTCTCTTTTTAAGACATGTCAATCTTGTTGTTTTGTCAGTATGTAATACTCCGTCCACTCAACCACAGTCGTGGCCTACTGGTTAGGGCTTCGGACTTGTAACCGGAGAGTTGCCGGTTCGAACCCCGACCAGTAGGAACGGCTGATGTGCCTCGGGGAGCAAGGCACCTAACCCCTCACTGCTCCCCGAGCCCCGCTGTAGCAGGCAGCTCACTGCGTCGGGATAAGTGTGTGCTTCAACTCATTGTGTGTTCACTGTGTGCTGTGTGTGTTTCACTAATTCACGGATTGGGATAAATGCAGAGACCAAATTTCCCTCACGGGATCAAAAGAGTGTATATATATACTTATACTTACTTATACTTATAACACTCTGTAAAGTTCACATGAAGATGCAAACTTGTTTTCTGCTCAGCAGGTGGTGGTGAAGGATCTGAGAGGGATGGTTGCGAGAAAGAGGATGAAGCAGGTGAGCATGACGAAGGGGAGGGAGAGTGTGGAGACGGTGCTGAGAGTAGCATGGAAGACAAGTTGGGTTTGGGACTGGGTTTGGGAATAGTGCCTCCGCCAACATCAGAACGTTGGCTACCTCCTTCCCCCCTCTACAGTGCTCCGTTCCTCAACGGGACTCCGCAGCCGAGCCCTCAACCCTCACTAGGGGCCCACCAGGGTCTCCTTGAGGCCCCCCCTCCACGCGTCTCTTGGCTGGAGGATGAACTGCGGGGTCTGGGCGAAGCTGCAGTGCGGCTCGGGGACCGCGTGGAGCAGAGTCTGCGGGAGTTCGGGGAGGGTTTCCGCTGTGACATGCGGACCCTGGTGGCCTCCCAGGAGGCTCTCTCGGTCAGCTTACAGCAAAACAATGTCCTATTGCAGAGGTTACTGGGGCTGCTCGAGAGCCAACAGCAGCAGCAGCAGGCACAGCATCATCTTCAGCCTCAGCCTCATCCACATCAGCAGTCTCAGCAGCAACAGGTGCCACAGCAGCAGCAGCCGCAGCATAATCCGCCCTTACAACCAAATCAGGTTCTACAGCAGCAACAGGAACAGGAACGTCAACATCCTACAAACTCGAATGATCAGCTAACCCCGTCACTTCCTTCTGAGCCAACACCCCCTGATATTTTGGATGGTACAGCCCATCCTGATCGATTGGCAAGTGTGAATGGCACGACCCAGCGGTCCCGACGGGGGAGGACAGGTGATCAGCGCCGTAGAAGAAGACGCTAATGCTTGATATCCATGCTTTGATGAATGTTCGATTATTTATTTTACTTTCAGGTATTCATTGAGACGTCACCTTCACTCAGAGAAATGCCATCTGTCTCCTTGCTGTCTTATAAGTGACTATAAGATCACCTATGCTATACAATGTATCAATGATTTATACATTTTGGTTTGAAGTAATTATTACAAAAACTCAATTTTTGCAATTGCATTAATTAAGTGACTTGTCGGAGTTGAGTAAAAGTTATTGTTGAAACCTGATGGGTCGACAATCATTATTAGAATTACCTTAAGCACTTTTGAATGCTATTCACACATAGTCAAGACTCTTGAAAGTGGGAATTGTAATGACGGGAAACAGGAATTATATTGAGATTCAGAGATTTCCAATTGGTCATTCCACTTATGTAGGAAAAGCCAGAGGTTCTGTGAATCTCTCCTATAATTTGACATATATAAGGGTTGTAACCATTCCTCTAAATGAGGTTTACAGCAGAGTAATTTTAACAAGATGAACAGGGCTTACATTTGTTGCATTTTATTAGGACACATTAAATATTTTTCTCATGTTCAAAGAAAAAAAATGTGTTCCTTAACAAGCATGTCAGAAACTTATTCCAGAAAGCACTTTTATCCTATTATTGATTCCACATTATTGTGGTTTTAAAAAAACAAAAATACAGTATACAGTATGTCAGCTACTGATATGCATTGTGATTCTGCATGCAGATTCTGGTTTGTTAGCAAACTAGTGCAAAGCCTTTGCGAGGAGGAAAACTTTTACCATTTTGCACAATTTGTATATGAGGGGTATATATTCTGGCAATATCTGTATATTATATTGTATCCTGTTGTCCTACTAACCAGAATGTAAAATAAAGGCAATGTTAATGGAAATGAGCAATGAGCTAAAATTGTGTGACTAAGTGAACATTCTGTTAACATTGCATGTGCATACAAAATGTGTCAAATACACAACATTTGATTTTTTTTATACCTGTTCTTGACTTTTGGTGATACAAAAACTCCTGACTCCCTCAAGTTTGGTTGAGTTAGAGTGTGCTTGTTTTGAGGTTGTTCTGTTTATCAACCCTACTGAATACAACATTTTGCAACATTTAACATATTGATCATCTAGGAGAATATATTACACATTTCATCCCCAAAACAGAAAAAGTTGGGACATTGTGTAAAATGCAAATAAAAACAGAATGTGATAATATACAAGTCTCGTAAACCCATATTTAGCAGCAAAAAGGACATAGACAACATATCAAATTCGACTATTTCATGGAAAATATATGTTAATTTTGAATTTAATGCCAGCAACATGTTTTAAAGAAAAGCTGGGGCGGGAGCATGTTTACCACTGTGCTGCTTCACCTCTTGATTTAACAAAATTCTGTAAATGCTTAGGAACTGAGGAAACCAGTTGCTAGAGTTTTGAGAATTGAGTTGCTCAACAGTATGGGGTATTCTTAGTCATGTTTTTCATTCCATTATGCACCTAATTTTACAAATCTGAACTGCAGATAGGCCATTTTAGCACCTGGGCTTATCTATGGATAAATGCTGTTTAAATATGTGCAGAATTCCTTTTGGCATTGTTTGCCTGAAATATTTTTAGGTCTTCCCTGGAAAAGACATTGCTTGGATGGCAGCTCAACACCTGTATACATCATTCAGAATTGATTGTGCTTTGCCAAATGTGCAAGATTGCATGCTGTAGGCACTAATGCTCCTCCACACCGTCATGGATGTTGGGTTTTGAACTGAGCTCTAATTGCAAGTTGGATATGTTGGATACTTGGATAGGCCCTCTCCTCTTTAGCCCAGATGAGTCCATGATTTTCAAAAAGAATGGCAAATTTTGATTGGTCTAACCACAAGACCCTTTTCCATTTAAACAAGCTTAGGCCCAGATAAGACGGTGGTATTTTCTGTGTCATGTCTCAATACAATTTGGGCTGCAGTTTTTGAATCGAGTATCAAACTGTGCACTGGTTCAAACTGGTTATCAGAGGTTTTCTTGAGCCCATACAACACATCTGGAAACAGGTTTGGTGTTGATGCAGCGCCATCTGAGGTCCAAAAGACCACGGCCATCCAATTTGTTTTTCAGTTCTTTCCCTGTTTGCAAAGATTTTGCTGGATTCTCTGAATGTTTTAATAATATTATGTCCTGTAGATGATGAACTCCCCAAATACTTCACAATTCCATCTTAAGAAGAATTAAAGTACATTATTTCATCATTTGTGCCCACAGGTTTACACAGAGTGATGAATACATCTTTACTAAGAGACCCTGCGCCTCTGGGATGCTCTTTTTCATACCCAATTGTGTTGCCAGTTACCCTTATTAGTTGTTAGTTAATGAAATATACCTCCTTTTGTTTTCTTTATCATTACACAACTTTTCCAGCATTTTGTTACCCCCGTCCCACCTATTTTTTTTGAAACATGTTGCTGGTATCAAATTCAAATTGAACATATATTTTCCATTAAATAGTCAAATTTGTCATTTTCAACATTGGTATGTTATCTGTCCTTTTTGCAACTAAATATGAGTGTAAGAGATTTGCAGATTATTACATTCTGTTTTTATTCACTTTTTACACACCGTCCCAACTTTTTCTGTTTTGGGGTTGTATTACACCTTTAAGTCCTTTTGACATTTTATTAGAGATTGTAATGAATTTGATTCCAAGAGAACAACTTTGCTTTGAAGGCTGCATACATAGGCTAATATGTCTTAGGTATAGGCTAGGCTTAACAATATAGGCCTATTTAAATAGTGATTATAAAATGTAGGCTTGTAATCAGGCTATTGTTTTGTTGAATGTATGTATTCATTCACCTTTTTAGTAAGTTTTTATGAACGTTTTTTATGAAGGAAGAAAGCATAATAATTTCTAGATTCAACTCTGGTTCAACCTCCGTGACGACTCTGACGTCATCATTTCGTTCCAGCCATTCTTTCTGATGAAGAGGCAGGCAGAGGGAACATGGCTGCCGAGCACACACAGAACCCCGACAGAGTGCCGAATGACCCGTTAATTAACTCTAGAGATGTAAAGAATGATGCCGAATCTGGCGTTTCTTTAAGAGAACATGATGTTAGTGCAAAGGATTTCGATAACAATGCCGAAGCGAAAGAAAATGTGCAAACAGATGTTGATTCAGGGTTAGTAAGTCATGCAGAATCCAGCACAAGTCTCGTTGATTTGGAGTCCACCGTTTCTACAACAGAGACGAAGAAACCCTCCGTTGTTTCCTCAAGCCTTCAGCTCCAAATGGAATGGTCTGACACGGAGGAAGATTCGGGGCAACCCATACTAAACGACTGTGGGGGAAATGGTAAAGCAACATTGTATCGTTACTGTTACTGTAATTCAGTCTCCGCTAGCTTGCTAATATGTTGTGTGGTTGCTATGCATGTGCAGCCTGTGTGCAGCACGTATTGACAATAATATATCTACTTCATTCTCTTGTTTATGGTTTTTGATTTGTGTACACATAGTTGTTCAATCTTCCGTCTGTTGTTTGTTGACATTTTTTATAATGTTGATATTGATAATGTATGCTATTTTTCTCATTATGAAAGTTATTGTATAGCCAATTAAGTATGACTAGAAACAGCATCATTACAAGAAGTTACTTAACAAGTGAGACATTTTATAGTCAAATGTGCTTTCGATCTGTTAATGAAATATACTGATGTTGTTTACCATTAGCCCTTGAAGCTGATGGAGCAGATGATGTTACACCTGAGCCAAGGAAGGAGACTGTAGAACTTTCATCCGGAGCTGAAACAACATTGAAACGGAAAGTAGAACCACCTCAGCTGCAGGATGATCAGGCTGCATCAGAGGAAGTCAGCAAAGAATTGCATGCTGAAGAACCAGTGGCATTAGAGAAGAAAGGAGTAGGAGGAGGAGGAGGTGGTGAAGATGAGAAAAGAGGAGGTGAAGATGAGAAAGGAGGAGGTGAAGATGAGAAAGGAGGGGGTGAAGATGAGAAAGGAGGAGGTGAAGATGAGAAAGGAAAGACACGAGAGGAGGAGAAAGGAGGAGGAGAAGATGAGAAAAAAAAAGAAGGAGAGGTAGAAGCATCCGAGGAAGGCAAAGTAGAGGAGGAGGTTGTTGTTGTGAAGCAGAGGAAATCTCGTCTGGAATGCCGTGAATGTGGGAAGTGTTTCACCCGTCGAGAGACATACAACCTCCACCGTCACTTCCACATGCACCAGGACGAACAAGCCTCCCTCACCTGCAAAGAGTGCGGCCTCACATTCCAGCACCGGAGCAGCCTCATCAAGCATCGAAATGAACACAAGGAGAAGGAGAAAGCTGAGTCCGTAGCACCCTCAGTACAAGCATCTGTATCGTTTTCAGACAGAAAAGCCCTTATCAAGGCGAAAGACACACAAAATGACCCACAGTGTGAATATTGTGGTAAGACATTTGACACGCTGGCCAAGCTCCGCACGCACAATTGTAAACTGGCCCCAGAGAAGCCGTACCGATGTCCGTTATGTCGCAAGGAGTTTCAGTACAGAGTTTCCATCACTGCCCACATGCAGACACACTCCCTGGAAAGCCCTTTCCGCTGTCTGGAGTGCAACAAGGGCTTTCATTCTGCCATGATGCTGAGGATTCATCAGCGGTCTCACGCTGCTCTCAAGCCCTTTGCATGTCCTGAGTGTGGGATGGTCTTCAGACATCGCTCTGTCATGGAGGACCACCGGCGGAAGCACACGGACGAGCGCCCGTACCACTGCAACATCTGTGGCAAGTTTTTCAAGTACGCCAGCCTCTTGCACCAACACCAGTACCTGCACACGGGCAAGAAGCCCTTCCGCTGCCGCGACTGCGGGAAAGTGTTTGCCTTTTCCCAGAACCTGCGTGCTCACCTCCGCCAGCACCAGAAGCATCCACACAGCTGCCCTCACTGTCTGGACACCTTCTCCGACGAGGCCAAGTTGCAGGAGCACATCGCCACCCACGAGCTGTCGCACGAGGCGTCTGTGGTGGACAAAGAGAATGCTAACTACGCAGTGGAGCAACCACGGCTGTACAACTGCCCTCTGTGCTCACAGGTCTATTACAGACCCGCTGACCTGAGGGTGCACATGCTGGTCCATGAGGCAGAGTATGAGGGCATGAGTAACGGGGTAAAGCAATCGGAGCCGACGTACGCCTGTGCTCAGTGCCCACTGTCGTTTTCAGACGAAGCAAGCCTGCAGTCCCATGTCATTACTCATGAGGCTTCATTCATGAGGAGGGATGTGCGGGGCGGGGGCCTCGGCATGGGGAGGAGAGAGAGCATGCCGGGGAGTGGTATCTACGGTGACCAGATAGACAAGAAACCTCTAAAATGCCGAGACTGTGGCCGAGGTTTTCGCCACCGTTCTGTTCTGGAGTTGCACATGCGCATTCACAGTAAGGACAAACCATACCGTTGCAATGAGTGTGGCAAGTCTTTTAGGTTCGGCAGCTATTTACAACAGCACCTCATCATCCACACAGGCAAGAAGCCATACAAATGCCCTGACTGTGGAAAAGACTTTGCATTCCTCCAGAACATGAGGACCCATCAAAGACTCCACCAACAGAAGCCATTCCGCTGCACGCAGTGCCGCAAAGGCTACAGTGATGAGGACCAACTGCAGCGACACATGCTGTCCCACACAGGAGACAAACCCCATAAGTGCCACCTCTGCAACAAAAGTTTTGGGCTGGCCTACCTGCTTCGAGATCACATGAACACTCACACGGGTGAGAGGCCACATCGCTGCCAGGAGTGCAACAAGTCGTTTCAGTGGCTGAGCAGCTTGTTGGTGCACCAGAAGATTCACACGCGCAAGCATCAAGAGGGTAAGAGGGGCAGGAGAGGGGACAGTTTTAGATCAGACTGGCAAAGATGGGACAGAGCCCCTGGAACAATGATGCTCACCCAGCCAAGCACGTATGCTGCCCCTGTGTCACAAGGCCAAGACTGGCAGGGAAGGATGCCACCGCCACCGCAGCAGTCACAGAGCTTTGCACGTCAATCTGACCCGCAGGAGCTGCCAATGCAGCAGGAGCTGTGGCAGCCTGGCATCGCAGTCACACAGCAATCACAGAAGCGAGAACCACAAAGACAGCCAGAGCCGACAGTGAACACGGTCCATGCCCCGCAGCAACAGCAGCAGCATCAGCAATGGCAAATAGAGCGACAAACCCAGCCAGCCCAGGTGCAGAATGTGACTTGGATTTCTGTGATGGCCCCACAGGCGAACCAAATAGTGCAACAGCAAGCACAGCAAAAGTTACTGCAACAGCAACAACAAGCTCAGGCAGAAGCACTCTCACACTCCTTGCCACAGAGCCGTGCTGAGACGTGTGTGACTTCACAAGCAGGAATTCTGTTTTCCAAACCCCACCCACGCCTAGAAGATGGAACTCTTTCTTGGGGCACCAAAACATCCCCAGTTGTTTCACACATCCAAAGCCCAACAAAGGGCCCAACAGAGCATGAGAGGAGTCCTCTTTCCATCTTATGGGGTAGCACTACTACCTCTGTGCAGCCACAGACCTCAACAGGCACTCTTCCTCATGACACAGGGTCCAGTATTGCCCCCACTAAGCCAAATGAGCAAGAGCCACAGTTATCACACGGGCCTAAAGTTTCAACATCTACACCAACTACCCAGCCTGGGGTGTCCTCTCAATCATCGAAAGATGACACTAAATTATGGAGTTATAAAATACCCATTGGTATAGCCCAAACTATATCAGACCAACCTGGCAATGGTACAGATAAACTACGACAACAATCTCCAGGTTCAGCAAACCAGTCCATGGCGACAAATCAGACACAAATAGACGCTTCTCACTTACCACCAGCGACAGAGAGTACCCTCTGGACATTCCAAGCTACCTCAATCATTCCCAAGACCCTAAGTTCTCAAGACAGCAGTGCAGTAGAACAACTGCAGCAACAACAATTGCAACCACATCAACTAATGCACTTGCAACAACAAAAGCTACAATTGCAGCAGCAGCAGCAGCAACAATTGCAACTGCAGCAGCAGCTGCAGAAACAACAACAGCAATTACAACTGCAGCAACAGCAACAACAATTACAGTTGCAACAACAACTACAGCTGCAGCAACAGCAGCAGCAACAACAACAACAGTTACAGATGCAGCAGCAACAACAACAACAACAACAACAACAACAACTACAGTTACAGCAACAACAAATACAACTGCAGCAGCAAAAGCAACCTCCGTTAGCTTCAACCTGGGTGAATCCCACCACATCTTCACAAATGAGCCCTATAACCATTCAGTATGGAGCACCTCGTTTCCCACACGGGGACGCCCCTGCAGTGTGGGGGTTTCAGACGGCCCCAGGGGGGTCCCAGACATTGTTAACAGGACCAATACAGCAGGGGACAGTGCGAGGCCAGACCCAGTTGCCACTGATGACGGGACCGCAGATAATCATCAACCAGGCCCCACCGTTTCTCTCCCCTGCTCTACGACCACTACCTCCACTTGGCCTGCCAGCTCCACACCCCCTTCACTCCGTTGCAGTCAACCAGATATCGAGGCCGCCACCTCAGAACCTGTTTTTCAACCCACAGGGAATAATAGGCGATAGGCCTCCTCGGCCCTTTGCTCAGATAGCTCCTCGGACTGAGCTGCCTAACCTGACAGGCCGTTTGCCTTTCCCCACAGACCGCCGCCAGTGTGTGATCTGTGGGTGTGCATTCGCTCAAGAACTCGAGCTACAGATGCATTACATGCAGCATGCAAAAGGAGAAATCTGATGTGTACTACAGGAAAACAAGGCAAACGAGTTATTTTTAAGCTGATGTACCTCCTGCTTGAACACTGATTCATGTTCTTATTGTTAATTGTATTAAATTGAGCTTGAAAGGATTGTGTAATCATGTAACTTGAAATGTCATGTTGGAAACATTGGTTATTACTGATGATGTGCTCTGAAATGTTTTATGTCATTGATTTAGCATACATGAAAATGTAAGGACATATGTCAAGGTGATGCACAATTACATTAAAGAAATCCAGATTTTATACCTTTTCTGTGTGTGCCAGGTGCTACATTTTATGATTTAGTTTGAATTGTTCAGGGTCTCATTTATCTGCCAAATAAATGTTTAAAGAGGGTACTACTAGGGTTAGGGTTTTTTATTTAAATTTACATTACAGTTCAAATATCATCCTGTATTTGATTTACTAGCATCCAGACAGATAATTATTTGAATATTGTTTAGATATTTAGCCTAATTATGATTTCAGGATGACATCATTATTGTTAAATCTGGATTTTGCGGCTTTACATTAATGTAGGTCCTAAGCAAAAACTATAACACTGCTAGTGTCATGGTGATTTAAGGGAACTCCATACCACCCTTCTTTTTTTATTATTATTTATTTATTTTTTTTAAACGTTTTTTCATACATCCCCAAATACTGTGGTGGGCTACTATGATTTGTAGGCCTAGCTGAAGAACACATTCATGATATCACTGTTCTTCCTTTGCTGCTTCCTTCCATACTGTGTCTACTTTATGAAAAGGGTTTCTAAATAAGGAATGCAATTTCACAATGTTATGAAGTAGCCTCGGCTTAATTTGTGCAACATGGTCCCAATATCTGCGATAACCTGTTTTGGTTAAAAAATAACTATATTTGTTATTTAATATATTGAGAGCTATTAACACATTATGCAACGTTTAACAACCGTGGCTATATCTGTTTTTATATGGGAAAGAGAAATGCTGTTTCTCTTTGAAGTGGGACCAGATTCTTTGTGTTCCTACCATTGTGCCATTTCACAATAATAAAAACATAATACAATTGTAGTCGCGCCATTTCAAGCCATTTTAAGACTAAGTTAGGGAAGTTGTTGGACGTAATTTCCTGGGGCCGCCGAAGTGTTTCCGCACTGTTGTGTGTTCATAGCATAGCATAGCATAGCCTAGCATAGCATAGCCGTTCTCTGCTCTCTGTTTTCTGCACCCACCCCTGTGGTTGTGTTGCAGGGAAGCGCGAGGGGCCCCTGGAGTGGAATAGAGTCATCATGGCTGCTGTTTATTCCGAAAAAGGTGGCACATTGCAAGGAAATGTTGTTGTACTTTCAAAAGAAAACGAAGAGGGTACCTGTAATGCTGGAGTACCTAGCGACCCCAACCAAATTAAAGCAGATGATCTAGGTGCATTCGTAGACTCAAAGCTTAGTGGCCCAGCTACATCTAAGAACCACGCCGAGATGGATGGGATGAACGCCATGCCATCCATTATAATAAAAGAAGAGCGGATTGAGGATGAAGAATATATGCAGATAAACTTAAGTGATGTCGGTGTAGAGTCGGAGGAGACCGCTGCTGATAATGGGAATGAGTCCACCCAAGAAGAAAATGTTGATGGTGAGTAAACATGTTAGCAAATGCATGTCCCGACTTTTAGCTAATTAGCTTTCGTGTAACGTTAAAGCTGGCTGGCTAGTGACAACTGATGTTTGTCGGCCCCATATGTAATGTTGGCTATATGTCTAACAGTTGCATTGAACCAAGGTGATATTGCGAAACATTAGTAAAGCATGTGCAAGGGAAATAAGGTTATTGTTATTAGCAGGCGTGGTTGGAAATGGTTGTCTCCTATAATAACGAACCGCTTTCTTTTAGTAAATGAACCATACCAAACTGTTAACGTGTGCTATCAACAAACTGTCTTCTCGACTTTAACTGTGACTAGTAGATAATTAACGTTAGCCATGCATTCTTCTCAATAAGTCATTTGATAGCATTAAGCTTTTATTGGGATGCATAACTACCAATAATGGCTAAAATGTGTTAAAAAATAGTCTTGTAGGAAAGAAACATTAATTGAGCTCGGTTAGCAACCGTCCACGGCTAACATCTGTTTAGCTAGTCTGCTAGCTTGCTACTTAGCTAGCTGAGAAACATCACTAACTTACAAAGTTTTGCTCTAAATGCAACATTTCTGAAGACCTAACAGGTCTTTTCAACTCTTGACTTGACTGGTTTTGAGTTGTCATTTGCTTCTGGTTTTAATCGCGCCCGTGCTTGGACTTGCAAGAGTTAGCTTATCTGTAACAACAGTCTACAGTCGGTTGGTTGTGAAGCCAGTAGCGTAACAAAACAGTGCTTCCAGTAGCCTATCAGCCTCCATTTGCAGTGTGCACCACGGACTAGGGAGTAGACAGACTTGTAATAATAATACTGTAGTGACTTCAAGTTGCGCCTATTCAAAATACCAAAATAATAATAATTATAATAGGTGGCATCAGTGTAAAGAAACGAAATGATACATTAGCAGATGATAAGGTTTTGCAGAGATGCATGCACCTGATGTTCATTCAATAATTCCCTGCAAAATGATACAATATCAGGCTACATTTTCAATTTAATTTATTTCTCTTCTTATTAAATTGTGATTTTAAGGTTTACATTTCTATATATGTTTTGTTTTAAGCATGAACTTTATGAATTGCCCATGTGAATTTGTAGTTATGTCATTCATCATTTAATATAGCCCTTGCTGTATTTTTGGCCCTCCCAAATTTGGAAAGCTGACCAAACCCAGTGCTGTGTCTATGGATCATTTCTGTCCATACATATTCTTTATCTTGCCACAATAGATAAATGCACTGGAAAGCTAATGCATACTGAAAAGTGATTGCTAAACTGTGAGGGCTATTGTTGTTTTATTTCAAGGACATTGGTTTCATTATCAGTACTTTCTGTGTAACAGTCTTTTTGTTGCCTCAGTAATGCAATGAATGTTAACAAATCACATGTGAAGGTGTTGTTTTCAGCTCAGAATGTTTTTGTTTCTTTGATACAATAACTTCTCTGTCATGTGCAAACCAATTTGTGTGCAAATAATTTAATAAACATCTGTGTTTTTAAGACAGTGGCGTTTTCTTTATTATTATTTAAAACGAAAGGAGGGAAATATATTGATGAAACAAGGTAATCCATTTTTTAGCCTTATGCTGCTATACTTTTTTTTTTATCCTTTTCTCTTTTCTCTGGCAACAGGAGTCGCCCTGACCTCCTATTTTTCCCTTTCTATTTCTAGGGGAGTGGCAACTCCGCTGTGTGGATTGTGGCGAGACCTTCGGGGACAAAGAGATCTACCTGGAGCACCGTCGCGCGCACACCCACGACGGTCCTATTGTGTGCCTGGACAGTGACTCTCAGTTCGACGACCTTCTTGTCTCTCAGGATGGCGGGCGGCGGACTCTGTGCTGTGCTCTTTGCGGGCGCAAATTTTCAAGTTCACGTGGCTTTTTCAGTCATCAACTGAAGCATCGTAATCAGTCACTGAGGCACGGTCACGAGAACAGTTATGGGCAACCTGGTGCAAAGCAGCGTTTTTATGAGTGTCAAGACTGTGGTAAGACATATTATACCATTGGCCAGTATCTCAACCATCAACGGTCCCACAAACAGGCCTCAAAGTCTGTGTTTCATCAGTTAGCAGACCTCAAAAAGAAGTCGTTCCAGTGCCCTACTTGTGGCCGTTCATACTCTCGTGCTTCAGCTCTCGATGCCCATCGCCGCTGCCATGAGGTGAAACTGATCAAACCTCGACCTGGTGCTGCAGGAAAGGCACCAGTGGCACAGGAACCTGCAAATGAAAATGAAGGTTCCGACCAAGCCACTGAGACAGTAGATGAAAGCCAAAAGGCGACAGATGAAAGGCAAAAAACACCCACACCATATGCTTGTCAATGTGGCCGATCTTTTCGCACATTGTGTGGCTTAAGCACACATCAACGCTTTAGCTCTGTATGTAACCCCACTGTTGTCAAAGTAATCAAGCAGGAAAGTAAGCTGCCGTTCAAGTGCTCACAGTGTGAGAAGCAGTTTGTGAGCCCAGTGGCACTGGCATGCCATGAACGTTGGCACAGAAGGCGCGACATGATTCGCAGTAGTGGCGTCTCCCTCAAGTGTGAGGAGTGTGGCAAGTCTTTTACCTCACTCACCTTTTTCCACAAGCATCAAAGATTGGCTCACAGTGAGGAGGCACCTGCAAAGTCTTTCCTTCATCAAGTGTGTCAGCTGCAGAAAAAAGCGTTTGAATGTCAGGATTGTGGACGGCGGTTCTCCAGAGCCTCAGCTCTCCAGTCTCACCAGCTTTGCCATACAGATGTCTACAGCGACATTTTAGAAACTCCAGCTCAAACATCCAACGTGACCCCTCCATCACCTCAAAAGCTGTACTTGTCCAACAAAGAGCAAGCTGCGAACTTTGCTATTGGGGCAATGGCTTATTCACAAGATGTTAGTGCAGATGTTACCGCTGAACTCAACAGCAGTGAGACAGATTACATGGAAGAGGGAAATGAGACGGCAGACTTGAATGTAGAGGTTGTTAGTGTAACTGCATCAGACGGCTCATTGTTTGGAAGTGAGGACGAGCTAGAACAGGACCAGAATCCTGACCTGGAATTGGTGTGTGAATCTGATGCTGATGAAAGAGAGGAGTTGCCTCCTCTTACAACACAGAATGATGCACCTACATCAACACAGCATTATAACCCACCCACGTCACCACAGCAATACAAACCTGAGGCTAATGTGAAAATTGTGAAGGTGAACTTTGCTCCTGTTAATGACCAAAATATAAAGGGGAAAGGCTTGTACAGAAGTGAACCTCAACAGATTGTGAATTTTGAGTGTCCAGAGTGTGGCAGACAGTTTGAAAGTGCCGGTGGCCTACGTTGTCATAGACTGTGGCACAGAGGAGGGATGGGTAAAAAAGCATGCGTTAAGAGGAAGATTTCTGCCACCAGTTCTGTAGTGAAACGCCACTTTGTCTGTGATATCTGTGGCCATAAAAGTTACTCAATGCCTGCACATAATGCCCACTTGGGGAAACACGAAGAGAGAACCCCTTACAAATCAATCTCGTACCAGCTTGCGGAGCTTAAAAAGAACAGCTTTAAATGTGATGAATGTGGAATGCGCTTTTCTCGACTCTCTGCCCTGCATTCCCATCAGCAGCATCATAACAGTGAAAAGAAACCGTTTGCATGCCAGAACTGTGACAAGAGCTATTCTAATGCCAGTGGTCTGTACAACCATAGAAAGACATGTTACCCTGGAAAAATTGTTAAGGCCAAGCCAGCACCTGAGGTGAAAAAAGAGGCTTTTAACCCAAAGAAAACTCTACTCGGCCCAAAGGTTCACCAGTGTAAGCGATGCGGGAAGAGCTTTTGGTCCTTTGGAGCCTTGTCTCATCACAAGCAGTACCATCCACAGTGTGCAACTGTGAAATCTGACCCCAATAACCCTGTTAATGGCCGTCCCCGTCGTGTCTCCTGCCCTATTTGTGGGCACAAGTTTCGGAAAAGGGGTAGTCTGGCTTGGCATATGCAGCGACATAAACAGAAGACGACGGAGGTGCATACCTGCGGAGAATGTGGCAAGTCTTATCGCTTACTCACCTGTTTCCTGAAACACCAGCTTGTGCATGGGGACGCCCAAACTAATCCTCCACCAATCAAGTCCTTTGATTTTCAGGTAGAGCAAGTAAAAAAGAATTCATACAGCTGCACACATTGTGGGAAACTCTTCTCCCGTGCAATGGCTCTCCAGTTCCACATGAGAAGTCATGGGTACGAGGCTGGCTTTTCTTTATCAAAATCTGAAGCTAGAGAAGAGCTGCAGTGCCCAACCTGTCCCAATAAATTTCAAAATGAAGCGAAGTTACAAAAACATAAAAAGAAATGTGGACAAACTAAAGAGAACAAGGCGGATCAAGTGCCGACCACAGAGGGTGCAGAGAAATCAGAGTCTAATATGCCCAATAATTTACAGAATGCATCTAAATCTGATACTGTTCCCCAGATTTCCTCAGAACCAAAAACAGTTGATCTGAAATATAAATGTGCTGTCTGCGGGAGAAGCTTTGCTGTTGTAGGAGCACTTAATTTTCATAAAAGAATCCATCTTAAGAGTCACACTCATCTGGTCAAATCAAAAATTTCCAGACTTAGTCGAGGGGCAAACTTGACCACAGAACAGAAATCTGGCAAATATCCATTTACTTGCACTGACTGTGGTAGACATTTTACAAATAATTCCGCTTTAGGGACTCACAGGCGATGGCACACTGATAAAAAATTTGCTGGATTTTTGTCGAAAGAGGAGGAAACTTCAGTTAAAAAATCTGTTGACAATGGGCCGTTTCTTTGTAATCTCTGTGGCAAGGGATTCTTCTATTTGTGTGTTCTACGACGGCATCAAAAACACCACCCCCCGCTCGAAGAAAAGCCATTTGGAAAGTCCCAAACAGCAGATCTGCTCCCTGAGTCAAATGCTACGCCCTCAGCAAGCTCTTTATCTTGTCCAGAATGTGACATGACCTTTTTTAGTGGCACACAGTTGGCAATGCATTTTGAGAATCACCATGCCAACTCAACAGTGCCCATTTCTGAAAAATCATCCCTCCATGTCCCTTCCCTTAAAGACCCATCAGTTCAATCTCAAACGCCAACCAATGCAAACCCATCAAACACCCCCCCATCAAAAAAGAACAACTTGAAACTGAAAGTTCATCAGTGTCCCCACTGCCCAAAGAATTTCCCTAAAATCAGAGGACTGCGAGCACACAAATGGCAGGCGCACAGGAAACCAGTTGAGCCTGTTGCGCCCGCCGTGCCATTGGTGCCCCTGAAACCCTTCCCTTGCCCTGATTGTGAAAAACGGTACAGTTCTCAGGGAGCCCTTTACAATCACCGAAAGACATGCAAATCAGTGAAGGTTGAGCCCCGCAAAGCAGTGAAGGCTGAACCTCGCAAAACAGTAAAGATTGAACCCCGCAAAGCAGTAAAGATTGAACCCCGCAAAGCAGTAAAGGTTGAGCCTCGCAAAGCTGTAAAGGTTGAGCCCCCCAAACCCCTAGTCACAAAAGTAAAAGTGGAAGAAACTGCCGTTCCACGCAGACCTGTGGAGCTGGTTAGCAAGTGCTTCTTCAAGTGCCACAAGTGCGGAAAAGCTTTCCCTAGTGAGGAGCAGTTGAAGGCTCATAAGGACGTAGCAAAGACACGGCCTTTCTGCTGTGCCCTCTGTTGCCGGGGCTACTGGACAGAGGCCCAGCTGCAGCAGCACCTCTCCTGGCACGACGAGGTCCGTAAACGGCTGCCCACTGAACTAAGATACAGGCTCAGTACCTCAGTCTCACCTGGGCTCAAGCCCAAACCTCAACCCCCACTTCCCAGCCCAGAGAAAAAGAACTCTCCGTCTCAAATTAAGCCGTCTGCAGCTAAACCTGTTGCACCTCCTCCCCCTCAAAAGGGCCACAAGTGTCAGCACTGTGGCAAGTCTTTCCTGTCTCCCATGGCCTTGCAGCAGCACCAGGCTCAGCATACTAAGTCTTTCCAAGACCAGCATAATAAGACTAACCAAGATCAGCCCACTTACCATTGCACCCTGTGCCCCCTTACCTTCACTGAGATCCGGGATCTCATTGATCACCACCAGGAATGCATGGGTGAAAAAGAACAGAAAGATTCTGGTTCTGAACCGCCCGTTAGACACAGTGACAGCTTAACATGCATCGAGTGTGGATTGTCTTTTGGTCAAGAGACTGAGTTGCATCAGCACTACATAGAACATGCACGTGGAGAATACTGATTTGAAGATATTAAAAGAATGTCTTTGGGTTAAAGAATGAATGTTTGTATGAAGACGCTATGATTTAGAGGATCTAATTTGATCTTCTGTCAAAAACAAGTTCTTTATTGAGACATGTAGTCTTTGTGAGTAAAATGTGACTTCAGGTTTTTACTATGGGAAGTCAATGTTTATTTCTCAGGCTAAATTTTTGCGCTGGACAAAAAGTACTTTGAGATCTATATTTCCTGTGTAGTGATCAGTTCTTTTATTACATATAACACTTTTGTCAAATAAGTTATTTTAGGTAATGGGGTGCTATATACTTTTTCCATATGGTCATAACTACCAAGTGCAACCATCACTTAAAACTATTCTTTAGTGCTAGACTTGCAACTGTGCCCCTCGTCCTGACCTTGTTTTGCATTACCCATGTAAATTTGATGTGTGTGTGTGTGTGTGTGTGTGTGTGTGTGTGTGTGTGTGTGGATATATGCTCTCTCTTTTCTACCCTTTTGTGATTAGGACTACTAACTTAATATACTTGACTCCCCATCAGGCTATTTTTATTCATTTTACATCCCTCTCCCCATATTATGAACACTACACATGCTCTACTGTTAGTCCAAAACTAGCTGGCTTGTAATGTTTCTTGTGTTTGATATTAATGATGTTCTGTTATTGTTGATTTAAATGAAACAATGTTTTTTTGTTTGTGTTGATTTCAAATCAGTCAAAAATTATAGAATAATTGTAGCAGCTAAATGAATCTGTTTTGTTTAAGTTAGTGAGGTTTAGGGTTGTTTCTTGTCTTACCTCATACAGATTTTCTGTACACTGGTGCCACCTAGTGGGGTAGCTTCATAAATCTATACCCTTTTAAAAGCTAGAATTCAAAGGGATATCTTTTGATGATACCCAATGGAGAAGAATGGCATCTCCATTACTCTGGATTTGAGGAAAGATTTCTAACACTTTTGTTTATTCTTTATCTTGCTTTCCCATAGATCGAGTTACTTATCTAATTAGTGATAAGTTACTGATTTTTATTATTACAGCATTAACTACAAACTAAGCATCAAAATGAACTAAAACCAATACAGGTTTGTTTCATGAAACTGATGGCAAGTGAATAAAACAATTCAAGACAAAATATGCATGTTTGTCCCTGTTGTGGGTTCAGTAAGTTGGTTTCTGCCAGTTCAGTGAGAAGAGAATCTTTGCACTGTGTGTTTCATTGGGACACCTTGTTTGAAATTCTCGGAGTTATCTGCTATGTTCCCCCACAAATATACTCTCATTTGAAATACTCATCAATGGGCTTTGACTGTACATTGTCAGGGATTGAAGGATTGTCCTATCTAGTGACTAGTTATATGGCATTTATTGCCCTTAATGTGCTTTGATGTTGATTAGTGAGACAGTGGTCATACAATTGTCATTTGTAAATAATTTCTAAAAAACACTTGAAATATATGCTTGTCATTAATTATTTCAGTCCTTGAAGCACAACTTGAGTACATATTTCTCTTGTTTATGGTACATATCTGTTGAACTATCCAGCATTAATACTTTGACTTAAAAGTCATCAAATATAAGGCCTTGGAGAAGTCTGATATTGGCTTTAGGTCTGCTCAGCTCATCCTTAAACAGTCTACACTTGCTTTTGAAGTTTTATCCCTGAAACCTGGGTAGATTTGCCACTCCAGACCAGAAGTACACATCATGTAATCTGAAGTTTAATGGGTTTAGAGACAAGTTTCATGCTTATAAATCTTACATGTAAAAATGCATTGGTTAGAGTGATCTCTACTAGGTTACTTCTTTGAACTATCCTGATTGTATGCAAAGCCTAAATAAAGCACTATTCAAAGATACTCATCGTTTGTTTCTCAATGTTTTTTTGTAATAAGATGTGTTGTTACAGTTGGCTTTATTAAAGTGCATGTTGCACATATGCGAAAGAGTATATTTAACCTGCATATGCTGGAGAAAGACATTTAGACATTCATAAACATTCAGAGGGTGCATTTGTGTCGAAGTAAGCCTAAGTATCACTAACCTTGAGCCAAGCTAATTTTTACTTTACACATAACTCGGGGAATTAGGTTACTTAATAATTCTGCTCATCTGTCAATGTTTTGTGTGTAGTAAAACTGTTTGGTTAACTGGCCTATAATGTTTCTCCCCTCCCGTAGTGAAGCTGCGTAGCATGAGGTGCCAGGACTGTGGGCAGCAGTTCACACGCTGGGAAGCCTTCAAGATCCACCTTCGCAAACACGTAGAAGAGGAGGCCACAGCAAGGAAGCGTCCCCTGCAGCCTCAGAACCAAAACGGCGGGAAAAGGAGGAGAGATGAAGACAGAATTGACGTTAAAGATGAGGATGAGGAAGTTGATGTTGTTGGTTTTGAAGATAAGGGGGAGGAGGAGGAGGAGGAGGAGGAGGAGGATTTTTTTGATAGTACTTGCCAGATCAAACCCTCTGAGATTGTGAAGGTTCGCCCTCGCGTTGCCATGCTGTCGCAGGAAGAGAAGCCAGTCTACGGAAGCAGCAATCAAGTCTATACCTGTAAGATCTGTGAAAAAGTGTATTACTACCTGGAGTCGTTCAGAAACCACCAGAAGACACACACCGAGGTGCAGAGAGAGATCCACCCCTGCCTACTCTGTGGGAAGCTCTTCAAACGTGCAAATGCTTTATTTTTGCACATGAGAGTGCACAAAACCCCTGTGGTGAGCGTGCGCAAAACTCCTGTGGTGGCAAGTAAACCCCCAGAACACCATTGTGACCAGTGCAAGAAGTCTTTCCAGTCTACTCAGTCCTGGCTAGAGCACAAGGAAATTCACAAGAAGAAGCAATTTTGGTGCCTCTCTTGTTCCGAGGGCTTCAAGGACGCTGAATCCCTGGATACGCATCTGCTTCACCATGACATGAAACGTCACCGGTGTAACATATGCTTCAAGTCCTTCAGAGTGGCCTCCGAGTTGCTCTACCATTGCAACACTCACACAGGATTCAAGCCGTACAACTGCAAATTCTGCTATAAGGATTTTCCCCAGCTGGACAGCCTGATGAAACACCATAAGACGCATCTAAGTGTGCACATGGAGGGTACCAATGAACAGCTGGACCAGGGGAAGAGCACTAACCATGAGGATAAAAAGGTTAGTATGATGGAAAAGCTTAAAAAGTTCATTGGCAACAAGGGTTCAAAGGAACAAGTCCAGACACCTGACAAGTTTTTGTGGCAGGCCCATCATGAGGCAGAAGCAATGCTAGGTTCTGGGTCAGAGGAGAGTGAAGAGGTTGTCTGTTACAATGGCAACAAGGAGGGTTCTGAATCGGATTCTTCAGTGAGCAATGATACAAGTGCAAAGTTCTTTGTAAATTCTAACTCATCAGAAGAAGAAGAGGAGGAACAGGGAGAGTCGATGGAGATAACAGGAAATGCCGTGGTGCAGAGAGGAGGTGGCCATTGTGAGGAAGATGAGGATGAGGATGATGTGGTATTCACAGGACAGGTATCTGCACCTCTGCAACAGGTAGAGGAATGGAGGTGCTTTGAATGTGGGACCTCTTTCTACCAAGAGGCAGAGCTTCACCTGCATTACATGAAACATGCCAGTGGTGAGCTGTGAGTTATGTAATACAGGGATTTGGGCTTGAGAGGTTGACTACTGTCCACCTCATCTAGTCGTCATTTACCGTCACTGTCACTTTTGAAAATTCAGGAACACATCAGAGTCCTCATTTATTTTGACTTACTCTTTTTCAAATGAATGTAGTATAGATGGCATGTAGCAACAGATATATGCAGTAAGTTGCTTGGAGCTTTTTGTCCATTTTGTCCAGTGCTTCAGAACAATATTGTCTGTATTGTAAATCCAAGACAGGACGGGACTCATTATCACCATATGTTCGATGGTGTATACTAGTCTTAATCTTGTTCATAATCATATGCAGCTGTGCTCTGACTTGTTGTTTTAGTGTGCCTATCTGTAGTGCCTTTTTACTAAATGGGATGACTGTAATTGATGTATCTAAAGACCTAAGATGTCTATATTTTTTCACAATTGCCTGTACAGTAAGACCTCAGTGAAAGGGCGGAATAGCATGTGTAGGTGACGCAAGACTTCAGCTGTTAAGATTCACCTGATATGAAGTGTGTTTCTACATACAGTTGCTTCTAGTTTAGGGCCTTTTATACTGTTGTCTCCAGCAGTGGCACTATTCTTAAAAGCCTTGATTAATATTTTCGTTATCTCTTTATTGTGACTTAGTCCTTTGCATTGACTAATTTTGATTTCTCCGATGTATGGATGTCTTTGTCTATGTCTGGTCACTGTTGATGTCTATGATTGTTATGACCATGATATATTCTAAGAGCAGTTTATTTTCTGTTTCCCCCCAGATTTATGTTAGTTGATTTGAGTAAAGTTGATTTATGCTCTCACCTTTTATAACACTAACTCCATGAAAAGAAATTCAATAAATGATTTGCATTTGATTAAATTGTTGTAACATTTTGTGGTCGCTCGGACTCCATGCACTTCTCTATGTGACTGCTGTTCGGAAAGCTAGTTAGAACCAGTGGCCACTGATAACATGGCTTGATAAGAAGAGTTTGAACAGGTGGCTCGGTGTACTGAACTAATCTATGGTATTTTTCCATTGGTCGTTTTAATTGATAATATTTTTCTGGTTGATTAATTGGTACAGAATGGGAACCGTACATATGGTGAAAGCCATTGATTTCACAGCCCCCCGAGTCACTCTCCAGTTACCAGTTTGTGTAGCAATGAAGACTGTCTTGTTTGCTTTGCTTGTACTGGCAGCGGGTAAGTTCATTCAATCATGGGGTATAGTGATTTAAGCTTAATAAATATATATATATATATATATATATATATATATATATATATATATATATATTGCTCAAAAGAATTAAGGGAGCACCTTAATCATACACTGGATCGGTACTCTGACACTGTTTGACACTGTTCTGACAAGTACAAGTGTTCCCTTAATTGTTTTGAGCAGTGTGTGTGTGTGTGTGTGTGTATGTATATATGTATGTATGTGTATATATATATATATATCAGCATACTCAAGAAGTGGTAACAACTATTGGTATTTTTGTATTTTTTTAATTTATCGTTTTAGGCTATATGAGTTATGATGATGTAATCTTAACATAATCTTTATTCACGCCATTGTAAGTCACTCTGGAGTAAAGTGTCTGCTAAAAACGTAAACATAAATTGCTATGCTGGAGCAGAATGCCGTGGTGATGGGGATAGGATCATTGGAGGGTATGAGTGTGCACCACACTCTCAGCCATGGCAGGTCTATCTGACTTACGATGATGGAAATCGTTGGTGTGGGGCCTCGATGATCAATGAGAGATGGGCTGTTTCTGCTGCACACTGCTATGTCTCGTGAGTATTCACTCCGTCTGTTGCTGTTGCTGTATGCACAGTTGAGTGCATAACCCATGACATTGATGAAGTTTTTTTTCCATCCATTTTTCATATGTCTAGGCTAACCTGCGATACCACTATGATAGTAACCCATATATTTGTGTACACATTGTATTTTATTTATTTTCCGTTTCCAAAAAGTCACTTCTGCAAGCATCAAATATTTGTCATTTCTCAAAGTTTACATGTATCATATCTTAGACGTACTGATGTGACTCTCCTATAGCCGATTTGTGAAACTACCCTGCAAATAAAAGGCTAATTCCTTCAGAGTGTATTCCAAGACTGTTCTAATCTACCTGGTGACTTTTTTAGTGCTCCTCGCCTGGCCCTTCACCTGGGAGAGCACCACCTGTTCAAAGAGGAGGGCACAGAGCAGCGTATCTGGGCAGAGAAGGTTATCCCCCACCCTGCCTACGATGACAATGGCTACGACAACGACTTCATGCTGATCAAGCTGAGCGAGCCAGCCGTCTTCAACCAGTACGTCCAGCCCATTCCACTGGCTACCAGCTGTGCCCAGCCAAGCGCCAAGTGTCTCGTGTCTGGCTGGGGCAATCAGATCAACACCGGAGGTGAGAAGAAGGAGGGTGATCACGTTCGGTGTGACTAGTTTGGACCCTTTCAAGAGAGTTCCATTATCAGCATCATAGTTGGCCCCACAAGACTTCCTTTTTAACATTCCATATGTTATCTTAATGCAGAGGAAGTAGATTGGGGCCCAAATAGAACGTTCAGGCATTGTTTTTGTTTTTATTGTTGAAAGGGTCTATAAAATTCTGCTTCCCTTTAGCCAAGTTTGGTTTGGATACTTGTAGAAAAATGAAAAATATAGGACCAGCCATACTGTTATGTATGCAACGTTAGGAGTGAGTTGCTGAATTTTATCCAGGGGAGCTGAATTTGAAAAATGACATGAACAACACAACTGAAGTAGTTTGTTTTATTCACTTGTATCATTTTTTATTGCTGATGTATTTGTTCTATATTCTTCAGTTAACTACGCGTCACTTCTGCAATGCCTGGACCTCCCGGTGCTCTCCCAGTCCCAGTGTGTGGATGCCTATGGCCACATGATCACTGATAACATGTTCTGTGCTGGTTTCCTGGAAGGAGGCAAAGACTCCTGTCAGGTGCACACATCTTTTCCTCCTCAAACAAATAAAATTAGAAAAAGTTTCAGCAACACACAAACATCAGGGCATTCTTTTTATAAGCCTATTTTAGGATTGTATGAGTATAATACCTTGAATATGCTCTCTTTCAGGGTGATTCTGGTGGCCCTCTGGTTTGTAACGGAGAGCTGTATGGAGTTGTGTCGTGGGGTTATGGCTGTGCTGAAGCTGGCGCTCCTGGGGTGTATGCTGCTGTGTGCCGCTATACTGACTGGGTTCAGGAAACCATTGCCAGCAACTGAAAAAAAAAATCAATCTACTTGCATATCTGACTCAAGGCCTGCCAAAAGCTTTTGGGTTTAAAAAAAAACATGTTTAATTAAACGTATCAAAGCAACATTGTGTGGTCATGTTACTTACTGCTGTTGCTAATTCAAGTTAAGTTAATTCATGTTAAAGTTGACCCACTGGGTCCATACATTTGTGGAAATGTTCAAATCCTACAGATAATTAGAACTGCAAACTTGTGTATGCTTCAAAGTTTTGTTTTTTCAATATGCATTAGGTCATCACATACATCAAAACAACCCCTTTCAATTTATATTTTTCATTGTCTTACACAAAAATATGGCCATTATACAGGTGCATTGGCCTTTGTCATCGGTTCTTGAGAGCATTATTGCGCACTCTGGTGGCAGATCAGCGTAATAGCACTACATTACCCAGGGTGCAGTGAGATGTAGATATCGTGACGCATAGGCTTTTGCATCTCAACACAAACGTTATGTCCTCCTGTGTTGTGGAGATGTCTAAACGGAGGAAACTAACATAGGTATGTATATACGGCATGCATATCTCCTATATATTGCGTGACGAAAACAATCTGAATAATAAAACGGAGTGCGAAATTGTGTTTAATAATAGTAGGACCACCATTTCTATATGGAAATTAACTAGAAAGACATCTGGTTAAACAATGGACTGCCTTTGGTAGCCGAAATTGACACTGTTCAAAGCATTAGAGCGCTAAACCGAATTGTTAAAGATGCTGTAAAAAATGCAGTGCAAAATGTTTTGGTGTAGGATTAGGTGAAACCTTCAGCTAATGTCTAAATAGGCCCTGAATAATCGAGCGCAACGAATGCTAGACGTTTAAATGTAGTTTCACTGGTCAATGCAAATCAGTCTACGATAGCTATGTTTACAAAGTAGCCTACGGAAACTAGGCTGTGTGTTTTGTTGACTGAAAGATTTTAAAGATGCTATGCTACCCATTGTTTATACAATTTGCGCATCGGACTACACGCCCTAATTATGTTATTTGAAGATGGCTGTTCATCATGGCTGTTTATTATATACATGTTGGTAGGGTTATGGACAAGTCCATCAGCAGGCCTGGCTAGATCATGTGTTTTCTCGTCACTAGTAAAAAATTAGTTCAAAAGGAAGGAGGGGTAGACTCACTGGTTCTCTTTAGCGGGGTGAGAAAAGCTCAAAGCTGTAGGCCTGAGCAAATAGGTCTTTATGATAGGATGATCTGTCCTTCATTTAAAGGTGGGTTTCAGTCAGTGCCAGTGGAACATGTTGCATTCATTCATGGTCTAATTAGCTTGTGTTTATTGCTGCCTTAAGTAATCCCCATTGCATCTCCTCTCTAGCTTCAATCACACAACAAATTCAAAACATTCTGTGAAAGGAATAAAAGGCAAGGGGACATGGACATCATAAATAGGGCAATGGGTGAACTGAGGTCAAGTCTTGAGGGTGGGACTGCGGAGAGTGACCCAGAGCCCAGGGTCCCGTCTGAGGAATGCCCCAAGTCCTCTCCTGCAGCCGGTGCGTCAGAGAATCACACCCATGTTGACACTTTTGGGAAGGGCACACAATTCAGCACCCCGAAAGATGCAGCGCCTCACCCTGGGGACCCACAAGAAGCAACAAGTGCACCACACCTCCCAGACACATTCAAGCTGAAGTGCAGTCCTTCCACTGAGCCAGTTTCCGCCAAGGGCACGACGCCTGAATCCACAAACCAAGGACACAATGGCAGCACTTCACCCACCAAAGAGACGTTTCTAGGTCCCAAGGCTGCTGTTGGCATTAAGAAAGATGCAAAGGCTGCTGGCGTCACCACGGGTGCAAAGAGGAATATTCCTGCCAAAAGGAATCGAATGGACCCGCTGAAGTTGGACATGACAAAACCCACAGTTATGCCTCTCACTTGTACGTCTTTTAACTCAATACCTCTATTATGATGTTTGTAATTTACATGCATAGAATCTTTTGTGCAGCTTGTGTTTTGCATGCATCTGATGTATGATTTTTTATTTCCTTCTCACTTGCTGTCTGTCTGTCCGTCCGTGTCCCTCCCTAGCCTCCCAACTCTCTCTGCAGTGTCTTGAGTGCCACATCATTTTCAGCGACGACAAGAGCAAGCAGCGGCACCTCAAGATGAGCCACCCAGCGGAGTATGAGCAGTGCATGCTGGGAGATTCTCTGTTCGCCTGCTACGTCTGCGACCGGCATTTCGCCAACTCCACCGAACTCATGGCACACCAGCGAACTCACACAGAAAAGCGGCCTTTCAAATGTCTCCTCTGCGGAGAGGCGTTCAAGAGATCATCTGAACTCACCACGCACAAGAAGATCCACTGTAGCAGCCAGGGGTACAAATGCTCGGACTGTGGCAAAACCTGCAAGACCTTGACTCTGCTCAAATATCACAGCCGCACACACACTGGGGAGAAGCCCTATGTGTGTAAAGAGTGCGGCAAGAGGTTCAGCATGCCGAAAGCACTGCAGAGACATATAGAGACTCACACACAGGATGAAGGGGAAGAAAATGGTGATGGAACAATTGCTTCTGCAAAATTAAAGAAACAGAAGAGCAACGGTAAGTTGTCTCTTATCTGGCCTCTCTCATTTTAGATTTGTGTTATATGATATCAATTATAGCAGCATTAAGAGCGCTATAGACAGTGACACTGCCAGGGACTATTACTATGTTACTACAATACTATATTGTTGCTGTTATTTACTTGTTATTGATGTGTTACATGTTGAACATAAGCAAATGCAGGAATTCAAGTCTTTTAATTCTCAACTAGTTGCTGATAAATTCTGAAATATACAGTCATTTGAATCATAATTTAATCCTGTTTACTATGTCTAGAGATTTTACTTGAATCTGTACACCTGTACATTTCTATCTTGGATTAATTCAGCAGCAACCTCACATTACTGAAGCAAGATCATTTCATGTGAACATGATAAAAGTCTTATGTTGTGTCAGAAAGTTGGGAGAAATCTTTGAAGTTCAAATTTGGGAATTGCATTTTACATGCTAAATTGTGCTACTTTTGTACGATTGGGCTGTACACATGGGCTGCATTTTGTGTACTTTGTATATTTGTCTTTTTTTACAGGTCCATCAGAAAGGAAATACTCATGTCCACAGTGCAAAGCCATGTTTAAGACGGAGAAGACACAACTTCACCATATTAAGTTCAAGCATTCACAGAACAAAAATATGCCTCCTAGCCGTGCTCTTGTCAAACAGCATCCACTCAATCAAGGCCCACCACCACCTTTACTGACCCATGCAACAATAGGTCAAACACCAGTACTTCGGCTACACTCTGGTGGACAGACGCCACAATGCATTGAGCCGGAGCAAATTAAGAGACTAATAGAATCACTTGGAAACGTTCAAAAGGTGAATCAGTTAGTCATATACGGATTGGAGCCAGTGTCATTTCAGTCACAGACTATGAATCTGCAGCCAGTTCCGGGTGTTGTTCAGCCGATCAGATTTGACATGACACAGATGCCTTCTGTGGAGTTAAAGCTGGTGACTGAAGATTCAGATCAAGCCAAACAACACATTGAATCCACAGGACCAGAAATGAATGGGGGACAAGGGAAGGCTGATGCTCATTCATCAGTAGAGAAAACAACTCAGTTAGATGAATTAATGCAAGACCACACAGGACCTGTTGAATCACAGACCTGTCCGTCTCAAACAGTGGCGTTTGAGCAAATATCTGAAGGTACAGAAAAAGCAGTGGAAACAGTTTGCTCAGTGGAAACGATAGTGAGTGGATCCATTCCATTCAACCATGTTGAAGAGATGACCTGTAGAACCAAAACAGTTGAGACTGAACTTGATGATGTACAAATACAGATGCTTGAATTGCATCAGTCATCCTCCCTGATTCCAACCACTGAGCTTGAAAATGAAAACAGACATATGGTGTCCCTCCAGGAAGAAGTAGTGAAAATGCAGTATATGACCCCAAGTGACACTCTATCACTTGTAGCCACAGAAGGTTTACAAGAGACTGAAGAACAAGTTGTTACTTTGACACCAGTAGAAACACAGATTGTTACTTTGACATCAACTGAAAGACCTGAAGACTCAAAGAATTATGCTGGAAATGCTTGTGAACAGGATGTTGGACAGCCACACCTGGAATCTTCTGATGAACCTAAGGACTGTATGGAACAAACAGAGGTAAACACACATGAGTTTAGCTCAGAGATACACTTGAGTGAGGAGATATCAGTTCATACTCAGCCATCTATACACGACTCAGACATAGCTAAGACACACACTCAACCTTCTAGATATGAAATAGACACCGCTGAGGTCATTATAGTCAAGCAGAAACCTCGAAGTCGAGTGACCACAAAGTTGCCAGAACCAAAGAAGCTCAAGAAAGGGAGACCTGCAAAGAAAACAAGCAAGAAAGCTAAATCTAAGAGGCAAATTTCAGATAACCCTTTGAAACAGCAAGCTGGCCATAATGATACAGTTGTGATCACACAGCAGAAAGTGTCAGCTCCACATCCTCCAGAGTTAATGACAACTGTAACCCAGCAATCAAGAACAAAAGGTCATGTTCTGATGCAGTTTGGTCTTAGAAACAAAAAAGAAAAACTCTCTAAAACAGTGGGGCCTTCTAAGAAATCCAAAAAGAGGGATGATGTTAAAATACAAGAGAAAGGTGACTCCCAGCAGAAAAAGATAAAGGGAGATGGAGCAGGGAAAATAAACATGTCTGAAAATAAAACTCAAACAGAAATACTTATCAAATCACAGGATCAAGAGCAACAAGGGTTGCAGAAAGAAGAGTCAAAATCACAAGTCAAGTCTAGGAAAAGAAAATTTAAAATTCACAAAATTACCAACAATAGTCTGTTGGAGAAAGAGGGGATTTCAGCACCTCTGCCTAAAAGGAAGAAGCAGGAAAAAAATAAAAAGCCAAAGGGCCTTAAGAGGACAAAGAAAGCAGTCGTAAAGAAGAGCTTAAAACTGAAACCGAAAGAGGAAGAGGAAACCCCTGTTGCTATATCTCCTAATCAAGTCAAGGCAGATGCCCTGCTTCTACTGAAGGGGCACAAACAACCACAGCTGAAAGTTCATAAACTTGATGCTCCAATAGCACAGCTAGAACTAGTGCCTTCATGTCCATCCTCAGTTGCTTCCAATGAGGAAACTAAGATGACTCCAACGAAACAAACACAAGATCATAAAAGCAAATTAAATAAATCCAAGAATCCAAAAAGGCCAATCCAGGAATGTGTAGAGTCCCCATCTTCACCTAATGTCAAGAACTCATCCCTGCATAAAAATGTAAAGGCAGGTCGGAAAAAAAAGACCACAAAAGCTGGTGGAAAGATAGCACCGACCACCAATTCCTCAATATGTGATTGCGGGGCGAACTTCTCTGATGTGTCCGCCTTACAGGAGCATATGGCAGCTGTCCACTCTGGTGAAACACATGGACACTGTGGCTATTCAAATGGCACACTGTCTGAGGGTCACGTCAAGACGTCTGTATCAAATGAAGAACAACTCAATAATTCTGTTTGCCCTAAAATGCTTGGTCTAGCAACAGACTGGGATGCTGAGACAGAGATGGTGGAACTAGGTCTGGGGGACAGAGAGGAAGAAAGAGTGTCTTTTCCAGCTCTGAGTCCGTCTCCATCTCTACCTCATGCACCTACATTAGTGGATGGTGAATGTGAAGAGGCACAAAAAGAAGAGGCCAACAGTGTCACCACAGAGAAACAGTTGAAAGTGTTTTCTTCTGGTTCTAAAAGAAGCAAGCCACTACAGAGCAGTGTCTGTCTAGAATCTACTCCAATGTGTCAGACCCCTTCACAGGAACTCTCAACAGAGGCAGAACAGTTGACCATCCCTAAGGTCCAAAAGAGGTCACCACGGCCAGACAAACATCAGAAAGGAGCAAGTGACAAAGGCCTTTTAGAGACTGGTGAGAAAATGTCAGAGATACAGGACGTGGCTGATAAGATGAAGAGCATTTGTGAGTCAGATGAGACTGTTGAGGAAGACATGAAAGATAACTTGCCTCTAGATGTTAATTTAGTCACTGTTCAAGATGAAGATCAGCTTGTCACCTCTCAGGACGTTGACTCATCAGAAAGCTCTCAAAAAGATGGTCAAATAACCGGTGAATTACCAATGATGCCAAGCCATCAGAATGTCCCGAACGTGAATGAACCCAACCTTGAATGTCCTTCAAATAAAAAGAATCTTGAACTTGTGGTGGACTTGAATTCAAACAAAACTACTGCAGTTAAAGACTCCTCCACTGACCCTCCAGAGATCAAACAAGAGGATGTAGAAATGGCAGTGCACACGGAGGAGAAGAAGTCTGCGCGTAACAGGAGTAATACGACGAGAGGTAGAAAGAGGGGAGGCGGAAGAGGCAGGCGAGGAACTGGGAAAAAGAGGAACACAGGGAGAAGACCGGAATCCAACCAGGAGTCTCTGAACGACGATCCAGACGAATGCCAGATAGTCTACCAGCTCTATCCATTGGCCACGGATTCTGATAAATCTGTGGAGGGGAATGGGCCTCAGGTTTGCACTAATCCTTCCAGATCTGACATGGCAGAATCACAAGAGGATTCCTCTGAGGAGCAGGTGGTGTTTGAACTGGAGTCGGTCACTACAAGTGTTGATATCGTAAAATCGGAAGGGGAACTCGACAGTCAAGACAGAACGGAGGGAAGTTCGCCAGGCATTCTCCTAGAAAAGTTTCTCACATCGCGAGGGAGTGGGAGCAGTGAATCCGCAGACATTTCTAACATGGTAAGTGATGCACTGCCATGATTACCTGATTCTGATATTCTCCAGTACCTGTTTGTTTTTAAGTGGGTGTACATACAATGGCAGAAGGATTCTTATATATGTTTTCAACTATTGTGTGTGGTCATTTCTTATTTAAATCTTCTAAGGTGGTGTGTGACTCTACGAATGTACCAACCAATGGGGCCACCACAGACCATAGAACCACCACATTGCCTTCACTGGGGACATCAGGGGTGTTGAATGTAAAGGAAGAGGATCAGTCTCAACCTGTGATGCCATCCGTGCTTCCCCCTGAGGGAGCAGATGCCAGGGCTCCTCTCATAAATCGCTCACTCTCTAATGAGCCACAGCCGGGTGTGCAAATGTTTGTGGTGAAGGAAGAGGACCCACTCGTTTTGAATGAGCCTCAAATTATTCAAGAACCCACCAATGGTAATCCACCAAAGAGTCATCTCTGCACTACTAGCACAGGTAAGTGGGGGAATATATATTTCTTTCAATTAATATGTTGTTGTCGTTGACTTTTAGGTTTTATTATAGAACAGCTGCTTGAATGTTGAGAGAATGACGGGGCAGCTGTGGCCTACTGGTTAGCGCTTCGGACTTGTTACCGGAGGGTTGCCGGTTCGAACCCCGACCAGTAGGCACGGCTGAAGTGCCCTTGAGCAAGGCACCTAACCCCTCACTGCTTATTATGACCCCGAGCGCCGCAGTTGTCGCAGTCCTCACTGCGCCGGGATTAGTGTGTGCTTCCCCTCACTGTGTGTTCACTGTGTGCTGAGTGTGTTTCACTAATTCCCGGATTGGGATAAATCAGAGACCAAATTTCCCTCACGGGATCAAAAGAGTATATATACTTATACTATACTTTTACTTATACTTAATTTCACTTGTAAAAGTAAAACTATAGATGTTAAAAGTGTCTTTCCTAAGATTTTGAAACATGATGCTTATTTTGCATTATCAGTTGCAGTCTCAGACCTGCCAGTGGAGAGCAATATGGCAGATAAAGCAGCTGGGACGGCCACTCCAACAGTACATCAACCCATTGCCAAGCAGTGCATTTTCTTTCCAGTAAAAGAGGAGGAGAGAGAATTACTGCTGGATCTTCCACAGAGAGCTGAAAGCAAGTCTATTCATATGGTGTTGAAATGATAGAAAAACTAGCGCAAATAATAGCACATGCATATATTAGCTCAACATTTCTGTTGTCAGTTTGCTTACCATATCCCTAGAACCTAGCCCCTAAAGGTTTTACACGGATTTAGATTAGTTGAGAATCAATACATTAGTGATGTCAAGAAAATCTGTCATTTGTTGACGTCTGCACACTTGTTTCTGGATATGAGGCCACACGCAAACACAATAAACATTAAACCCAGAAATCTATTCCACAGATCAGAGCAACACAGGAGTGGAAGAATATGATGACATCTGTGAGATATCAACCCAGCATGAAACACAATGTGTGGACAGTGCCTTTGAAAATGGTACAGCTGTATTAGAGATTACTAGTCTGTATTAGAGATTAAAATTTGTGAAATTCGTGATTTAGTAATAATCTCTTACTAAATGCTTATTTTGTTCTGTTTCAGATGATGTGGGAGCGGACCAACACAACACTGCGGAACTATTAAAATTTCTTCAGCAGAGTTCTGATATAGAACACAGTGAATGCACTGATTCAGAACCAGAAGTAGAAACCCTTGCCATGTCCTGTTACCATGGTGGCAAAAGCACTGGCTTAGCAAATCCCCCTGATAGATCAACCCAGGAAGCTGATCATAGGAATGATAAGTATGTTGATAAAAGATTTGAAATTAGGAAAAGGGTAGATTGTGTAGATATTGCTGGTTAGAGAATGCAGAAGTTGTTGTTGCGGAATTGGCAGGGGTTTTACTCTATCCTGACTTTTGTCACAGCAGGCTCTCCCAGAATGGTACCAGTTCACAAAATGGTCAAAGGAAACCAATTGACTACTTCACTCAGTATTTTGACTGGAAGACGTGGCAGGATGTTGCCAACATCACTGCTAAAACATCTAAAATGTCAAGTCTAGTCACGGCAAAAGAGGTTTCTCAGTTTGTTGGGATCCATATCGCCATGGGAACGTTACAGGTTAGTAACTGATCTGTTTGGCATTCAGTGTAAATGTAAAGTCTATAGTATAGTTTTCTATTTTTGATTATTTTGTTTCTGAAGACATTGAAATTAACTGCATTTTAGACCATCATTTGTACAACCCCAAATCAGAAAAAGTTGGGACATTGTGTAAAATGCAAATAAAAATAGAATGTGATAATATACAAATATTGTAAACTCATATTTTGCTGCAAAAAGGACATAGACAATATATCATATGTTGAAAATGAAAATTTTGACTATTTCATGGAAAATATATGTTCATTTTGAATTTGATGCCAGCATCATGTTTCAAAAAAAGTTGGGACGGGGACATGTTTACCACTGTGCTGCTTCACCTCTTCATTTAACAATGTTCTGTAAATGTTTAGGAACTGAGGAGACCAGTTGCTAGAGTTTTAAAAATTAACTGTTGTCCCATTTCTACCCTATATAGGATTTCAGTTGCTTAACAGTATGGGGTATTCTTAATGTTTTTTATTCCATGATGCACCTAATTTGACAGATCTGGACTGCCGACAGGGCGTTTTGGCACTTGGACTCTTCGTCTATGGAGAAATACATGAATTCATTTAGGCATTGTTTTCCTGAAATATTTAAGGGCTTCCCTGAAAAATACATTGCCTGGATGGCAGTGTACGTTGCTCAAAGCTTGTATGCACCATTCAGAATTGATTGTGCTTTGCCAGATGTCCATGCTGTAGGCACTAATGCACCTCCACACCATCATAGTTGTTGGGTTTTAAACTGAGCACTATAACAAGTTGAATAAGTTGGATAGGCCCTCTCCTCTTTAGATTGATTGATTTCCATTAATAATGGCAAATGTTGACTGATCTCTCCACAGGACCTTTTTCTACTTAACCTTAGTTAATTTCAAACGAAATAAATACAATTTCTGCTTTTGCATGGTAAAGTTTACACTAGCATTTCTGAATTGAGTATCAAACTGTGCTCATAGACAGTAGTTATCACAGGTTTACCTGAGCCCATACAATGATTTTCATTACAGAAACAGGTCTGGTGATATTATGTACTGTAGACTCCCCAAATACTTCGCAATTTCATATTAAGAAGCATTATAATTATATTGTTCCATCATTTGTCCACACATGTTTACACAGAGTGATGAATACCTATACATCTTTACTTCTAAGAGACCCTGCCTCTCTGGGATGCTCTTTTTCATACCCAATCATGTTGCCAGTTACCCTAATTAGTTGTCAAATATCCCTCCTTTTGTTTTCTTTATCATTACACAACTTTTCATGCATTTTCTTGGCCCCATCCCAACTTTTTTTGAAACATGTTGCTGGTATCAAATTCAAAATGAACATATATTTTCCATGAAATAGTCTTACATGTCATTTTCAACATTGGATATATTGTCTGCGTCCTTTTTGCAGCTAAATATGAGTTTACAAGATTTGCAAATTGTAATATTCTGTTTTTATTTGCATTTTACACAATGTCCCTACTATTTCTTGTTCTTGTATGTTGTAAGTCACATTTCTTGTTCTTTTTCCTCATTGAAGTTTCCTAGCACAAAGCTGTATTGGGAGGACTATACCCGAGTGGCCCTTATTGCTGATGCCATGTCATCCTCCAGATTTTCAGAGCTTCTCTCAAAACTGAGGCTTGCAGAAGAGAGCGGTTCCACAAGGCCTCAAGGGAAAGACAAGGTTGTGTCCGCTAACAGCACTACACAGTCCAGAGACCATGATTTACAAGTGTCAGAAACTGCAGCTGGACCATATAAAACTACACAAACATACAGTACACAGTGTCTATTAGAAACTGACCCACTTAATAGAGTGCGTGTGTTGATGGAAAAAGTTCAAAGAGCATGTCAGGGTCTAAAGCGAGAGGGGAACCATGGAGTCAGCCAGTACCCACTGTGGTTACTGCGAACCACAGCCAGTGCCGCCTACTCTCTACATCATACAGTAATGTTGAGTACTTGTGGTTTGGTGGTGGACTTCAACTTGAGCTTGGATGACTCTGACCGAGAAGAAACTGTTAAGCACATGGTCCTATCGGGTCAAAACAGTAGAGAAGGGATGGTGTTTCTCTGCAAGCCTGAACTCTCCACTCCCTCCATGCTGGAACAGCTTCTAGAGGCTGGTGTACAAAGTGCTGGCAAAGTTGGCGGGGCGAGGGGACAAGTAGGTGATGAGTTTGTCAGCTCAGATGGCAAACTGAAGCTGTTTCGATGCCATCATGGTTTCATCCTTTCGGCTGCTGTAAAGGGACGATCCCGTTCGACATCCCTAGTCAGTGGCTTTGAGCGGGCACTTAAAGCAGCAAAGCTCAACCGGGATTTGCGCAACGCTTACCGTACGCCTTGCCTGTCGTCTCCCGCAGGCTGGCCACTGTCTGTTCTTTGGCACCTTACTGATCTTGCACTGGTGAACTCTTGGCTGCAGTACAGGGGCGACCGCTGCAATGAACAAGAACAGTTGTCCCTCATGGCATTCCGACTAGAAGTCTCCAAAGCACTGATTCTCTTAAGCAGCGCTGATGCCCAGGATGCAACTCCTCCCCAACCACCGGCTCCTGAGAGACCAGAACAGGGCTCAGTCCCAGGGTCAGCCTCTGTTTTTGAGACCCCGCTGCCAGACACGGCCGTACGGTATGATGGCGTGGGCCACTGGCCAGAACAAGTTGCTGAAGGAGAGGGAGCCAGGTGTCGGTTTGGGGGATGTGATCGGACATCTCAGGTGCGGTGTCTGAAATGTTGTGTGTTTCTGTGCATCTCGCGCAATCATAACTGCTTTCTCAAATTCCACAGCCAAGGGACTCTATGAGGTTTTGTGTTGATATAGCAACGTGTGAATGTTTGTTTGTTTGTTTTCCAGCACGTCCTATACTTTTGTTTTGGCATTTGCTGCCATTTAATGAAACATATTTTCCATTTAAAATTAAGGAAAAAAGGTTCTACTCATGTATTTTTCATACAATGATTGATTGAAGGAAATCCACTCCTTTTGTTTCTGTAATTATTTTATTTATTTACCGCCAATGGTCTGTGAATTATTTATATTTTTATACATTTGTTGTTGAGTAAAAACAGCCATAAGGTCTGAATGTGTTTTTGAATGTCCAAGACAAATGTGTTTCCTGTTACTGCAGCTGTTACTGATAATTAATTCTGTGAAACAATTGACCCACTTTTAATGTATTTTAATTTAAAATAAATTCTGTGAAACAATTGACAACCTTTTAATGTATTTTAATTTAAAATAAATTCATGTCTCAATCTTGTTTTGTTTTCACATTTTCTCTGTTCTGTTCTGGTAGTAATTTGCCAGCACTTTGGTTTAGTTTTTTTTTTAATGGGCTATGTAAAGTAGCCTACTATCCATCAGACTTGGCTTGCAACGGTACGGTATCAGGCCAGTCCAGGGTAGTGCTTGTATTGCATTCATCTCTTTTGCACCAGATCTTGGTCACGTGTGTAGGGGACGTTTACCAAAACGGGTTTCCTCCATCGTCTAAGGTTGCCCTGCACCGGAGGCTGCGAGTAAGTAAACTGTACGACCAACTGATTACAGTACAAAAAAGCAACGAACTTTTAATCACATTTAATATGCTCTAGTGTATTGATCAAGTGTGCAAACAATTACATGTAGTTGTGTCGCCCTATGTATAGACGTTTGCCTGCTGATGGTCTGCAATGATGAGTACTTCCTCTTAGCTAGCTAGCAAACTAGCATGCTGTAGCGAAGTTTCGACTAACGTTTCTGTAGCTAGTTAGCTATGTTTGTATTCAAGTGGCTAGCCAGTCAAAATGCTATAGTTAGCGTAGCGGTCTTCTGCAACTAGTTTATTTAGGCATTAATCATTACATTAACCGAAATGTTAAACCTATTAGTCATAATAACGGACGTGTAGCTAACTTGTAAACTATTGTTTGTTTTCGGTGTATCAAAAACAATGAATGAGCAAAAGGCTACGTGAAAACATTGGGCCTTAACCAAATTGTCTGCTAGCTAGCACGCTAACGTCCCTACAGTTTCAACTTTATAGAAGAGTACTGTACATGCAAATATGTTGTCTCAGGTTTAACTTAATGTCTGTGTTTAACCCAATCACATTTTATTAGTTTAAACTATAACGTGTGTTACATCAACTGTACCCAGTTTCGTTTAACATTTAAATCACGCTGGACTTTCTAACATCATGTCACCACAACTAACGTTAAACGTTAACTTCACCACGTTCAAATTCAAGTTCTAACTTAATTGTGATAACGGTTCTGGAGTAAAGATATACAGTATAAACCTGTTAGTTTACATGGGTTTTTAGATGTGTGGGGGTAATGTAACGTTAACTCCCATTTATAAACCAGAAAGTGAGAGAAGTTAAGTCACGAACAGTTAGTTTATGAAGTTGGCCACTAAGTGGCGGAACGTATTGTAACATAACGTTACTTTGGAACAGCCAGCTGAACACTTGATTCACCAGGCTAACGTTATGCAATTTACTAATTAAGCTCTGCTTCTGTCACAGTTCCCCGATATCGAACTTCCAACACGCCTGAAGTGAAAGTCCTTCAGAATTGAAAATGGATGCAGACTTGGCGAACCTCGAGCAAATGGTTATGAAGGGTGAAGAAGTCACGTCCACGGATCCTGCTGAAGCTAGACTAGAAGAACCTTACCGGGCGATTGTCATCCCACAGCCACCTCCTGTCATACAACCATGTGAGTGTCGGACATAACAATTAACCAAGTGGTCCTCTACCTCCTAGTATAGGCTTTTTTTGCCACCCTCCTGCTCTAAATGTGGATCTAAATGTTTCCTCCTTGTTCTGTTATTAGACCAACATGAGAGTCTGCAATGTTTCCAGTGTTTCATTACCTTCTGTAACTCCAAAGCCAAAGAGAGGCACATGAAGAAGAGTCACCGTGAAGAGTACAAGCAACAGCTCCAGCAGGTACTGCATTTATATTTTTTGAGATGGGGACAGTTGCATATGTTTAGGCTATATGTTCAGTCCATCGCTGCACTTGCGTAACTGTAATATTCATTCAATCTTTATTTATTCTCGGAGGTTCATTCAGGGGAGTTCTCATTTTCAGTGAAGCCGAGATTACACTATATATAATATAGAATGTTATCTATCTATCTCTCTAAGATAGATAGAGTGAGAGATAGATAGATAGATAGATAGATAACATTCTATATTATATATATATATATATATAGTGTAATCTCTTCATTCAATCTTTATTTATTCTCAGAGGTTCATTGAGGGTAGTTCTCATTTTCAGTGAAGCTGAGATTACACTATATATAATATAGAATGTTATCTATCTATCTATCTATCTATCTATCTATCTCTATCTATATATTATTCTCGGAGGTTCATTGAGGGTAGTTCTCATTTTCAGTAAGGCCGAGATTACACTATAGAATGTTATCTATCTATCTATATGGAGTGTCATGGGGGATTTCATTTTTGCACAAGGGGGGAGTTTATTTAGTGACCCCCTTTTGCATTCCCTTGTAATAGTTCCCTCACAAAGTCAAAAGCATTGCAAGGGAATTTAACAGTATTGCAGAGAAATGCAAAACAATTGCCAGGGAATGCAACATCTTATTTTTATAACCTGAAAAAACATTTGCTATATCTCTATAATAAAATCAACTATTGTGAAAGCTTTCTCAGGGGTATTTGATGGGGAAAACATGGAATTGGATGACCTCAGCTGGTGTGTGTATTAATTGTGAATTCTGTTGTTCTTCCCTGATAGTGTGACACACTCTTCACCTGCTATGTGTGTGACCGCACCTTCTCATCTTCTGAGGAGCTGACCCAGCATCAGTCCACACACAACAAGGAGGACAAGCCCTTCAAGTGCACCTGTAAAGAGAGTTTCCGCACCTTCTCTGAGGTAAGCAACGACCCCAGGTGAAGGGTATGGAGAGGGGATATGCAAACATTTCAAGCACTTTAAAAGTGAAGTCGTTGCTTAAAGTCTAAATACCATTTTTGTCCTCCCTGAGCAACTGAAGAGGTCCACATATTTCAATTTCAAAATTGCATGTGGTTTCAAAATTGTACTTTGATGTTGCTGTATGTTGTGGTGATAATGTTTTCAGAAACTTACTTGATAGTCAAGCAATTTTTGCTGTTTCTTGCACAGCAACAGCAACATGCTTTGTCGTCTGTGCGTGTCTGACGTCTGTCTGTCTGTCCGTCCATCTGCAGCTAACCAGTCACAGGCGGCAGGTGTGCCCAGAGCGGCAATTCCTTTGCAAAGACTGCGGGGTGACCTGCCGCAGTCCCGCTTTACTGCGGAACCACCGGTTGGCAGTTCACTCGGCACGCACTGACGTGGAAGATCCCGGGGACGCCGCCAAGTTCCACCGCTGCGCCAAATGCAATGCCGGCTTCACCAACGAGTCCGAGCTCCTGCAGCACCAGGAGAACCACGCCGGCAGCGAGCACTGCAACGGAGGCCCGTCCCCCAAGAGACCCCGCGGCAGGCCGCCCAAAACGGACAGCGCCGCCGCTGGCGGAGTGGAGAAGCAGCAGGTGAAGCGGAAGAAGAAGGACGAAGCTGCTACAGCAGACGGGGGGAAGGAGGAGGCAAAACAGGCCAAGCCCAGGAAGAAGAAGGCCGAGGCTGAAGAGGGAATTACTGAAGCAGGGGACGAGACGGAGACCGGTGCTGTCGGCACAGAAGCGTCCACGCCAGCCACGGCTAAAGCAGACAGCGGAGGCGCCAGAAGAGGACGACCCCCGAAGTCTGCACCGAGCGTCAAAGCTGAGGAGAAGAAGCCCGTCCCGCGGAAAGCCCACCCGTGCGGCGAGTGCGAGGAAAGCTTTGCGCGGCCGGAGCAGCTGCAGGCTCACGTGACCCGCGTCCACACGGCCGGCCGACACGCCTGCCCCACCTGCGGCAAGAGCTTCGGCCGCGAGAGCAATCTGAAAGCGCACCAGCAGAGCCACACCAAAGACGAGGAGGAAGAGGAGAAGAAGAAGCCAGCAGGAAGAGGGAAGAGATAATTCCTGTTCTGTTGGTGGTGGTGGTTAGGTGTGTGTGGCATGAGAGGATAAGGGAGACAAGCTTTTATTTTGTTTTGTTTTGTAACAAAGTCCCGGCATTTTTATTTTCAATGTGAGTGATATGGAACAGAATGTGGTGGTTTTTAGTTGAATAGTCTTCAACCGTTTGTCGCTTTTCATGAATGTTGCACTGTCGTCAAATTATTTTTTAAACAAGGTTTTATTCAGGACTCAGGCCCACAAACTATTAAGCTAGTGCTGTGCAGGCTGTGGGTTATGCCTGTGGAACTGACTGGTGTGGGATGAGGATGCAGGCCCACTGCATCCATCTGAGCACAGCAAGATATCACTGGGTCAAGCTTGCATGGCGTATTCTCACATTACATCAGTCATTCAGAGATAAAAGCAATGTCCTCCTCAAGAGTAAAAGATACAATGGAAAATGTTGTATTTTAATTGTGATTTTTAATTAATATCTTTTGAGTAAGATGGGTCTTTTTTTTAAATAAGTGTGTGTAGAGGCCGCAGGTACATGTTGCCTTCAATTCTGTTTTTTTGTCTCTTTTCGTTTTGCCTTTTTTATTAGAGAGGTGACAAAAGGATATGTTACCTTTGTCCAGAAGACTTCAGTTCAGAATTTGTTTGTTAAAAATCATTATGTACATGGCATTCATTGAGTGGTGGTTTATGTGATTTAATTTTGTGTTTAATAACAAACTAAAGTATGTGATTTTATTTACTGAAGAAAAAAAACTCATCATGGGATGTTAACTTGTTGAAATAAGCATCTTTTTTTGTATTTGATTGATGCTTTTTTAAGCGAGGGTCTAACCCAAGACGCAAGTTGATTGTTCAAGATAATTAAAATTCCTCTCCCCCTGATAATGTGCTGAGGTTCAAAGGAACATGGACAATGTTCTTGGTGGAATTCACCCAAGTACATTGTGTACCAATGTACATAGTGGTGCCAAATACTAAGAATACTCTGTAATGTTTGGTCTAAGATTGGCTCTCCCCATGAAAATGTCTCTGTGTATTTACAATTTTTACAGTCTATGAACCTGGTAAATGTCTTATTAAAATTAAATTGCCCCAGGGGATGCTGCAGATTACATTGTGTTTTATTTTTGACTGAAAAAATATTATTCTGGTGTATTTACTGGATTTTACTTGTGACTTAAGACTTTTACAGCTGTTAAAATGAGACTGAACTTGTTCAAATGAGCCATACATATTGTATGAATTCACGTCAGTTATTTAAGTCAACAATTAATTATTATAACTTATTAAAGTTGAACATAACAATGTGAATTACTGGAGCTTATGATTGTTGCCCCTTCTACCGATAGATAAACTTTTTTCCATCCCTTCATTGATGAGAACGAGAAACAGTTTCTGCTATGATGTTCCATAGTGAAACATTTTGGCACATCTCCCCCTAGACTGTAGGTGTCAGTACACACTAACATCTTGCAGCCCACAGCTCTCGATGGAGAAAAGGAGCCACAAACACCACCATAGATAGTAAGAGGAGCAATACCAGTGCAGTAGTACCGGTGGTAACGTTAAGACTGATGTTTTGTGAGGTTACGATCTTATTTCCGAAGCTTACTTAACCATTATTTCACATTCCATCAATCGGTAGTGCATCCGTTTTCGCAGGTGTATCGGAACCATATGCATGTTAAGCTTTCTGTCAGGTAGCATTCTAGGCTGACGTTGATGAGTGAGGTAATGGTAAACATTGCAATAAGGCTAACGTTAGCTTCCTGAACCATCAACTCATATCTTTTTTTTTTTACTCAGGTAAGTCCTACTACATTTTCTTTATAGTTATATTGTGTGTGGCAATTGCATCACACAAACAGCAACAAATATAGTACGACGTACCAGTCTGGCCAGGGGCACATTCTCCCCATACTATTGTTATCCACTTAAGATCACGTAGATCGTTGTGCAAATGATGAATACTATTAACCTGAACTACGTTTATCCTGGCCCTGCCACATTATCTTTAGATAGTCTTAACGTCAGTGTTAATATAAACGCGGCAATACCCCCTTCTTACCAGGCAGGTTAGGCTGAACAACACCTTTTTTTTGTATGTTTAATTTTCTAATAAAGCATTGCCCCTCAGGCACCGCTGTGACTATCCGGAGAAATATTCTGTGGTCACTGCTATTCTGGGATTTACGGCTCCCATTGACTTCATTCAACACATCAAAACAATACTTCGAAAATGTGCTCAAACTAACGCCGCTCACTTATGCCAGCAACCATTTTACTTTGATTATAAACTACATGTTGGTACAAGATTTATACAAAAAGAATAACAGAATTTGGCGTAAGCAATGTGGAGAAATCTTATGAAAAGTGTCAGCCCTTAAAACTGCCTAATGTCGAAGGTCAGAGACATTCAAAAACGTACTTTAATATCACATCATAATTTATAAAGGAACAAAGTTTAAAAAGTAAAACACAATATATCAGATGGATTATGGATTAGACAAATAATTAGTAAGGAAACAAGATTTTCTACCATAATTTAAAGTACTTGCCCACTGTTTACTGGCTATATTAGCCCATATGAACAACCGCTCCCTCCTTCCCCCAGCCTGGAGTGAGCTAAACTGAACAAAACTGTAATACTTGAACATAATGCCCATATTTAATGCTGTCATTTTTAAAAACGTTATCCTTGCACTGCTATAGTTTTATATTACTATGTATACATTATTCTCTTATATATACTGTCCATATTTAATGCTGGTCTCTAGACTTTATTCTTGCACTGTTGGACTTATTTGCACTACCACTGACCGAGGTGAAGTTAGTTTGATATTTGATATTCGGATATTCGACAGATATTCAAAAAAAATGTATGCGGCCGGTTTCACCCCGTGTTTGCAGACAATGTACAAACAGATGACCTGTCTACTTGCTCCCAGCCGACCTTAGGGACCGTCTAAAAAGTACCTTCTGAATTACCTTCATAGTCTTTTTTGTCAATAGCTTTGACATCATGTGACCTAGTGACTCCAAACCAATGCAGAATTGTTATCCTATATGGGACTCATCGGGCACACCTCTTTCTATAACCATTGAATGCACAATCTATTTTATTTTAATATTTTAAAGAAAATACATTATTTCATATAAGAAACGGCCCCTTTTTTTCAATACCTCCCAAGCCATGTGACCTAGGGACTCCAAACCAATGCAGAATAGTTATCCTATATGAGACTCATCAGACACACATCTTTTTATAGCCTCTGTATGCACGCTGTATTTTATATGAATTTTTTAAAGAAAATACATTATTTCATATAAGAAACAGACTCCTTTTTCTCAATACCTCCCAAGCCATGTGACCTAGTGATTCCAAACCAATGCAAAATAGTTATCCTATGTGGGACTAATAAGACACACCTCTTCTTATAGTCAATCTATGCACACTGTATTTTATATGAATATTTTAAAGAAAATACATTATTTGCCATCATGAATGGTCTCCTTTTTTCAATAAGCCGTGTGACTTAGGGACTCCAAACCAATATAGAATAATTATCCTATTATTCCAAACCAATGCAGAATAGTTATCCTATATGGGACTAATCATACACACCTCAAATTAATATGAATTTTGCACATACTATTTTATATTAATTTCTTAAAGAAAACCAATTTGTTTCCTATGGAAGCTGCTTTGTGCTCAATACCTTCAATATACTGGGTCCTAGACATCACAGATCAACATAGAACTGTTCTGCTATGTGATACTAATCAGACACACGTCAATGTGAAATAATATTTTGCATGAACTATTATATATTTTTTTTTTTAAAGAATCACATTTATTTCCTATGGAAAACAGCTTTTTGCTCAATAGCTGCCATATAAGGGGTCCTTGACAACACAGATCAGTACAGAACTGTTCTGCTATGGGGTACTTATCAGACAGAGATCAGAGATTCAATATGAAAAATTATTTGCCATCTACTATTATATGGAAGGTATTGAGAAAAAAACTGATTATTTATAGAAAGTTTCCATAGGAAACAAATGGGTACTATAAAATAGTATGAGCAAAAATTATATTAATTTGAGGTGTGTCTGATTAGTCCCATAAAGGATATTCTGCATTGGTTTGGTGTCCCTACGTCACTTCAGACACCTTGGGGGGGGGAGTATTGAAAAAGGAGACCATTCCTATTAGGAAACAATGTATTTTCTTTAAAATATTAAAATAAAATAGATTGTGCATTCAATGGTTATAGAAAGAGGTGTGCCCGATGAGTCACATATAGGATAACTATTCTGCATTGGTTTGGAGTCACTAGGTCACATGGCTTGGGAGGTATTGAAAAAAAAGGGGCCGTTTCTTATATGAAATAATGTATTTTCTTTAAAATATTAATGTAAAATACAGTGTGCATACAGTGACCATAAAAAGAGGTGTGTCCGATGAGTCCCATATAGGATATTACAATTCTGCATTGGTTTGGAGTCACTAGGTCACATGACCTGGGAGGTATTGAAAAAAAGGAGACCATTCCTTATGGGAAATAAGGTATTTTCTTTAAAATGTTCATATAAAATACTGTGTGCATATAGTTTCTCTCTGATGAGTCCCATGTTGGATAACTATTTTGAATTGGTTTGGAGTCACTAGGTCACATGATGTCAAAGCTATTGACAAAAAAGACTATCAAGGTAATTCAGAAGGTACTTTTTAGACGGTCCCTAAGGTCGGCTGGGAGCAAGTAGACAGGTCATCTGTTTGTACATTGTCTGCAAACACGGGGTGAAACCGGCCGCATAATTCTTTTTTTTGAATATCTGTCGAATATCCGAATATCAAATATCAAACTAACTTCACCTCGGTCTACCACTGACACACACTCTCATAGAGCACTTTACCATGCATACTGAATCACAGGGTCAATCCCTGCCCTGTCACTGCAAGCGTCTCATGCTTATACATCCCTTAGGATATTTTATTTAAAATCCATATTATTCATATGGATTTGTTATTTTATCATCCTGTTTATGTTGTATGTGTATGTTGTGTGTGATGTCTTTAAGCTACTGGGACCTACTGGGATCAATAAAGTACCTACCTACCTATCTACCTACCTAGTACCTACCTACCTTACCCTACCTACAATATTTCATGGCACTATTTTGCTGCACAGCCACCAGATGGTGCCATTTCACTACTTGCTTACACCCAGTGCCAGATCTGTATACCCTAACAGAAATTTCAGGTTTCTGTTGAGCAAGGTCATATTTTCACATGCAAATTAAGTTTCTGGCTAACAGTTGCAGTTAACTTTTGGCAATATTGCAGCAAATTTGCAGCAATGTCATATGCAAATTAGGCTAGTCACCAGAAGTTCACAGCAAATCACTGGCGAACACATTTGCCACTTGTGGCAAACTTCTCATTGTTGCCAGAACTTTGCTGGAAGTTTGCCTGTAGCGGCCAACATTGGCAAACTTCTGGCAATATTTTCTAGTGAACTCATTTGTTTCCCACAAATCACCCACAAGATTGCTGCAAATCTGCTGCAAACGTTTCATTTTTGTAAGGGTACAGCTCTGCAAAGTGCAGTGCCATGCCGCCATCTGGTGGCCATGAAATATTTAATGTGTAAATATTTCCCACTGTAAGTTAGCCTGGGTGCCAGCCCAACGTCAGGCTAATTACAAGTATTTATTAGAAAAGAAGCGGCCGTCGAATAATCTTCTAATCCATCTGATATATTGTGTTTTTCTTTTTAAACATTGTTCCTTTATACATTGTGGTGTATCATTAAGGTACGTTTTAGGATGTAATTACTCTGACATTCAACGTTAGATGACCATAAATGTGAGCAATGGGCCCCGTCTTAGGGGCAGTTCTTGGGGGGTTGTGGGAGTTCTCTCGTTAGTGCATAGCTGATTTGCTGAATTAACAAGATACTAAATTAAACTAGCAAAATAAATAAATAATAGTGTATACACACACACACACACACACACAGTGTATATATGCTGTCTGATATTTATTTACTACAGTTCTTGTTCCTGCATCATTGTAATGAACACTTGTCTTTTTTCAGTCATGGCATCTGAATTTACCATAGACATCCAGCTTACAGAGTTGGGTTTCCATCATATTCCTGCATTCAATGAGGAGTTACCCATAAAAGAGACATCACAAAACAATTCTTCATGCAATCCACCAAATCCCCCAGCACCTCCAGAACGTTCAGAATCACCTCCAGAACCACCTCCAGAACCTTTGGAATCACCTCCAGCACCTGCTAAACCACCTCAATCAACTTCAAAAGCACCTCTAGCAACTTCTAATCCAACTCATCCATCAACTTCAAAATCAGCTCCAGCACCTTCTCAACCAACTCCTCCTGTGATGAATTCTCCTAAAACAACTCCTCCAGTAATAAATCCTCCTCTGGACCACCGTCTGCTTTCTGTGGTTCAGCAGAACATTCATACTCTTCCCAAAAATTTGCCCATGGCCATAGTGCCCAAAAATTTGCCTATGGCCATAGTGCCCCAGAGTGGCCTGTGGACACTCCCTTCTCAGTCTACCCCAGTCATGGTGGCGAATATTCAGCCTCAGTCTCCCCAATTTATAACAGTCGTCAACAAGGGCATAGTTCCTGAAAAAGAAAGTTCTACCGAGTCAAACGCTAAAAAAGAGTCTAAGCAGTCAAACACTAAAAAGCAGTCTAAGCCAACGGACGCTGAAAAGGAGCCGGATCTTCTAACCGATGACGTTGTAGTCACAAAACAGACATTGGCTCTGGGAGAGAAAAAGGACGATGATGGCAAATCGGTAAGCACTGAGAAGACGGCCTTTGTGGTTCGTTACACGGATGGCGAGCAGAGCAGTGCTGAAAAAAAAAACACTGCACAGGAGGTCGTGCCCGAGAAAGATGGGGCTGAATCCCAGAATGATGCAAATGTTCGTCAGAGTCGGGCAAACACTGCTCAGGATGAGAGTGATGACAGTGAGGTTTCTGAGGTGGAGGAGGAAGAGGAGGAGGAAGAGGACACTGATGATGAGGATGATGGCCAGCTGTTTGCTCCAGGTACAGTATGCACATTTAGCATCTATATAGTAGTTGTGCTTGATCTTGATCTACTAATTTAGCATCTATATAGTAGTTGTGCTTGATCTACTCTTGGCTATTCTCTTCCAGTGCTAATATCTGTAAAATACAACCCGAATTCTAAAAAAGGTTGTGACGCTTTGTAAAATGTGAATTAAAAAAAGACAGGGGCATTTTTACCACTGTGTTGCTTCACTTCTTCATTTAACAACATTAAATGTTTAGGAACTGAGGAGACCAGTTGCTAGAATTTTGAGAATAAAATGTGGTCCCATTCCTGCCTGATATAGGATTTCAGCTGCTTAACAATATGGGGACTTCTTAATCATGTTCATTCCATGATGCACCCAATTAGACAGGCCATTTTAGCATCTGGACTCTTCCTCTACGGAGAAATACTGTTTGTGAATAAATTTGTGCAGAATTAATTGTTGCCATTGTTTTTCTGAAATATCAGAGGTCTTCCCTGAAAAGATGTTGTCTGGATGACAGAATATGTTCTTTCAACTAAAAAGTAGAAAATACAACTAAAACAACTGAGAATGAATGCAAATGTTAATATATTGGTTTGGGCCTAGATGCGGGGGGAGAACACAGTTGCAGCGTGTGTCATCAGACCTTCACCAACGGCTTCCTCCTCCGCGAGCACATGCACCTTCACACGGGCGTGCGTCCCTACCGCTGCGCTGAGTGTGGCAAGCAGTTCTGCCACCTGGCTAACTACCGCGCTCACCTGCGCACCCATGCCCAGGCTGTGCCCATCCGCTGCCGCGTGTGCCAGGCCAACTTCGAGACGGAGAAGCAGCTGCAGCAGCACTTGGAGAGCACGCACTTCGAGAGCGAGTTCTACCAGTGCGACTACTGCAAACGCATCTTCACGTGCATGAACGACTGCCTGCTGCACGTGCAGAAGCACAAGAGCGAGGTGGCGCAGCCGCAGTGCGCCAAGTGCGGCCGCCGCTTCAGGCACGAGAAGTCTCTCCGGCGCCACCTGCTGAAGCGCGCGTGCCAGCGCGCCTTCCTCTGCTCGGACTGCGGCCAGAGCTTCCGCAAGAAGAACACGCTGCTGCGCCACAGCTTCTCGCACCTGGGCCTGCTGCCGTACACGTGCACGCACTGCAAGACGCACTTCCGGCTGGCCAACCTCTACCGCAAGCACAAGTGCAAGCCCGAGACCATCCAGTGCGTGGCGTGCCTGTCCACGTTCGCCAGCCACGGGGACTTCGAGAGAGCCCTGGCTGGCTTAATCGGGTGTTGGGGCTACCAGGGGCAGGGGTCAGGGCAGCCTTGGCCGTCCTGCAGCAGCAGCGGCGCGACGAGATCCGCTGCATGGAGTGCGGCCAGACGTTCTCCGCGGCCGACGAGCTGAAGAAGCACGCCGGCTCCCACCAGAGGGTGCTCAAGTGCGCCGAGTGTGGCATGGGGTTCCGCTCCGCGCTCATGCTCATGTCACACATGGGCGGCCATGCGGGACAGCGACCCTGTCTCTGCCAGAAGTGCGGCCTGGGCTTTCCGCACCAACAAGGCTACGACCTCCACCTCAAGGACTGTGGCGTCATCCCACCTCCAAAGGTGAGCTACTTTTTACTGAGGTTTCTGATCAGTCGGGTGTTGTCACAAGGAATCCCCCCCCCCCCCCCCCCCCCCCCCACAGAAAGTAATCACTCCGCGTATTGCATTGAATTATCCAATGTGAAGTGAACATTACATTAATTCAATTACGTCACATTTGAGTGGGAAAATGGAGTAATTAAAGAGCAGATGATTGTTCAATTTAATATGAGATGTATAGACAAGTATGTAGGCTATAGAAGGATGGAGGATGAATGAACAAAAATCTAAATAAACAATAGAAAGCACAAGTTTGTATATTTAAACTAAATTAGCTCGTAATGGAAACTGTTGTATAAAAGCAATATGACAAGCAACGACACTTTGTGATGTTGATAAAGGATATCGCCAAGTCTGTAATTACCTTCGGCACTCGTCCCCGTTCTTACAGCTGATTACAGCCGTGACGATACCCTTTACCAACACTACTCCCCCTCGTGTCGTTGCTTAATTATACGACTGTGCATCTATACCTAACAATAGAAATTATTAATCGTTGTGTTTGTTGACCCGCTGTCCATCAGAGGCGTAGTGATGTTAAGAAGCCATAATAATGTTGTTGGTGCCGTTTATTCACTATGCCGTTTGCCTTGCAGGTGAAAAAGACAAAGCCTGCTCCAAAAAAGACGGCGAAGAAATCTCACACCATTGCCCCTAAAGACACTACACCCACTCCACCCCAAAGCAAAGTGAAGGAAACGAACACAGTAAATGTGCCACAGACGCATCCACCTGAGCCAGCGATGCCCGCTGTGCCAGCGATGCCCGGCCAGCCAGCAGAGGGGGCGTGGCAGCTCCGGCTGGACAAGACTCCTCCCCCTAACACCCCGCTGGTAGTGTTTCTCCCCATGTCTGCTCCGGTCCCTTCCAACCTGACGGTTAGCACTGCTGAACCCCAGACGTTAGTCCTTACAGATCAAAACAGTGTTGCTGCTTCGCTCCAGCCTCCACAAACCCAAGACAGTCGTGCAAATATGGTTCCAAACCCTGTGTTGGAAGCCGCTGTACTGGACAAAACTGCAGCTCCGCTGGCTTTTCCGTGTGAGCAGCAGCAGCTACAGAAACTTCCCCAACCTTGCCTTAATACTCCTGTGATCAAGAAGGAACCAGAAATCCCAGGTTACTCAGAAGCATGCATCTCCTCATGTTTTGGAAATATATGTGATGTAACAAGTACGGTACAAGTTAAGAAAGAGGAGAGAGGACCGAAATCAGATGAGGTTTGGGTTAGTGAAGAAAAATGGACAACTCTGAAAGGAGAGATTAAGCTTAAAGATGAGTTCAAATCATCAGATTTAAAGACTGAAATACAGTTGGAAGATTTACGTTTGCCAGCTGTAATAAAGAAGTCTGATGCTTTTGGTGACGACAGTGGACAACATCTGGAACGATCAAATCTGTTAATGTCAGATGTGAATATTAGCAGTAGTGAAAATCTGGAGCAGTCACATCTGTTGATCACAGATGTCCGCAGTGAAAGCCGTGTTGAAGATTGTTTCAAGAGCACAGGGGAGCGGACACGACAGGGCGAGACGGAAACATCCTCTCAGGCTCCTGGTCATCTTGACTCTCCTTTGGACCTAAGGTTGACCGTTAACCACTCCGATAGAAGCCCTGAAGCACAGAGTGAGGAAAATACAATTGGCAAAGTGAATGGAGAAACTGTTGCACAGGGTCACAGTCGCCATGAATTGGAAGCAAATAAGAAAGTTACTGAAGACTCTTATTTTACCTCAGTGGAAGTAGACCTCAGGGACGAACACAGAGATGAGGATGAGGAGGAGGAGGGAGAGCCGCACGAGTGTGTGACCTGTGGCAAGATCATTCTGGAAGGTGACCTGATCGAGCACTACATGGAGCATGCGATGCAAGGTGACCAAGACCTGGCCAAAAGCCCCACTCTTCCTCCGTCCCCCGCTGGGTCTCTGCTGTCGTCCACCTCCTCCTACTCGCCCTCAGTTTCAGCGTTCTCCTCCCCCAATGCAACCCCTCCAGCCAGTCCGCCCAGTAAGAGATTACGGTCCAGTGTTAAATAGCGTCACCTGAGGACAACGTTGCTGGTTCAACGTCTGTTTTTGTTTTGTTTTTTGGGGGTGCGAGGGTCCATAGTTAGAAGTGCTGAATTCATTCTCTTTAGATCTTTTTTTTTATATATTAAAAAAAAAAAAAAAAAAAAATATATATATATATATATATATATATATATATATATATATATATATATATATATATATATATATATATATATATGTTCTTTTAGACCCCTATCTGAGGAGTCCGTGGATTATATTCCACGGACTCCTCAGATAGGGTCTTAAAGAAGCATCGTGGAGTACTCACTCTGATAAGGTTCACATGAAATAAAACTCTTTATTTATGGAAAAAAAATATTCATTCTGAAAGTGAATGTATAGGTTTAAAGCGGAATTAGTTAACAGCATTGTTCTTCCAGCATCCTAGTCTGAATATATTGTGTATCTTGTATAGTCTAATTTCTAGAAGTTAAGAATTATTTATATTTTTTTCCTCAAACTGCTGTTTTAGAGGACACTTTCATACCTTTCATGCCTTTTGTAAGTTGGTAACGAATAAGAACTATGACAGGAAAATGATTGCGTCTCTGTGGGTTGAATGACATTTGGGGAAAATAGGAAATCTTCATACTTCAGTTTTGTTGAGACCGACTGTAAGATAATCGAATGTAAAGGAGGCACATGCTATGACTGTTGAATATGCAAAGTGTTGTGTACCTTCAAATAAACAATATACTGCATTTTTGTTTGGAATGGTGTCGTTCTGCTCCTCAACAGCCCCTTCCACCTGGACAATTGCACTACCCTATCCCATCCATAGTGTTCTATTGCACTACCCTATCCCATCCATAGTATTCTATTTATATTTATAAAATGTACATACTGTAATTACACTTATGCATAGTCATATTCTACTGCACTTTATGCTGATCTTACTGCACATACACTTCTTTTTTACTACTCCTATAATGTTACTGTTACTACACTGCACATATCTGTACATACTGTATATATCTGTCTATACGGTTCATACTGAATATCCATATTTACTCTGTTTTTTACAATATTACTGTTAATACACTGCATATATTATTTTTATTACTGTTATAATGTTATTGCTACTACACTGCACATACGTTGTTCATTCACTGCTCTTACTGCATATCCATATATATTCTGCTCAGGCTACTGCTAATACATAGCATATATTTATATTTAATTTAGATTACTGTAAACCATACCACTTAACTGTATACTACTGTCTACACTCCACTATAGGCTATGTCTTCTGTTTATACTGCACCAGCTGTCTACTGTATCATGTTGCACTATCCTGCTTTTTTCCACTTCTGGTTAGACGCAAACTGCATTTCGTTGTCTCTGACTGCACACGTGCACAATGACAATAAAGTTGAATCTAATCGTAAAAGAATCTAATATGGTGTCAAGTAGGCCTACACCCTGGAAAAAATAACGTGGCACTAGGCTACTTTGTTTCGCAGAACTCGACAGAAGAAGTACATCTCCATGGAATTACGCTAGGACATTCGAAAAATGTTCTTCTAAGGAAGGGTAAGAATATCACAAACAAAGGCAGGCTATGAAGAGAGCAGCGGGCGAAGTAACAAGATTAAGACGACAACAAAAATATAACTTAAAAAAGGGATGTGCCCTGTTCACAAAATAGGGTGTTGGTGGTCCTCTCGCCTGTTGTCCTTTTAATATCACGCTGGCCTCAATATTATTCTTAGCCTATGTGGAGAGCTAGCGGGCAGGGGTACTCATAAGTCACATGACACCAAGGCCCGGAAATAAACTGCTGGTTGAACTTGACTGTGATAATAATGGCCATAACATCATAGAAATATGGGGGCGGAAACGAAAGAAGGAGCGGACAGCTCCCCACAGTCTAGCTGGCTAAAACGGGAAACAGACAGTTAGACTGTGGCCACATTAGACTGTTACAATTATACATTTGTCGTTTTACCACGCGACGCTTTTTACAGCCGATTTTGGACTCTCACATGCCAAATGGACAAAGACAAGCTTGCTGCAAGCGTGAGTACTTATTCCTATGGTAAAAGTAAATGTCAGATAACTACCATGCTGATGAGTGGGTTGATATTTTAAAACAACTCGCTCAGTTGTAAGCTTTTAAAGTGCGAACGAATTAAAATACATGTTCGTAAATATTTTTTAAGAGGACAAATATGCCGTTATGATGGACTATCCAAACTGTTCTGTCCGGTTCTCTCAAACACCGTGCTATGTCTAAAAAGGATAGCCAAGATTATATTGTTGCTTAGCTGAATCACCTATTGCGTTGTTCCTCTCGCCTCCCCACGCAGCGCGGTCCATGCTCTTGGTTGGAGATGCACCAGTTCATAGGGGACCTCATGGCCTCCTCCACCACGGCTTCGACCACCTTAACAGGTCCGCAGCAAGGAAAAGACAACCACCATCAACAAGAAGCACTGCGCTCTGCCTGGGAAACAGCAGGTCATGAGGCCCTGGGACTAAAAGCTATCCCAGCCTCCCATGTCCAGTCTAGACACCCCCATGAAAAAGGCACGGTAGTCTGTGGTCTGCAGCCGCTCTCCTTACAAGTGGAGAGGAGTGGGCACGCTAGAGAAGAGGAGGCACAGCAGTGTAAGTGACAATTTGTCTAGTAGTCACACAGAGTTGAATCAGTGCAGTCCGCAGGCTTTTTTGGTAATTGAGTTGACTGAATTGATAGACTGTATAGAGACAGAAACCTATCTCTCATCTTTCCACTTGTCGTGGTTCTCTGCTTTTTCTTTCTGTATCTCTCAGTTCAACACACTGGATGCAATTGCCCAGGCTGCCCCTTCTCCTCCTCTTCCTCCTCCTCCTCTTCTTCCTCTCTCACTCTCCAGACTCTGAAGCCCTTCAGAGGTCACCTGTCTTCCACCTCACAGCCCCAGGTCGCACGCCAGCGGCAGGCTAAAGACCCTAGCTCCTCGTCGGTCAGTCTCGGCCTGTCTCTGGGCCTTGGCCTCTCGCTTGATGAAGGCAGCGACTCACCCGGCGGTGCCAACCCCGAACAGAGCCAACCCCAGCAGCAAGATAAAGGGACAAACACCCAGAGCTCGACGGGCCCTGCCACCACTACGTGCTGCCCTCACCCTCACCCTGCACAGTTAGCCACCTTCCCGTGCCTGTGCTGCCACCGCGGCTTCCAGACCTGTGCCCAGCTCCTGCACCACCAGCAGGGCACGGATGCCCGCCTGACACAAGCCCACGCCCACGCGCACGCTCACGCCCATCACCACCACTACCACCACCACCACTGCCCGCTGGCGTCCTGCCTGCCCTGCCCGCAGCTGAGACCCCCGCCGCCCTCGCAGTCCCCCCCGCCGTTCCCCTGCCTCTCGTGCCAGCGCACGTTCCCCACCTGTGCCCAGCTGCTCCGCCACCAGCAGAGCCATGCGCAGCAGGAGGGTCTGCAGCAGACGCAGACGCAGCAGCAGCAGCAGCAGCAGCTACAGCACCCGTGCATGCACTGCAGCGCCTCGTTCGCCCGCCCCTCGCAGCTGCTGCAGCACCAGCGCGCCCAGCACGCCTCCAAGGCCGGCGGCTTCCTGTGCGTGGAGTGCGGCCGCGCCTTCAACTCGCACAGCAACCTGCGCATCCACCTGAACGTGCACACGGGCGCGCGGCCCTACGCCTGCCCGGACTGCGGCAAGAGCTTCAGCCAGTCGGGGGCGCTCAAGATCCACCGGCGCATCCACACGGGCGAGAGGTCGACGCTGGGCTTACTGCGGGCGCTTCCCCTTCACCTGGCTTCGTGGCGGGCGCCAGCGCGCATGCGGGGGCGGTGAAGCCCTACGCCTGCCCAAGAGGCGCGGTAAGCGCCACGCAGTCGGGCGCCATTAAGATTCACACGCAGCGCATCCACACGGGCGAGCGCCCGTTCGTCTGCGGCCTCTGCGGAAAGGGCTTCTCCAACCGCTCGGGCATCCGCTTCCACCACCGCACCGTCCACGGCATCGTGCCCGACCCTGGGGCCGAGTCCCGCCGGGGGCCCTCGTCATCGTCCTCGGCTCCTGAGCGCCGCTGCCAGAGCCCCGCGAGCAGCCTGGGATCCAACCCCGGCAGCAGCCCCTTCACGGAGCCTCACGACCTTAGCTCCAGCACCAGCCAGACCTCCAACACCACCACCGCCATCTCCCCGGGCCTCTCCTCCCACGCCAGGCTCAGCAGCGGAGCGGCCGAGCCCGACAGCCAGTCCCACGCCCGAGAGAGCGCTGGGGGGAGGCCCAGCTCCTTTGGTCCTGGTGGCACTGGCAGCTCCAAGCCTGGTGGTGGTGGTGGTGGTGGTCGCGTGGGAAAAGTGCTGGCGTACGCCTGTGAAGACTGTGGCCTTCGGTTCGCAGACGCCCCCTCCAGGAACAGGCACCAGTCCCTGGAGCACTATAGTAGTGAGGGTGGGGGGGGTGGGGTGGAGAGTGCCAGCGGGGCAGAGTGAGAAGAGTTAACGGGGTGGGGGTGAGTGTGGTGTGGTGGGGGTGGGGTGGAGAGTGCCAGCGGGGCAGAGTGAGAAGAGTTAACGGAGTGGGGGTGAGTGTGGTGTGGTGAGGCGGGGTGGGTTTTATGGCGTTTTAATCCCCTAATGTTGTCTTCCATGCAGCGCTGCATGGAAGGCACTAGGGTTAGGCAAGGGTTAGGGTTAGGTGCCTTGGAGTCGACGGTCGCAGAGCTGCCTTGAAGTCGACGGTGGGGGCTTAAAACACCATCGAGCGTGGGGTGGGGCATCTTTAAGTACTCTGCAGATAGGTGCCGACATGAGTGCACTGTCACTTGGCACGCACATCAGCGCAGAGATGTTTGACTGACAAGCATTTGATGGACAATGGATTTTATGGAGCGGCACCAACAACAATAGAACTGTATAGTAATCTACACAGCGATGGCAGCAAAGTGCAAAGCTGGTCTGGGGGGGGGGGTTGTTGAAGACAATGGAATCTAATGGAATGGTTGAAAGCGAGATAGATAGATACTTTATTGATCCTCAAGGGGAAATTCAAGATGTGCTGTCAAGGGGATGTCAAGGTGTGCTGCACTCATATCGACACCCATGTGCGTATGAGTACTGTATGGGACAGCTGAGTGGTATTGGTCCTTAAATTAGTCTGGGATTGCAATCAAAATTTGCACTTTAAAATGGCTCATGCACAGCATTCTAATACCATTGTGACTGAAATAATTTCAACTAAATGTTTTTTACTAAATATATTAGTATTGCAGTTCCCAGTCTTTTCACTAGGTAACAGTGTCAGAAATATTCTCCTTTCCCATACAAAATGTGTAGCGTGTACACATTTATTGTCAGTCTGTCTGTGTTATATCAATCTTTTTGATCTACATTGTCACCTTGATAGTCGATTCTCATCTTACGTAAGCCTGAAAATAAAAGCCATCTACAGGCTGGTTCTGTAGTCTTATGCTACAACAGAGTTCAAATTTGACATGTTGAACCCCTTTGTGCCTTTCCAGTTTGAGAAACTAATGCTTTCAAACATGTGATACCAATCGGTAAAACCAGCTGTACAATATGACACTGAACTTAATTGCTATGGTTTAAGGCATGACTGTTGGAGAGAGTAATTTTAGGAACATTTATGATTACATTTTTTTATATGTGATGGTCGTGGCATTTTTGTTTTTGTTTTCTAGAAATGTACGTGAGTTTTTAAAGAATCACGCTGATAAATAATGTTATTTTTTTTGGTTGTGTTTTCACATTTCAACCTTTGAATAATAATTAAATAATAACAATTCTGTAACCAAAAGGCTAGTTTGAAGTGTTTGTTGTATGTAATTGTAACCTCTGAATCGGATGTCAGTGACATTTACAAACCTCCCTTCAACCTGTGCGTTATTGTCTTTATGAATTACAGTTTATTGTACTGCATTTTTGCATTTCAGAACTTAAAAGCACATCATGCCATATTTACATTGAATTGCAATGCAGTGTTTTAGTAGTATTAGACTGCCATCTTGTGGACGTTAGTAGTCACAACCACAAAGGTCATCCATCCAGTATACAAAAAAAAAGATTATGTGATTGTTACATATTTTCAGTCTGCAGTGGTTATCTTGCCTCAATAAATTTACCAAAGCACTTTGATATGTGTGTTTTATATATTATACACATTTACTTTCATCTGCTGTAAGAGAAGTCCTCCATTAGATAATTCTTGACTCTTTTATTCCTTGACTTCATTGTAGCTCAATTGGCTTCATAACTTATCCATTAGTCCCATCCAGCACACTCCACTTCCTTGCTAGTTAATTTCAGATTTTTTGAAAAGTATTAAGCTATGGTCTCATAGAATAATTCAAAAGACTTTACACTCTGTGCACTTAGGAATCATCATCATTTTCACTTAAAAAGAAATAGGCCCATATATTGCACTCATATATACGTAATTCCGTTGTATAATTTATCTTATTTAATTCATAATTCTTAACATCACAAAACTGAAATAAAAAAGGCAGAAGACATTTTTTAAATTCTGAAATAGACAATGAATGGATTATTGATGTTTCTCATTATATTTCAAAATTCACAAGCTCAACTCATTCAGATTTTGGCTCCTCAACATTATAGCAATAGATAGTATGTGTATGTGTAAGAATAAGTGTAAGTGTGTGTCTGTGTTTGTGTTTGATCACAGGACAGATGAACACACCCTAATTTGATCTATTTACAGTTGTTTAAAGTTCTTGCAGAGAAAAAAATAAACATTAAATATAGATATATCTATATTAAATATAGATCCTTGAAAAAGCATCTTGAACAACAGTATGCAACAACTTGATACTTTTTAGTTATATTTTATGGCCACCTTTTGCATCATCTCCAAATTCATTTTGATGATATATGATACACACCAAGTCACCCAGCTTAAGCACTAGAGAGTTTTGTAATAGGCTATGGGTCTGACCTGTGAAAATAGAAAAGCTTTCTTAGCACAACATTGCCAGCTCTATGTCCAAAAAATATCAGTTTAGTATATCAGGAAGCATGTGGTAGTGCTGACTATGTTTTCCGTGCCTGACATTTTATAATTATAATGCACAATCGACCTTACACCTGTTTTAAAACATCCAAATGTACAAAGCTGTTTCAGAAGTTCCTCTCAGCAAGTTTACAGTTCTGATAATCTAATGCTTTCACAGGTCATTACAATAAAGCTGCATTTCGGAGTCTTGGCTCAAGCCAAAGGGGCTGAATTAATTTGATGACTCGGAGTCTGTGGAGACTTTGGATTTCCAGTGAGTGTGCAGTCACCTGAAGCCCAACATAACTCAATACCCAGCCAAGCCCTGTCCATACTGAAGCAGTTTGTCTGCAGCTCTCTTCCCCCAAGCAGGGTCATGCTTGTGCTTGTGAGTCATCAGAGCCTATCTACAAGGCAACGTTTTTCCAATAATAATGGTGGTTCTGGAATTATTTTCTCCATGGGTTAACAACACATCTCTAATGAATCAAAGCTGCAATAAATGATGTCTGCAAATAACTTGTTTTTGTTTTTTCTGTCTCAAGGCTGCATGGAAAACCTTTTGGCTGACACTTTGAGCGAATGTTGGATTTTTATTTATTTTTTATTTTTTTTAGAGGGGGGAAAGGTTAGATGAGGTAGTAGGTCGGCGTCAGTGTAATCCCCAAAATAGCCATTTTGTTGTAAAAGAGAACACCTCTACATCAAAATGCTATTGGCTTTGCCTCATCAATCAAACCCATGCGTTTGTTTTGTTTCACTGAGGTGCTCTCAAATGTGAATTAGAAAATAGCTGACGCATAGATGCATGCAGATTGATTTCATTAGGTGTCCCATTTATAATGTGTCAACTATAAATCAGATGAATACGGTGCAAAAGCATACTGACGTTTATCTATTTACGTTTATCTCCCCTCTATCAACGCTGACGAAAGGGGGCACAATGCGTATCATCATATTACATCGACGCTGCTCAGTAAGTCAAAATCAAGCAAGCATGCACAATAAACAACTCTGAATGTTGTGTAGCCTACCCTACACCTAGGCTATGACAAACGTACACTAAAGGTTTTCATGTATCCAGAACGCACATCTGTTAATTTCAGATAGGTCTACTTATGAATGACCTTGGGGAAACTCCATGATCCACTTTTACTTAGAAACAAGTGACATGGAAAAGTGTGGCGGAAGCATAGCCCTGCGCTAGTACAACGTTCCTATATTATAGGCTATATGTTACTAATTACCACAACTCACAAAATCGTTTACTTTTCTGCATTTTCCTACATATCTACATATCTGTCAGTCTACATATCTTTACTTATCTACATATGAATAAAATGATGTTCTTTTATGTTTCCTGTATGGCCAACTAGGACGTGCGCACATAGCCTATTAGATCCGCCCCCTTCTTTGTTGATAAATTGTACCAACACATTTTCGGTTTTTACAGACATCAACATTTGGAACTTGAGACAACACATTCTTTGACGAAATCGACAGAATGAAAGGGGTCCTGTTTTTGACTGCTCTTGTGCTTGTTCACTTTCAGATGAGCCATGGTAAATATGACTTCTTTCACATTCTGCTTTTAATGGCTCTCAAAAAAGTAAGCTACTAACGTTATTTTCTTCAACCAACTACACCTACAACTACAGACTAAGATGAAACAATGAATGTTTGCAGTCAAGTGTAAAGGCAACTCAATAGCCTACATATTAACAATGCCAAGAAATGTGAAGAAATTTTAATTTGACAGGTAGGGTACCATAGTTCATAGATTTGTATGAGCGCACTTTCTCTCAATATGGCACGTCCTGTACGTCTACATAATAAGTCATATCTAACTTTTAATTGCATACCTTGTAAAAGTAGCCCAGGAACATAGCCTTTACATAGCCTAAGTCATTTTAACTTCAGGGACCCTAGATGTCTTTTCTCTAGAACATTGTACTTCCACAAAATCTCAGAGGAACCATTGGCAACATAACCTTGCACAAAGGTTGATAGTTGTAAATCCCCTGCGTGACTTGAAAAGCGAACCAAAAATTACTGTGAATCATCTTCCTCCGAAGAAATCACATGGGATGCAATTGTTTCTGTTCTCAGTGTGTTCAACACCAGCACTGTAAATAATTATGTGACTGAATGAGTTGTGGTTCTATCTGGAATTGTAACTTTCCCTTGTCCACCACAGCCTCCTTGATTGTGAAAGGCCCTGCAAAGGCAATTGTGGCCGGGGATATGGTGACCCTGGAATGCTATGACTCCAATTCTACAGCTAACATGAGCCAAGTCTATTTCGAGAGGTCCTCAAAGGTGAGCCATCACAATGATGCGGCGTATAATGAATACCAACCTATGGGTGTGGTAGAGGTCAGAGTAACTTGTAAATAGCAGCAAAACAATTTAGTTATGCATTTCCTTGTCTCTCTCTTTTTACCTTTCTCTCTCTCTCTCTCTCTCTCTCTCTCTCTTCTTTCTCTTTCTCTTTCTCTCTCTTTGCTTAGCCTGGCTACTACCAGAACTAGACTAGAATAATGTGTTATCATATTTGATATTGATACAATGTAGTGTCACCCTATCTCCCAAAGATACCATTGTTTTGAATTTGCATTAATGTTATAAACGCCACCCTCTGAGAACTACATGTTCAGAAGTGTCTTCTAAGCCAGACAAGCCACTTCCTGTTTTTTTATTCAACTGTGTTGATGCATTTATACATACACAGTAAAGGTGTACAAGTCATTATGATCGGGTAGGGGATTTCAATGACGCAAATGATGCAAAACCGATACTGTTTTTTTTGTTCATTGATTTGTGTGTGTCTTTTCTAACAACTCCTTCAGAAAAGGGCATAGCCGTTTTTAACTAACCTCTCTTTTTCTCAGTTCTCACAGGGATGGTATCGCCTTGAGTCAGACAGGGATTACCGCGGCCACTATTTCTGCTCCTACCGTTACTTCGAGCTGAACCTTGAAGATGACCGTCTGCTCCTGACCACCTATGGCATACAGACCTACATGGAGGGGCTTTACCGCTGCGTGTCTGATGACGCTGCCCTCGGCTCGGACAACTCCTCCGCTCCTCTGTCCCTCACCGTCCACTGTAGGTGTACAGCTTTCAGCTGATCTGACAATCTGATCTGGCGTTTTTTTTAATCATCCAGGTTTTTGTTAGGACTTATGCGATTCTGAGCAGAAACCGGTTTCCCGCACAGGAATAAAACCTAGTCTTACATTAAAAGGAAACTTCAACGGAAATTTTCATTGAACAAAACAGTCTATAGACTACGCTTAATCCATGTAAGAGTCTGCATTTACTTTCTCTATATTAATTTGAGTCAGTTGGTTGTGTGACTCATAATCCTTTCTCCTCACTGAGTCAGATATGTTCACCCTGTATATGTTACCTTAGATAAAAATACACTTATGACTCCAGTGATAGAAGACTTATACACTCTTAAAACAAATATGTTGTCCCTATCTGGACACAGAGATGTGTTAAAAAACAATTCAAGTTGTCTTGCTTTCAATGCAAGTTGTGTTATTTTCAACACATATTGTGTAACAAATAAAAAAGGAAACAACACAAACTGTGGACACAGAGACGTGTTAACAAGAGAGAGACGTGTTAAACGCAAGTTGTGCTGCTTTCAACACATTCGTTTTAAGAGTGTACACTTGAGCTGATCATTTGGATGGGTCATGACAACAGGCTCTCAGTTCAAATGGGTCCAAGGAGAGCTGTTACATTCATTCTCACTTTCTCCTGGACAGCAGCGACTACCTTCTTATTTAGAAGAGTCAATGACGGGGAATTGCTGCGATAAACAGGGAGGGATGTAGATGTTAGGGAAAGAGAGAGAAGGAGTACCTGTTAAACTGATGTACAGATGGAGAGAAAATGAGTTATTACCTCAGCATTGTGTCATTTGTATGGAACAAGCCGAGGCTGACCGTTAGCATTGCTATTGATTGCTCCCAGAGGTAATTTGCAGGTAATTATGGTGCCAAGACTCTCCCAATTGTGCTTGATACGCCTTGAGTGCATTTGCGGAGAAGGCACAAGACGCATACCTTATGTGCATGCTTTCCTACCGGGATTTCTGACCAACCCACCCCATTATTCTCTTCGCTTCTGCCTTCTCCTGGCAATCTGTTTCTGTGTAGACATGCACGAGCTGTCATTCGCCAGGGACGGCCCCAGCAGTTACTACAACCGCTTCTACGACTCCGTGCAAGACCTGCGTGTGCCACTAGGAAGTGACGTGGAGGTGAACTGCTCCACCACAGCGTCTGAGACCCCCGAGTACTTCTGGCAGAAGGAGGTGAGTGAGAGCGCTGTTGACATCAGCTTTGGCTGTGGCCGCATTCGGCACTCTGCAGTGACGCCCAGCAGGGAAAGGGCAGAGAAACCGGCCAAACAGGGTTTTGTTTTCCAAAGAAAAACAGTCACGAGAGGTCTGTGCCCCTAAGCAAAGTTTAGTGAAACCACACACAGAGGCAGTGTTTATATACTCCAGCATGTGAGCTACTGTGGCACTGAACACATCTCGTCTGATATGTGTTATAACTACACATATATGAACCATGAAGGGACAGTGGTAAGATGATGCCCATTCTTACACATGATCAGTTTTTGGACTCAGATGATTTTCAGATTTATCATTTATCTAAAGATTTCAGGGTTTACAACATGTAAACACATGACAAAAGCATAACAGAAGCATAATGCATACACTATAATATGCTGTTTATTAAGCATATCGTCAGAGTTACATTATAATTACCCTCATTGCAAAAAGGGTAATTATACAGGAGTTTGAAGTGAAGTGGCATATTCCTATATCTAGAGTATATATAGAGCAGACACAGAAGAGCAGAATATCTGTGTAAGAGTATTCTCTTTGTATGAAGAAAGCTGTGAGATGACCTTCACCATATTTATTCAGTCTTAATCTGGCCCTATCCCACAGTGTGTGCCTGAAGGCTTAATTTCATAAATCATTGAATTATCAGTCTACTCTTTTGTTGATGTACTGTTTTGTGCCCTCTCACTATAGCTGCATATTGGTGCTTTCATTTCTGGTTTGCCATAGCGTGCTAAAGTGCTTAAATACTTACTGTGTTTACCATTTTACCATTGTGAAAGTAATTTGGGGAAAATGATTTTTTGCACAACATGGAAAATTATAGCCTAATGGAGAGTAGTTACCTGTGCATCCCTCTCTGTTGGTGCCCGTGAGACAGCACTAGGCAGAGAGACTGTTTTAGAGCGAGTGGATTAGCATACACAATGCTGTTTTGGCCAGAACTCTGCCTGTGCAGGAAATCCTCTTAATTCAATTCTATTCAAATTGAAATGGACTTTGTTGGCGAGTGGAAGAAATCTCAGAGTGCCAAATCATTAATATGGTTATGACATGCTGTGTCTTGTACACTGGCTTTTCCCCCTTTTCTTCCATCAGCCATTGTTTGCATTTGGTGGCTATTCCTTGTCTGCTTCGCATTGTGTGGTTATTTTTGTCCCTGCAGTGCTATTCTGTTGAGGCTCTCATTATTCTTCATAGTTAACAGTGTGCTGCAGAGCAATCTTTGTCTGAAACAGTGATCGAGGTTAATTGCTCGCGCTGGTGCTCATTGACATAACTTTGAACAGCTCTAATAACTCACCACCGAGATTGTGCAAAGTAGGTTGTTCTTAAAGTTCACTTTTTCCACATTCTCGATGCTCCATTTACTTTTCTCTCTCATTTTCTTTCCACCTCATTCTCCCTACCTCTCTAACCCTCATTCTCCTCTCTCTCTCTCTCTCTCTCTCTCTCTCTCTCTCTCTCTCTCTCTCTCTCTCTCTCTCTCTCCCCCCCTGACTACTTGTATCTTTCTTCCTCTCAATCCTTTCCTCCCTTTTTCTGTCTCATGCTAATCCCTCTGCAGGGGAGTGACTGGATCCTGCCATCGAAGACTCTGACGCTGAGGAAAGTGACTCCAGAGGATGATGGGACCTACACCTGCACCGCCAAGCACCCCAGCGTGGAGTCCCTCCGCAAGAGTCGCTCCTTCACCCTCACTGTCCTACCAGGTGGGTAGACCAATGACATTAGGGCGTCACCCTGACAGGGCTTTGGGTATGTGGAGGGTAGATGTGGCTTGTTGTAGTACCTTGCACATGGCAGATTGGGGAGGGGGAAGATACCATACATAATCAACTAAGTAAACTGTCACAGGTGTGTTGCCAGTTTACTTAGCTGACGTGACAGACTGTGATCCAGGAAGTGCAGTTGGAATATGTTAGGAAGTGCAGTTGATATATGTTAGGCCATTAATCCACATTGGGGAAAAAAACAAACAAAAGATTTACTGGTAATTGTCTCGAACTAAGCATAAGTCTGATTCATTTAGTATTAATATCAGTATTTGCATATACCTCTAAATACTAACTGCTGTATCCAACTGTAACTTCTGCTTCTTTGATTGAGTCAATTTGTGTGACTATAGTAGGATGAGTATATTATAGGCTATAGTATAAAGTATTAGTATTAGTATATGCTGTGGAGTTGAGATTAGTATACTAAAATATCATATTATATAGTACATAACATTAGGATTAGGATTAGTATAGAATAACTAGATTTAAACACAAATTCTAACCGTAAGCACATTCTAACATTCTAAGCATGATTGTCTACTCATATCCAAATGTGGACCTGGGAAGCAGTCAGAAATGGGTGATATATTTTAATGTCTCTTATGAGTGGGACTAGGCTTATGAGTGGGACTAGGCTTATGAGTGGGACTAGATTTATGAGTGGGACTAGGCTTATGAGTGGGACTAGATTTATGAGTGGGACTAGGATTATGAGTGGGACTAGACTTATGAGTGGGACTAGATTTATGAGTGGGACTAGATTTATGAGTGGGACTAGACTTGCTGAACCACTTTTTCCCATCCTGGAATCTATGTATTGTAACAGGATATGACAAATGTCCCTGAACTGATATTGACCTCATGATGTGTTTAAGAGAAAGTAATGGAAAGTTAGTGGCCCAGAGCCACGAGGTAAAATAGAAATATGACACAGTGCACGTAATTGCAATGCATTTAATTCAACTTCTGATACCAATCACGTACAATTAGAGATCGCAATCACCTTTCATTAGAGATCTGTTGAAAGATTAAAAGAAATGTAATTGAAGCACCTTACCAAGGTGATTATATCGCCAATATAAATTAGTATGCTCGCCCGCGATGCAGGCACTGAAGTCTTAATTACACTCTCTCTACACTGGAATGGATTTGGGAGGGTTGTCAGCGGTGGAGGAGTTGAGAGTACCTTAGGGAATACGCAAGGATGAGGTTGGCGCTGAGGTTGGCACTAACAGTGGTTCTCTCTGTACCACACACAGAGGATGCTGGCTGGTATGAAACCACGGACGGACGCATCGTCCTGACCGCCGCCGGGGCTGGCCTGGTCCTGCTGGTGCTCCTGGTCTCCATGACGGCCTTCCTCTGCCGCAGAGCCAAGCGCAGGCAGACAAAGGGACCCATGTAAGTGACTCCAGACTCCTCGCTGTCTCTCTTGTATGTGAGCTGTCTTTGTTTCGCCCCTTTTAAAAAGGCACTGTAACCACCTTGAGAAGGTTAATTGACTGTGAAGGTTTGAGTTGAAGGCCAAGTCATCTCTGTGGAGATGTCTGAGATGGAATTACACTGTTTCATATTGCATAATGGGTTTTAAAAGTCTCTTGGTTTCCCTGAGCCCTCTCTCTGCCAAATTTACCATCCCTCTTTTTAATGTGGCCTGGAGCTATTCCACTGGATTTCGCCTGAACGAAGGGTGGGGCTGATAAGGTTCAATGCAAATTATACTGAAGGACATACTGAAGATTCATTTAGTAGTTTTTGTCATAAATATTGAGATGAAAGTAATGCAAAGTTAAAGATGAACCTCATAGCTTACCACTGTTCATGTTCTAGTGGTAAACTGATAATGAATGAAACTTTTTAAAGATGAAATCCCCCTCATTGTAGGCCTATGAGCTTTGCTAGGTTCACAGGACTTAATCTACATTATTTTGTAAAGTACCTACTGATAAACCTGTCTGAATAAGTTGTCTTTTATATTCCTCTGGATGGCAACAACATGTTTTCAAATGAAAGCATCTTTATCACCTAAACCACTCACTTGTGGTGACTGATTGGTAGGTAAAATCATTTGGCCCATCAAGCTCTTCCTTGACTATTCTTAATGCCGACTGGGCTGAGCTAGTCATGCTAACTCTTCCGGTCTTCCTTCAATTTAAATCCTTAAATTTGTACAGCATCCTTTATTTTCCTGTGATGGTGTAAGAGGCAAAATTGGAAATAATATTAGTCATGATCACATCAGTGCCAGACATTGCCAAGTATCCTCCATGAAGGAGAAATTAAGGCCTACTGTGTGGAGTGGCCTACAGAATAACTGATCAGGGCTCTGTGCCATCTCTTTCCCATTCAAGTTACTCTTGAATTAATCTCTCTCCTTCTCTCTCTCATCCTCCTTTTGTTCCTCTCTATCTCACTCTGTAGTGATGACCGTTCCCAGACGAAGCCCATCTACAAAGGGAGCGTGGAGTCTCTTCCCTCCACAACTGGAGACAACCAGCCCCTGGTGTGAGGAGTAGTAGGGTGTAGCCAGCAGCAGGTTGAAGGCTGAAGGTGTATCAGGTGTGGTATCTGATGTGTGAAAAAACTCAGACAGGCAATTGATAGTTTAGTTATAGATGGGAATCGGGGTGGATGTTTATGGGAAGAGACTGGGTACGCTTCAAATCAGAGTATTCATAAGGATGTGTGAAAGCAAGCCTTTTTTTTGCCATGCTGTTTTTTTTCCTCTCCTGGTTTTTATCACAGACCCTGTCTAAATTCAATACGCAGGAGTGCTCTTCAACAGAAGGTGTGCAATTTTCTCTATATTGATTTTGCAGCTCGGAAAATTGAGATTCACACTTCTTCTCTCAGGCAGGGGGCTTCCTTGTGTGTCACATGTTTTCCTCCCTTCCTCTTCTCCTCCTGGGTGGTATCCTTGAACAGAAGGCTCTCCTTCAGTTGCTCTGCCGGTCCTGATGGCCGTTCTGTTATGAAATGGTGTGTCTCTTTTAGAAATCACTCCGTTGAAATTGAATTCTTAAGTGTGGTGTAATTTTATTTTTTAATGGAAATGAAAGCTGTAAGCTACCTGTGAGTTATCTGTTGCACTTAAAATGATGGAAAACTGCACCAATTATTCAAGATGCACTTTGACACTTTGCATTTAAGACTTTTCTGGAAAATTATGTACTTTTATTGCTTTTGTAATAGCAGGCTGCTTCAATAAAATATAACTACCCAAGTTTTGTGTCCCCATTGATTTGGGTTGAGTTAGGGCATTTCAAACAGACAGAATATTGACAATGGCTTGAGGCAGAATGCTCCATCAGGGGACATAAAAAGTAAATAAAAATCTTGGCTTTACCATGGACAATGTGCTCTAAGACCATGATCTGATTCTTTAGGTGACCTTGAGTCAATATTGAAGGGTAGACCTAATTAGTAATTTTCATACCTTTGGAAATATCCTGGTCTTGTTTGCAAGGTTCAGCATTGGTCAGCTGAAAGTGTACATATTTAGGCTGCTTGCACACCAAGCAACAGTGATATTAATTTGGTAAGGTTTTTGTACCTTTATGCTAGTCCATCGTGTGGGACTTTAAACAGTGTTTGTACTTTAACATCAGTAAAGCATTGTGCTTCGTTCAGCATGATAATCCTGCTCCTTTACTGCTAATGTTTTGAACAGCATGCAGGGTTCCCACTGGTCATGGAATTTCTGAAATATCAGGGAATTTTGGAAAGTCTATTCCAGACAAGGAAAGTAAGGGAATGTTCTAATTTCTGGGACAAAATCATGGAATATCAGGGAATTTTGTTGTAGCAGTTTAAAATTTACTTGACAAAATACATTAATACAAATATATTTCCAAGCAGAATTGGTGTATATTTGGTTACTAGCTTTACTGCTTATTTGAGTAGCTCAACTTTATTTAATCTTATTTATTCATCTTCCACAAGATTCTTGAATGCCACGCGGCTGCTCTGAAATCATTGGTCGGTATATTGTACTATTCATTATATAGTAAGTCATGGAAATTCAGTTTTTTTTGTTAGGGAAAAGTCATGGAATTTCACATTAAAGTGGGAACCCTGAGCATATACCAATTTACCTGGATTTTGCCCAGCCAAGATAACTCCTATAGCCTTGCTGCCTCTATGCTGCCTTTTTCCCCCCCAACATTATATGAATGATGGCCATGAAGTTTTGTGTTAGTGAATTAGCTAAACAGTGGAGTATCCAACCCAGCAACCAAACCAGCAACATGGACAAGCCCTGCAATTGCTGATTTGCTGCTTTCTGTGCTTGCATTCTCTCTCCTGCAAACAAAATGTGCGTTCCAAGTACAGTAGTGCATATGTTCTGCTGCTTTAAGTTGGACAGGTAAATTAGTTTGTTTATTTTACAGAAAAATATAAATACCCTCCTGTCATGCAGTTGTGGAGCTACAGTTCAGTGAAGGGTTGGGAAGTTATGGTAGGCCAACTTGGAGTGAATGTACACAAGGGAATTCTCTCTACTAGTAGCTGAGTAGACTGACAGTAGTCTGTACACCTCACCTGCAGGCACCACTGCTTTTTTGAAACAGGCCTCTTTCCGCGGCGCAAGTTTAAAACAGAGAAGTTCATTACATAGCAGTTATCATAACTGCTCTTTCATTGCGACTGTCTGCGGCATTTACGGTCGATTTTATACGATTTTATTATCAGCTTGCGGTTGACCGCCACCCGCCGTTAATAATGGTGTAGATGCGGCGGTTTAACAATGACACTCCATTAACGTCCTCACGCACCACAGAGCAGAACGGGCATTGTGTTATTAAACTGATTAATTCATAAGCTCCTTTTCACTCTGCCCCTTTTCTCACAAGAAACAGTCCATAGGCTACTGTTAGAGCAGAATTCGTTATTACAGTAACATCGACAAGTCACCAGCTTCCCACGTTTTAGCTGTAGCCTTAGCTGAAAGCATGCACAGGGCCAATGTTCAGTGTATGTGTCAAGGTGGGTCAGGCAGGCTATAAAAAAAAAACCTTGATGTACCGCAAAGCGATACAAAATATGACCGCCGCTCAGTCCTGCACATTCTCTCTCTTTGCAAAAATAAATAACGCTTGCCAATTTGTCTTCATCTCCTACTCCATCCCCTACTCTTGTGCGTGGGGACGGAGTGTTTGAGTGTGTGCATGTGTACGTTTGCTTTTGTGTGTGCTTCTCTGTGTGTGAGTTTTCGCTTGTGAGGGTAATGGGGTGTGTGTGTGTGCCTGCATGTGTGTGTCTTTATGTGTGTGTGTTTATGCGTGTGTGTGCATGCGTGCGTGCGTGTGAGTGTGTGTGTACCTGTGTGTGTGTGTGTGTGTGTGTGTGCTTGTGTGTGTGCGTTTTTGCGTGTGTGTGTTTATGTGTATGTGTGCGCGTGTGTGAGTGTGTGCGTACCTCTGTGTGTGTGTGTGTTTATGTGTGTATGTCTGTGCTTATCTGTATGTGTATGTGTGTGTGTGTGCCTGCATGTGTATGCATGTATCTTTATGTGTGTGCATGCGTAGTGTACAGTCACTAAATGTACACATATATTAATTTATTGTATGATCTCCCATGAACGGCATGCATTCATGGCATGATCTCACACCTCCAATTGTGTGCAATTTTAACCATGCCAGCCAGAGATACCTGTGATTACAACATCTCATTTTTGTTTTTTCCTCTTTAACTATGTGGCGCTATACATCAAATGAGTGGTTATGGGATGGGTTAACATGGCCCCTTAAGGCCAACAAAAATGTGGTCTTCCTAGGCCCTACGGTTCTCGCGATATTCACAGAAAACTGTATGCACCCTACCCTCCTTTCGGGGGTCCAGTTCGGCAGAGGGGTGACGGATCAAAATGAAAAACGATGGTTCCGTGTCATCCTTGTGGGGCTACGTGCACACCAACTTACGTGCACCCCGGTCTTCCAGTGTCCCGGGGACACAAAATGACTGAAGAAAATGATTTTTTTTGTTTGTTTTTTTTGTAATCGCAGGTATCTCTGGCTGACAGGGTCAAAACTGCACAAAACTGGAGGTGTAGGATCATTCTGACACCCTCTGAATGCATGCCAAGTTTCGTGGAATTCCGTTCATGCGGGGCTTATCAGCTACACGCACACACACACACACACACACATAAACACACACACGCATGCACGTACGCTCACACGTATACACACAGCACGTACGCTCACACACGCATGCTCATGCACACACACAGGCACGCACACACTCACACAAACGCACACACACACAAAAACACATACACAAAAACAAACACACACTATGCACACATGAGCGTGATTTATTTTGCGGAGAGAATGTACAGGACAAGACTGGGCGGCGGTCATATTTTGTACCGCTCTGCGGTACATCTAGTTCTTCTACAATGTTACACTACAGGCCTATTAAGCTATGCCTGTTTTCATTGTACCAAAGGCTGTACGTTGTGGTGGGGTTAATCATCTTACCAGACGCTCCTATGAGTTTATTTAAAGCTAGTTCCACCAGAGCCGAGAATGTTATTCGCTTCACCTGTCCTGAAGCATACACGTCAGTCGGCGGTTGCGACAAGTAAGATGCTCTCTGTTGAAAGGATTTATATTAGGCTTGTGTTAGTTCACTCAAGTCACCTAAAGGTGTCGCCAGATTCAAGCTAAGAACCCAGCTGGATGCCATGTGTGCCATAATGTGGACGATGCACAGTGTAAACGCTATTGTAAGAGATTTGCTGCACCGTTCATTCACCACATATCTTCACCACACGCCTTTGTTGTTGTTGTCACACAATGTCTAGTAGCCTACTAGCCTAGATAGATAACGGGTGTACACTATCCCTAAGCTTTATTTGATAGCTTACTGCATTTGGAATAGAACCCAGCTGTGTTTTCTAAAGCCTGTAATGGGCAAATGCCACCCGTCACCATGCATGAATTTACATCCACTTCCGCACCTGAGTGAAAATCTTGACTTAGATGCTCAAACAATGTCCTGAACTTTCAGATAAATAGAATTTATATTATTAATACATTTCTAAAGGCCAATAAGCATTTTTTACATGCAGATTGACTAATGGATGAAAATAATGAGAATTTAAAGTAACACGTCTTTTTTTATATTTAATGCAATAGTGTTTAGCCTGTAGGCTCTGGGAATGCACGGTCAGGGATGGGCAAAAATAGGCTACATTAAAACGTATTGTAAAATAAAATATAAAATCCCCATAAATATATCAAAATAAATGACAAAATATAGTAGCCATGGCATGTATAAAACATAGGCCTACTGTAGGCTATTTCTGTACTTTGAAAATCAAGTCAAAATACATTTTTCAAGGGAGCATGACATCACTTTGGAAACCGTACGTGTATTACCTTTTTATCCAAAAACATTTTACCTATTACAACTCTGAAGAGGCTACACAGAGAATACCAAACATCTGGAATTCCAAAACAGTACAAACAAAAACAGGCAATCTCATGAATGTGTGCGAGCAAGTAACCCAACTGGGACTGATTGTGGGGTATGAGAATGGCAGTGTAATGAGTATGTGTGTGCATGCGTTTGTGTGTATGTGCGTGCTTGTGTGTGTGTGTGTGTGTGTGTGTGTCCGTCTGTCTCTGTGCGTGTGTGCCCTGTGGCCTGCACTGTTGGGTTCTCTTTTAAGCTTGATGCCTTGTGCACAACCACTGCCATTATATAGATGTCCTCGATGAAGCCTGTTGATCAATCCAGCAAAAGAAAATAAATATTTTACTCTACTGGAGCAGAGCTAGTGGGATTCTGTGCATTTTTTATATAGCCTGCCTATATGACAGAGTGCGTAGGCCTAACTCACACTAATCAGATGTCTTCACGGTGCCTATATCAACAAAAATGCCAGATCGGATCGGACTGGATCTGAAAGACTGATTTTGACGCGCATTGTAATCTTACTCAAACTTCACGAAAAATCTGACAGACCAGATTAAAAATGTTTGTTTCGTCTGATTCCCGTCTAAAATCGGTTGAAAATTGTAGGCTATGGCATCTGCTTGGCCAAAGTCATCACCAATGAGAGGTTGCATGCATCATTTTGCGCCTTCATGACGCAATCATATCGACGTCTCCTAGAAAGTATTTTATGCTGTGGGCTATTTTTAAAATACAAAATACACACCAATTAAGTATTTTGATACAAAATACAAAGCCGCTTTCTTCAACTCAATTAAATAGCATACACATTGTAAAATACCATTTTGTATTTGAAATACGTATGTTTACGTAGCCCCTCGCTGGTTATTGTAAAGTATACCAGCACTAACGTAGGCAGTTGACGACATAAGGATTTTTTTCCATTGAAGACTTTCCTCTATAAAAGATACCATTCTGTAAGCCACTCCCACACTTTGGTATCCTGCACGCCCCCAAAGCTTATGGTTCCAGCAATTGGGCGACATTTCGCTCTTGCGCCCTCCTCCTAAGCCTTAAGTGTATTAACATTTTAAAGTAACCAAGAAAACTGGACGAACCACACTCACCGCCTGTCAATACACCGCCGAAGTGGGTGTGTATCAGTGTAGTCATTAGTATGTAAGACGTTGTGACATTAACCACTGGGCGCAGAATAATATCCCAACTTTCGTAGTTTGCAACCTGCGTGCTAATGTAAATTTCATTTTTCCAATTTAAGAGGAATTAAAAAAAGAAGAGGGAAAAGGGACTAACAACAACGATGGCGTTCCCGACAGTTTGGAGGGAATGCACTCTTTTATGTGTCGTATTCCTGTTGTCCTTCGTTCGTACAGGTAAGATGTTTTGATGTTTCTGTGATAGAAAAACGATACCAGTTATGATAGTGCCTCTTGTAACTTGTGGTAGAATTCGATACCGAAGACACCTTGTCTTCTTTTCAGGCAGAGGTAGGTGGTAGTGCTCTTGAATATAAGGATAACAAATGGCATGGCTTATGGTGAAGTAAACGCTTAGACATAGGCTACATTGCTCTCGTACGCGCGCACGATGCGGACGTACGTTCAGCTGTCAAAGGTTTCAGTCATGAGCCTTCAGCAGAACTGCAGGCCACCGGAGTGACATATGCATGCGTTGTGTAGAGTACAATCGATTGTCAGTGTCTTGTTGAACCACATGGACTGTGTCCCCTATAAAAAGGAATCCAAACTGAAACCTAACTCGTGCGAGCCTGCGAGGATAGCCTGTGTCTGGCCAGGGCAGTTGGACGAATTAGTTTCCCTGATCGAGTCAAGACAAACCATTCATTCCACGCAGAGCGATTTACTATGATTAAATTGCTGTAATGTCACCCTACATGCAATGGTGGTATATGCAATCTATTAACCGAGAGGATATTGATGATTTGGTACAGGGGGTGTCGCCCTCGACATTAATGGGGAAAAAAATCCTGCAGCATAGCATGTGAGAACTTAAGCCTCGTCACCTGAGCTATTGCAAAATGTCGCTGAGTTTTTCACTCATCAAATGTAGTCTTTGAGAAAATGCAGTCGATCAAGTATCGCACGTAGCCTTATCCTGCATATCCGGAAGTCAAGCGGTATAACTGAACTGCTAAAATGTTAGTCAGTCATACTTAACAATTCATTCAGCTAACTAGGGTGAGGAAAAGGGATTTTGTCACTGTCCAAAGCAATCTTTCTTGTTGTGAGTATTCATGTTATCCAATCGTCGCTATTCAGAACTCCGTTCTCACTGCGCGGATGTTGTCCCGAGCGATACCCAAGAGGGGCGGCAGATTTCATGCTCGCCATCCCATGACAAGTGCGTCTGTGATGCAGTCATGGGATTAAAGCAATATCTCTAAAGCCCATTATAGTATTTTCTGTGTTGTTAACTAATCTAAGTAATTATGTATTGATAACATTCCGCAAAGACGCTTTATACAGTCAATAGCTACAGCCAGAAAGGACCACTTGAGAGCAACATGGATTTCTAACGTAACGTCTGTCCTGGCTCTGTGATTGCTGGTGTAGTTATGCTAGACCACACCTGTGCTTCTTACAATTTATTTCCCTGGCAGACATTGTGTTTTTGCACAGGGTTTCTGGGCCACAACAGACCCACTTTATCCACATGTTTTGTTTCCATGTGGCTTTTGATCCTTTGGGTACTATTTGATGGTGTGTGAATACATGTAACACAATGGCTCAGCAAGGTTTTGTGTAACTGAAAGCTTGTTAGGCAAACTGGTCTTCCACAGCGGTAGCATGTATGTGTGGGTGCTGGGGTGTGAGGGACACATGTAGTGTTGTTTGAGCAGTGACCTTTATTGTGCAGTGGGGTGGTCTTGTGAGTGGGTGCTTTTTCCCCTGTGTGTGTGTGTCCACGTGTGTGTTTGTGTGTGTGTGTGTGTGTACAAAGTGTTTTGTTGTGTTTTTAGGTAAACGTGTTCTTTCAGTGCTGCATGGATACAGATACACATACATACACTTCACATACAAATGCACACATGTAAACACACACACACACACACACACACACACACACACACACACACACAAATGTATGCGCCATGCATACTGATGGACTCTCTCTCTCTCTCTCTCTCTCACACACACACACACACACAAATGTACCATGCACACTGACAGACTCTCTCTCTCTCTCTCTCTCTCTCTCTCTTTCTCTCTCTCTCTCTCACACACACACACACACACACACACACACACACAAATGTACGTGCTATGCACACTGATGGACACTCTCTCTCTCTCTCTCTCTCTCACACACACACACACACACACACACACACACACACACACACACACTGCTCACAACACAGGCGTTAGCTGTGTCTGCAGGCCTCAGAGACTGAGGGCAGTGTGGTGATCACTGTCATTAATCTCACGTGTGACAGCAACAGAGGGTGGAAACAGAGCAGGAGATGCAGGGGGAGGAGGAGGAGGAGGAGGAGGAGGAGGGGCTCGGAAACCAGCTGAAAAGACTGGTGGGGGGCAGGGATGAAGGGATGAAGGGAGGGAGGAGGGAGGGAGCGATGGAGAAATGGCGCTTGTGGAGAGGGGGAGGACTAGCTATACTATGGAGGGGAGAACGAGAGAGCGAAGAGACATGAGAACGAATGAGAGAATAGACATGCAATCTTCAATAGTCCTTTATCTTCTTTAATCAAGAGAGACTTTTGATAACAGATCGTCATACATCCCTACAGACAGGTTCAGAGAAAGACTAACTGTGAGAGAAGGGGAGGGGGTTGGGGGGGGGGGAAGAGACAGACACAGAAAGGAAAAAGAGAGAAAGAGAAAGAAAATGGAGAACAGAATCTGTAGAGGGAGATAGGGAACAGAATGTATAAGGCAATGCGAAGATGAGAGTTGTGCGGTCGACTCCAGTAGAAAGAACAGACAAAGAAGGTTACGGGAGGACCGAGAGAAAGAGAGAAAAAAGGAGGGAGAGAGAGAGAAAGAGAGAAAAAGCAAGAGAGAGAGAGAGAGAGAGAGAGAGAGAGCAGAGATGCTGATGGAGAGCGATCTCTGGCAAGACGGGCTTCATATGAAAAGAGATGTCAAGCGGACGTTGAAAAAGAGCGAGCCAGAGGGAGGGAGAGAGAGGGACGAGCAGGGCAGCTGAGGGAGGAGTGATGCTGGAGGACCAGAGATGGACCACGCCGAGCCTGTCTCCTGGGCAGCCCAGTAGGAAGCCTCCGCTGTGAAAGGTGGATGGAGGCATTCGTGTGTGGGCACCACACACACACATACACATACGCACACACACAAACATACACACACTCACACACATACGCACACATGCACGCACACACACACACACACACTGGTATGTATACAGGTGTACTCATGCACATTTTGTTTATTTATTGTTATCTCATGTTATCTCATACGCACGTTGACACATATGTCAGCACAACAGAGAGAGAGAGAGAGAGAGTTCAGACATTGGCAGCTATTGGCAGTTACTGACATTCCAGCCTTTAAGTCAAACATTTAATCATATCTATTTGTTTATCCCACGCAGGGCAATATGAAGGCTATTCATTCAAAAATGTTCTCATCTATTTTCCTGAACTTTGTCAATTTTTTCCCCTCAGCTGCCAAAGGCAAAATTGCCTTTCAATTGAAAAAGAACAAATGTAGAAGTTGTTACCAGAAATGTGAAAGGCTCAGAGGCACTGATCTCATTTTGTCTTTTCACAGATACCCTCCCACAGAAAAACATGAATGCGCAAACATAGTCACACGCACACGCACACACACACACACACACACACGCACGCGCACACACACACACACACGCGCACACACACACACACACACACACACACACACACACACAAATGCACAAATGCGCTCACATACACACACACACATACACATACACATATACACACTCAGAAACAAACATAAATGCTCACGATAAACAATGTTTATTCCAAGAACAGTGGAGATTGCTGACACCGAGTGCTCCAGTCTCTTAGGAAGCAAAAAGAAAAGCTAAAAAAAATCTAGATGCAAAAATATCGGTGTGTTTGCAAGAAAATCTGTTCAAACTGCAATTGTGTTTTTAGATGCTTGTCAGCTACCATTTGCGTCATGGGGAAATCAGGATGAGGGCTGGATTACCTTTTAGGGCTCTCATACATTGTGCTGAAATTGGTATTTCAACTTGACACTTTGTTCTGTTATGCGCTGAGGAAGACTTTAATGTAAGCCAGGGGTTTATCCTTTGATCCAAACCCATGGATGTAATTCCCAGCATAAAATAAAGATGTTGACATTTAATTAAAAATAGCGAAACTGGGACCTTCTCTGCCGAATGGGAAACAAAACCCCTTTGTGCTGTTTAGCTCACGTCTCCTGCTCGCTAACTTACCCCCACCTACACACAGACCCACATTCCAACAACTGCAGAGCCTTTGAACAGTATTCACAGATAATATGATGAAGATATGAAGAGTTCAGATGCAAAACCCTCTAAATCCGTCTGACCACATTTCTTTTAAATGAGCATTTAAAATCCAGTTCCTATAGGTTTTTGCATAGAAATCGATATTTCAGACCAGGAAGAGGGTGTTATTTGGTGTGTTTTGAAGTTAAATTATTTGATTAACGTATGCTATGTGAGGAGAGCATTCTCTCACCATCTTTATCTCATTTTTGACGTAGGTGGCATTTAGAGGCTTTTGCATCTGAACCCTTCATATATACACGGCTTGCATTTGCGTTATGGCTACAGTGCCCAATATTTTTAGGTTGTGCTATCTGCAGTGTGAAGAGGTGCATCCTGAATCAAGAACGAAGCTTTAGTGCCATCGGGCTAAATGGGGAAATGCAGTTGTGGTTTATAAGAAATGGCTAAATAAATGCAGGTAAAGCATGGCAAGCGGACAGGGGGAACAAATAGCAGAGAGAAATTGCGTTACTGAGCATAACCGCGGAGAGTTGTATTCATCTCCAGGCTTTTATTGTGCCATTAGTCACAGTGGCAAAGGCTGCGCTCGGCTTGAACAGGTGAGCTCCACTCACTAACTGAATTTTAATGTGATTATCTGCTGATCGGGGCACCAGCCAATTAGAGCATTCCTTAATGCGGCCGTTCAGTTCCAGTCAGTTTGGGGAATTACATACCCTCAATTCGTGCTCTCACAGAGTGTCATTATGAAACAAGGCAAAGTTTCACAATGCCCACGCTCACAGGGATGATAGCTGGGAGACCATAATGTGATACCAGCACGAGGATGATGGTGATGACATCGACAACAGTGATGGTGGGAGATTATTGAGGTTGAGGTTTTGATGGAGCTGAGTGAGCCGCAAAACATAATGATTATGATGGAACCGACAGTTCTAATGATGACGCCGATGACAAAGAAGATTTCTGTGGAGAATGTGGTTGTTATGGGGCAGAGAGTGAGAATACCTGAGATGGTGACAGAGGTAACACATAGTGACAATGTCCTCATGAATATTGGTTT
>NC_063201.1:7381765-7394265 GCF_017589495.1 Alosa alosa
TTCCATCTGTACCAGAGGTGCACCAGGAAATCCTTGAGAGAGAGAGCGCGAGAGAGAGAGAAAGAGAGAAAGAAGGGATGAGTGAGGGAGAGAAAGAGAGAGAAATGGGATGAAAAAGAGATCATTATGAAATGATAATGGTTTCAGGTTGCCATATACATTCGTAATCGAGTTTGATCGTATGTATTTATGTGTGTGTGTGTGTGTGTGTAACATACTGCGGCCCGTCACGCACTTCAATCCGGCCCGCCGAGCATTTATTAGTTTATCATAGGCTGCTCGCTATTTCTTTCCAGCGATAGACGACGTTGTGGCTACTACAACTTTAGGCTACTGCAAACTGCTTTACACTCTTCTTAGACAACGTTTACAATGTCAATGTCAAAACAGCTTGTTACATCGAGATAGATAGTATCTCCATAGCAGCAGATCTAACTATGTTATGCTACTCCATTTAGGAACGTATTTGAGTGCATGAGAGGGAGAGCGCGCGATGGCAACAGTAGTTCCCACTACTGACCAGCCCAGCACTAGCCATAGCAAAGAGTCTTAAAGTGACAATGCACCATTTATAAATGATTTAAACAGCATCAAATTAACAGTATTTCTTAAGAAATTAAGTTGTCATTTAAATAATACAAAATGTTATTATTATTATTATTATTATTATTATTAGTGTGTGGCCCGGCCAATTTTCAAAACCCAATGTGGTCCTTGAGTCAAAAAAGTTTGGAAACCCCTGGACTAAGCGATTAAACTCAGGAACAAGAAGCAGAGCTTAAGTGGCTACTGGGGGCGTTGGGAGAGGATTCGATGGGCCGTTAACGTTTCCCCAAACACTAACAAAGTAGCATGCACAAAAAAAATTTGTTTGGAAGTTTGAAGTCGCAGTCAAGTCTATATTTGCAAATTTAGGGAGTAAATGTGAAGGGAAGAATTTGGATGAGCCAGATAGCAAGTCCAATATGTTTAGGGAAAAAATATTTTGTCGCTAAAATTAATTAATAATCGTGATAAATAATCGTGGATCTCAATATTGATCAAAATAATCGTGATTATCATTTTGGCCATAATCGTGCAGCCCTAATGAGTAGTGTGCCTGCATTAACCGTGATTGGTGAAAAAAAAAACGGTGGAAAAATTCCTCTCTGTTTCCTTTTCCTCGACGGACATCTTAAAAATCTATGTAATGATCACAGCAAGACAGACTCCCATTAGAGAGCCGTTAGAGATTGGGATAGACGGATGGGTTTGTTATCTACAGATCAGTCATCTATTACTGCAGTCCAGAACTGTCGCTCTAGCCACAGGAACCATTTAGGCAGACAGTTTTGTAAACCTGAAACACAGCTCTAAGAACTGGGCAAGCAGCATTGTAGCCAGTTCAATAGAAATGTATGTGTGTGTGTGTGTGTGTGTGTGTGTGTGTGTGTGTGTATTTGTGTGCGTGTGTGTGTGTGTGTGTGTGTGTGTGTGTGTGTGTGTGTGTGTGTGTGTGTGTGTGTGTGTGTGTGTGTGTGCATGTGTGCATGTGTGCTTGTGTAATAGATGGGGAGTTAAGCACCATGAGTCTCAGCTGGACTCCAGCAGCATTTCGTCTCTCTCCCGGCCTTTTATTGGCCCAGCGGGTAGAGGGCCATGTGGCGGTGGGTCGATGAGACGGAAACCCACTAACGCTGGACCCTCCACTACGGTGAGCCCCCAGCGGTCGATGCCCGCCGGCCCTGAGCGTGGAGCGTTAATCCTGGGGATTGCACTGGATGGATCACCCCCTCTCACCTCCCGGAACTCATTGCCTTAATGGAGTGACCCTGGTCAGGAGTTCCAGTTTACCTCAAGCTCCCTGACCACAGGTTCCCACGCCGGGTGGGCAGCTTTGCTGGGTTGTTTATAGCCTGTTAATAACACCACCATGAGTGTGTTATAAAGGACTACATACACATGCTTATTATACGGCTCTTCAGAATGCTGCAGAAAGTTCCATTAACATGAAAGAGGCTTTCCTAATGCGTCAGCGTCCTGTTTGCCCAGTCAGGACTTATGTTCCGGTAATGACCAGTGTACAATATGTTATCCCTTACATAAAGCAGCACATGAGAAGTATTGGTAGTGTCGTTTATGCTATATCAGCAAGCAGGTCCCATAACAGTCATTTTATTTTATACTAAGGCATCTGTGGAGGTTAATGGTTTTCTGGTAGGCTTCCCACCTGCCTCAATTTCCCCTTGAACGTCCTTGGCTTTGGTCATCTGTTCCGCTTCCCAGAATACGAAATGTCCCCCCTTTTTAAAATTGGTTCGATCTGGCATTGTTTTACCTACACCCCTTATCCGAGCCTTATTGTGGCTCAGTCGTGCTGCAGATATTTCTCTGGCCAAGATTTATGGCTCAGATAGCAAACCCTGGTCCCCAGCACCACAAATCTGGAACATAGCCTTGAGTAAAAAATGTTGTTTGGGATTTTGCTCAGAACAGTTATTAAAATGGAGCCAAAAAAGAGAACTACAACCGTAGTCTGAGGCACTTCTCTAAAACTCACTAGTGAAATGACTGCAGTGTCTGCAGTTTCTGTCTGTTCCCACTCAGAGCAGAACAGGCCGAACTGGCCTAACCTGTTTCTTGGGTCTGACCGCAGTGATTTCTTGACTGTTTGGGCCTCAGCGCTGTGTTGTTATTCGGCCGTACACCTGCCGATGGTGTGATGTGGTCAGATTGTTGTATGTATGTGATGCATGTATTTGTTGGGCATGGTACTGAGTCACACTGTGACAGCTAGTCATTGTCTTTGCTCAATAACAATCCTGCTGGTGATCACAATATGAAGCACATTCATCTCTGGAGTGATCAGGAAATCTACACACACACAGACACACACACAGACACACACACACACACACACACACACACACACACACACACACACACACACACACACACACACACACACACACTAAGCAAGCAGATGTGAGAAAACAGACGAGAAGTAGCTTTGTTGGAGTCATTTACTGGCAAACATCAAAAAAATAGAAGCATCCAATGGCAACGATGCATAGACAAGAGGACGGTGACTGAGAAACCCGACCATATATGGAGACGCTTGGAGTGGGCAGGCGCCTGACAGTTAGGAAGAGTGACAGCGGTGCGGGCCAATCAATAAAGACCCTCTGCAGAGCCCTGACAGACAGATGGCAAATTGGAGAGCAGCATGACAGCAAGACAAATGACACAATCAGAGGAGCCGCAGACAAATGGGTGTGTGTTACACACACACCCACACACACACAGATACTCCCAATAATGTAAGGGACAGACGGATGGAGGATGTGATGAAGAGAGGGATGGAGTGAGAGAGAGAGGGAGAGAGAGAGCGAGAGGGAAGAGAAGGGCATGTTGCCATGGTGCTTGGACAAGAACTCTTGACACCCTCTGTCCGGTTTTTGGGACCTCCCTCTGTCTTCTGCTTGTTTGTTTGTCTTTCTGTCTGTCACACACTCTCTCTTTCGCTTGATGACCTAGACTGTCTCCCTCTCTCTTTCTCTCTCCTTTTCTCTCTCTTTCTCTCCTTTACAGTCTGGCATGAATTTTTCAGTGTCAATCTGTCTCGTGCCCCGAAGCTCCTCGTCTCCCCTCCCTCCACCCTCATTTTCTCCATCTCTCCGTCTGCTGTGTCTTTGTTCTTCGTTGTTTATTTAGTTTTTCTTTCTTTCTTTCTTTCTTTCTTCTTCTTCTTCATCTTGCTCTTCTCCTTCTTCTCTCAAGTGTGTTGTCACTTCATCGCTGCTTCGTGACAAACTAAGTGTTGTCCATCTGTGCTTCTGTGGGTGTTTCAATTTCTTTTTTTTTTTTTACTTGTGTGTACATGTTTTTGTAGTGTAAGTGAAAGTGAAAGTGTGTGCGTGAAACTATTCAGTGTCTGTGGGTGTTTCAAAATATTTTTCTGACTTGTGTGTACATGTTTGTAGTGTAAGTGAAAGTGTGTGCAAAAGTATTTGTGTGTGTGTGGTGGCAGAATGTGTGCGCCAGGAGATCTAAGAGTTGCTGGGTACAGTAGCTTAAATGTGTGTGTTCTTTTATCTAAGGGAATGTGGGAGGTTGTCTGTGTGACAGAACGAGTGTACTATAGTGTATGCTGGCGTGGGTGTGGGAAGGTCTAAGAAAGTGTGTGTGTGTGTGTGTGTGTGTGTGTGTGTGTGTGTGTGGTTGCCTTTGGCTGTGTGCACAGCTGGTGAACCCCGCGCGGTGGTTCTTCTGTCAGGAACCTGGGGAGATAAATACACCAGGACAAAATGATGTGGTTCATTTTATCCTGCTGCCGGTTTCTTCTTCCTTCTCCTTCCTCCTTCAGATTCTCCCACTAGACTAGGGAACGACGAGCTTCCCCACTCACCCTTTGCCCTTCTCCTCTTCTCTCGTTCTCTCTCTCTCTCTCTCTCTCTCTCCATCCTTTCCCTGAGCGTTTTTGGCCTGCAGGAGAAAGTTCCAGTCTTTGACCACAAGTCCAGCGACAGTAGTTTCGCTCTCAGTCATTCCATGGTGGAGGCTCCAGTCCTTATCTTCCATAAACACGCCGCTGCTTTTGCCTATCTTCGCACTCCTCCTCTCTTTCTCTCTCTCTCTCTCCTCTTCTCTTTTTTTCCTCCCCCCTTTTTTCTTTCCCCACCTCTCTTCCTCCCTTGTTTTATTTCCGTGTGCTGCTTGATTTATTCTGACCTCCAAGTTAATGACAAATTACATAAACACTCCATTCCCCTAAATAATAAATTGTTTTAAGGTTATGATTGAGATCGGGCAGCTGGTGTGATTTTTTGCATTTGATTAAGACTGACTCCTTTGGCTGACCTTTCGATCCTTTCTTTCTCCTGTGCTCTCTACCAGTCTCTGTTTCTCTCTCTCTCTTTCTCTCTCTCTCCTCTCAACCCCTCTTGCTCTCTCTCGCTCTCTCTCTCAACCTCTCTCTCTCTCTCTCAACCCCTCTTGCTCTCTCTCTCAACCCCTCTTGCTCTCTCTCTCTCTCTCTCTCTCTCTCTCTTTTCTCTCCCTCTCTCTCTTCTCAACCCCTCCTCTCTTGCTCTCTTCTTCTCTCTCTCAACCCTCTCTCTCTCCTCCTCCACCCCTCTTGTTCCTCTCTTTTCTCTCTCTCTCTCAGGTCCTGTCTCTCTCTCTCACTCTCTCTCTTGTTCTCTTCTAGGCCTGTCTTGCCAGTCAAATGAAAGTGAAAATTGCCTCAAACGTGTCAAATCTGCCAGTAATTTACAGGCTTGAGTGGTTTGTTTTTCATCCTTCTGCCTGTCTTCCACCTGGCGCAGCCATCAAGAGAACCAGCGCAGGGTCGGAGAAAAAAAAATGACAGAGAAAAAAGAGAGAGAGAGAGAAAAAAGAGAGAGAGAGAGAAAAAAAAAGAAAACACACAAACACAAATTGCCGGGTCAGGCGCTGTGTTTATTTGGGAGGCTGTCATAGTGCGGACAGGCGAGACGGCCGGGGGAAATTGGCATGAGAAATGACCGGTCGGAGGCCCACACACACACACACACACACACACACACACACACACACACACTCGTGCTCCTGCTTACACTCACACTGTCACTCGCGCGCTCTTGTGACTGCTGTGGCGGAATGGAGAGAGCAGAGGTGATCTCTACCTCCTGCTCCAGCAGCTGTGTAGAGAAGAGAGGGATGGAGGGAGAGAGAGAGAGAGAGGGAGGGAGGGAGGAATGGATGGAGAGAGGGAGGGAGAGAGGAATGAGGGACGGTAGAACAGCAAAGCCCAGGAGCTCTTATAGTGACAAAAGAGACCATATGTGAGCCCAGAGATTTAAAAACAGCAGGGCAAAAAATGGATTCTTTCCAGCAAATGTGGTTGGTAGCACTTCACTTGAATACTTGCCACAACAATGTTAAAAGATAGATACCTTGTTACCTGTTATTAATCTCAACAGAGGCGTGCTGCCATTATTGGTGGCCGTCGAGACTATTCTCAGGTGTCACAACAGATCTCAGATATCCCAACGTATGGAGCTGTCACAGCATCAGACATTATTGCTGTCATGGAAACAACATGGACGGTAATATGAGCCATGTGATGGAGGATTACAATAACATATCACCACATGTGGCTTTGATAAGAGCTGGATGATTATGCAAACTGTATCCCATTATCTTCTTGGTTGTCTCAATATGCTCTCTATTTTGTCAATCTCTCTCTCTCCCTCCCCCTCTCTCTCTCTCTCCCTCCCTCTCTCTCTCTCTCTCTTTTCTCTCTCTTTTACTCTCTTTGTCTTCCTCTTTTTGTCGATGAGTCTGTGAATTGGCTGGGTCTTGTGTAAAGAATGTGTTTGCTTTGTCATTTGTCCCAATAAAGGTGGGTTTTAAATCGTAATCTCTTTTCCTCTGTCCTTCCCCGTATTGCTATGCCATTATTAACACACACACATACACACACACCCCACCCACACACACACACACACACACACAAAAACACACACACACACACACACACACAAAACACACACACACACATACACACACACACACACACACACACAAAACACACACACACACAAAAACGCACACACACACACACACACAAAAACACACACACAAAACATTACACACATACACACACACACACACACACACACACACACACACACACACACACACACACACAGACGCATGCAGAACTGGAACTCTGGAATTACAACAACCCCTTTAAAAGTCAAAGGAGAAGGAATGGCTATTTTTCCATTTGATGCCGTGTTTGTCTCAATAACTGCGCTCTTTGTTTAGTTGTGTCCAGAGCACATTAGCCGGCTGCTCAGGTATGCTGTCTGACCTAGCTCTCATGCAGAGAGGGGTGGGGGGTTGTGCAGATTTCTCTGTATGAGTGTGTGTGTGTGTATGTGTGTGTGTGTGTGTGTGTGTGTTTGTATGTGATGCAGTGCAGTGCAGAACGCTGCATGTTTGTCGGCAAGATTGAGAATTTGCTGTATGTATGGCATACTGCTGAGAACATAAAAATCTTATGGGCATGGTGTGTGTATATGGTGATCAAGAAGGGGGCGGGGAGGTGAGGGGGGATGTATGTTGTCTACATGTCTGTGTGTGCATTGTTCTTTCCCATATGGTAATGCAATAAAGACGTATGTTTATGTATAGAGAGAGACATAGTTCACCGGAGCAGCACAGATGTTAAATCCTTAGTTTATTTTTTTAAGGTGCCAACATGCACCAACGCTTTCACTTAGACTTCTGGCAAGACATGGGTGCATGTCAAACGCACTTTGCTGTTGGCACCTTAAAACATACAAAATGAAGAATTTAACACCTGTGTTGCTCCGGTGAACTTTGTCTCTCTCTATATATAATTAGTCCTCTCCCGTTGATGCACCAGATTGTTTAACACAGAAGCGCGGAGGAACAATTCCTTTCTACTTATCTTTATGTATGTTTGTGAATGTTGAAGGTGTGTGTGTGTGTGTATGTGTGTGTGTGTGTCAGGTGTGTGAGCTCCAGGTGAACCTGGCCCACTCCTGAGATCTCTCTAGTTTGGAACAGATTCCATTTGCATGTCAGCATGCGCACAGAGGTGTGTGTTTATCTAGCAACGTGGGACTGCAGTTTTTCTCCCTGGGAAAAAACAGTGACAAGGTCGTGCGTGTCTGTGTGTGTCTGTGTGTGTGTGTGTGTGTGTGTGTGTGTGTGTGTGTGTGTGTGTGTGTGTGTGTGTGTGTGTTTGTCTGGATGAGATAAGTGTGTGTGTTCTTCAGAGTGCCTTTGTGACTGTATGTGTCAGGTCCTGATGGCAGGCCAGGCAAACAAAAGCGTGTGTGTATGCATATGCAAATGTATTGTGTGTGGGTGACACAGAGAGAGAGAGAGAGAGAGAGAGAGTGAAAGAGAGAGTCATTGAGGGCATGTGGTAATGTCTGAGTTACCGTCTGACGTGTCAAAGAATCTTTCTGTGTGTCTGTATCTTAATCATTTGACCATCTTTTGAAAGTAAACATGTTGATCTCTTCCGTCTGTCTGTCTAAATGTCATTGTATATTTATGAATGTGTGTGTGTGTGTGTGTGTGTGTGTGTGTGTATGTGTGTGAATGTGGGTGATTTGTGTGTGAATGAGGTCTGTGTCTGCAAGTGGGTGAGTGAAACTTCCATATTTGAAAATCATATCACAATGCCATGTCACATTTTAATAGATATGAATCTGTGTGTGCTCTGCGTACTCCTGTGAATGTGTGTGTGTGTGTGTGTGTGTGTGTGTGTGTGTGTGTTTTGTCCACTCACATGCATGCATTTGTGAGCGTAAGTGAGGTACTGAGTGTGTGTTACAGAATATGACAGCTGACGGCAGCTCACCTCCTCTTTTCTCTTCTTATCTCTGTCTCCATCTCTTCTCCTCTCTTCTCATCTCTTTTCATCTCCTCTCCTCCTCTCTTCTCCTCTCCTCTCATCTCTTCATTTCCTCTCCTCCATCTCCTCTCCTCACCTCTCCCCTCCTCTCCTCTCTTCTCTCTCCTCCTCTCCTCTCTTCTCCTCTCTCCTCCTCTCCTCTTCTCCTCTCCTCTCCCTTCCTCTTATATTATCTCCTCTCCTCTCTGTCTCCTCTCTTCTCGTCTCTGTCTCACGTCACCTCATCTCATCTCATCCTGTCTCGTCTGCTCTGCGCTGCTCAGGTCTGATGCTGGAGGCCGTCCGAAGTCCTTCCTCTCAATATTTAATGGAGCCGTGTATCCTAAAAGCCCAATGTAATTACCTCTCTCGCTCCCTCTCCCTCTCTCTCTCTCTCTCTCTGGTTCCTCTCTCTCTCTCTCTCTCTCTCTCTCTCTCTCTCTCTCTCTCTCTCACTCTTTCTCCCTCTCACACGCTTTCTGTCGCTGATATAATTACTCACCCCGTGCTGGGGCCAGTGTTATTTTTAGATTGTATTAATGATTATTTCCACGAGACATAAACAGTGCAGACCTCGCCACCGTCCTCTCTCTGCCCTGCTGCTTCTTTCTCTCATTCTTATTTTCTTTCTGTTTTCCCGTCTTCTCACAGCTTCCTCGTTTACTCTCTGCCCTTTTCACTCCTCCTCTCTCTCTCTCTCTCTCTCTCTATCTCCCTATCTCTCTCTCTCTCTCTCTCTCTATCTCCCTCTATCTCTCTCTCTCTCTCTCATTCAATTCAATTCAATTCAATTCAATTCAAGTGAGCTTTATTAGCATGACAAATATTTTTGCATTGCCAAAGCAGAACATACATTTAGACATACATTTACCTAGAGAATGCTTGGAATACAGTACATAGCAAATAGATACACATCCAAGATTAACAAACAAGCTGGTGTGTGTGTGTGTGTGTGTGTGTGTGTGTCGTGTGTGTGCATGTGTGCGTGCATGCGTGCGTGTGTGTGTGTGTGTGTGCGTGTATGTATGGTGTTTGTCTGTGTAATTATATGGATAGGTGCCATATAAAAGTAATGATTATTTAATTATTTAACCACTGTCTCTCTCTCTCTCTCTCTCTCTCTCTCTCTCTCTCTCCCTATCTCTCTCTCTCTCTCTCTCTCTCTCTCTCTAGCATTACATCACTGTGTGCTGCCGTCTGTCATCTCTGTCTCACTGCTGTGCTTGTGTTGCTTGTGTGAGGGGGGCTGTGTGTTTCAGGTCCAAGTGCATGAATGTCATCGTCAGGTGTGTGTGTGTGTGTGTGTGTGTGTGTGTGTGTGGCCTCTTGTTTTCTCGTTCTCTCTCTCTCTTATTCGTAGTCTGTCACTTTGTTGCTCCCTTTTCTCTGTCCGTCTTGTTTGCCGAGCCAGTTTCTGTCACACCCTTTCACGTTTGGCTTTTTTCTCTTTATCAAACACACATATACACCTGTACACACACACACACACACACACACACACATATTCTCCCTCTCTTTCTCTCACACACACACACACACACACACACACACACACACAGACACATGTTCTCTCTCTCTGTCTCTCTCTCTCTCTCTCTCTCTCTCTCTCACACACACACACACACACACACACACACACACACACACACACACACACACACACACACACACACATCACACAAAGCTTTGGTGTCCTTTATTGGCATGACATTCATGGCGCTAAAGCCCTTTATCCGTCTCTGGCTTTGTCCTGCTGCATCCTCTCTGCCCTTCTGCTGTACAAAGACACACACACACACACACACACACACACACACACACACACACACACACACACACACACACACACACACAGACACAGACACACACTCACACTTATTCATAGACTCATATTTATATAATCTGAAGGTCTCATGTCCCTGGCCTTCTGAAAAGCTCATACATCCCCATCTCTCACTCTTTATGAGTTCTGTCCATCTTCTCTTTCTTTTCAGTGTCTGCACTCGTTTGTTCTCCTTCTCTTCAGCCCCAGTATCACTCCGCTCAGGTTGCATAGGGATTCCGAGCTGAATGGGAACAGGCTTTGAGAGCGTCAACCAAAGGACTCCAAACAGCTGTAATAAACAAAAGAGCTCGATAAAGACTGAGAGTGCAGCACCAGTAACCGGAGGAGAGCAACGTGTCCCCCTCTCTCTCTTTCTCTCTCTCTCTCTCCCACTCTCTTTCTCTCTCTCTCTCTCTCTCTCTCTCTCTCTCTCTCTCTCTCTTTCTCTCTCTCTCTCTGTCTGCTATTATTCTGTTTGTTCTTCTCTTTTTGTCCCCCTCTCTTTCACTCTTACTTGGGAGACCAGCCTTAGAACTGTGTGAAAATCAATCACTTTACTCTTTCACTACACTTCCCTCTCTTCTTGCCTTTCATCTTTTTTATCCTATCCTATCCCCATCTCTCTCTCTCTCTCTCTCTCTCTTCAAATCACACCAGAGCGTGCTTATTATGTGGACTTTTCTCCCTCCGCGCGGCCGACTGAGAAACTCTTATTTGGGCTCCTGTTGGCCGTGCGGCACGCGTGACAGCCCCGGATAGCATATGGCTGACAGGATAAGATTGTCTCATCTTCCCAATCTGGTGCCTTCATCTAATCCGCTTTGAAAAGAAAATGGTTAATTTAACCCCTTCTTCAGAGCTCCATGGAGTGATCAGACAGGCTGCCCCAGGCGATATGCCCTCCTCATAGCTGCCGGGCGAGTGATGGACTTCTAAACGCTGGGGGAGGTCTGGAGTCCAGATTAATATCATAATATTAGGAGATGCTGGCACATGCTGAGGTTCTATGTGATGGCCCCCCACACACACAGATACACACACACACACACACACACACACACACACACACACACACACACACACACACACACACACACACACAGATATACACACACACAGATACACACACACACACACACACACACACACACACCCCTGGTTCGAAAGCCCTAAAACTTCCTCTATTGTTTCGTTCACAATTTCATGTATTATTGAAAGGTCCCCTATAAAGAATGTTCACTCTTTTCCACATTCGCTTTGTCTTTGATCTTTGTTTGTCGTGTTCCTGCTTTTTCTCTCTTTCTCTCTCTCCTGGGGTTCGTTTTATGCACTTCTCTCCTTGCCTTCTCTCGTTCTCTCGTTCTCTCTGTCTCTGGCAGGGCTGATAGTTTGTGTATTTGTGGTGGTTTTCTGTGATAGTGGTTTGTGAATATAAATTTAGTGATAAAGTGTGTGTGTGTGTGTGTGTGTGTGTGTGTGTGTGTGTGTGTGTGTGTGTGTGTAGAAAGAGAAAGACTGTGATGGAAGAATGTGCTTGTGTGTGGGGAGTGATATTGGTGGTTTGTGGTGGTGTATGCATGTGGTATTGTGTTTGTGTTTGTGTGTGTGTGTGTGTGTGTGTGGGCCCTGACTACTGCTCTCTGGAGACCAAACCATTTCATTAGGCACATTACCCAACATGGCTCTCCCTCCTATCACCTTTCTTTTTTTCCTTTGCCAAATCCCTCTCTCCCACCCTTCCCTCCAGACCAGCTCGCCCTTCCCTCTCTCCCTCCCTCCTTCCCTCCTTCCCTCTCTCCCTCCCTCCCTTTCCATTGTCTTCTGTTCCCTCTGTTTTCCTCTCATTATTCCACTGCATCTCTTTCAGCGTTTCTCTCTGTATCCCTCGCTACTGCACTACCCCCCCACTGCGCTCTCTCTCATCTCCCTCACCTCTTAAATCTTTTCATCTCCAGCTCTCTCTCTCCCTCAGTCTCTTTCTCTTCCTCCATTTCTCAATTAACTCCCTCTCCCTCTTCCTCTCTTTGTCCCTCTCCCTCTCTCTGTCCCTATTCCTCTCTTTCTCTCTCTCTCTGTCCCTCCCTCTCTCTGTCCCTCTCCCTTTCTCTCCCTCTGTCCCTCTCTCTCTCCCTCTCTTTGTTCCTCTCTGTCTCTCTCCCTCTTCCTCTCTCTCTCTCTCTCTCTCTCTCTCTGTCCCTCTCCCTCCTGCTGTCTCTCTCTTGTGTGCTCTCTCTCACTGCAGTTACGGAGTCCCAGCCCCAAAACATCCTCATATGT
>NC_063201.1:7401765-7421765 GCF_017589495.1 Alosa alosa
AAGTCTTCATCTTTTTTGCAAACTCCAGAAAGTCTACTTGAGGGGAAATATGCTCAAGCAGGCCAATTTCATTGAAAACATGTGGAATAATAGGCACGCACTTTAACTAAATTCCACTCTCAGCCAGCAGGCTGTTCAAAATGTATGCTTGAAGGATACTAAGTGCACAATATAATTCATTCAGATCACAAACCTTGATGGCCAGGCATTTAAAGCTTTTTAAGCGTCCTACTCACGCATGAGTCCAGGCATTCAGTAACTAGTTTAGAATACATTTCCATGTTTTCATTTAGCAGGTGCTTTTATCCTTTGTTCAGCATTTTATATGACACCCCCTACATTACATCCCAGTGCAGATGTGCTCTCCTATCAGTACGATGTACTTCCGGGTCAACTCACCTGTGGTTGTCGATAGGCTTTTGACGCCACCGGTTGCGCTGCGAGTGTGAGTCCAGGACCAGATGTGGTGGTTGGAGCCGTAATGAAGGGTCAGTGTGGCACGGGCAGCCCTGCTGGACGAGGTCTGGGGCAGTGGTTGGGTTGTAGTGCACTATGTAGTAACATGACCTGCCTGCCTGGCTCTGAGCAGACTGGGGAGGTGTGTGTGTGTGTGTGGATGTGAGTGTGTGTGTGTGTGTGTGTGTGTGTGTGTTTGTGAGTGTGTATGTGTGTGTGTGTGTGTGTGTGTGTGTGTGTGTGTGTGTGTGTGTGTGTGAGAGTGTGTGTGTGTGTTTGTGTGTGTGTGTGTGAGTGTGTGTGTGTTTGTGTGTGTGAGTGTGTGTGTGTGTGTGTTTGTGAGGTGTGTGTGTGTGTGTGTGTGTGTGTGTGTTTGTGTGTGTGTGTGTGTGTGTGTGTGTGTGTGTGTACTAGGGAGGGGAGGAGATGGGGGGAGTGTGATCAGGTAGCAGGTGAGGTGATTAGCTCTGAGTGAGTGGGCCAAGCCATCCTAATGATTTTTGGCCCATCTGCCTGAGCAGGCCGAGCTCAGCTTTGGAGTCTAATTCAGTACACACATACACACACACACACGCACGCACACACACACAAACACACACATACACAAGCACACACACACATACACACACACACACATACACAAGCACATACACACACACACACACACACACACACACACACACACACACACACACACACACACACACACACACAATGTCCCAGTGTTGTTTTGTTTTTGGCTGCTCCTTGGTTTGGACAGGTAGGCACTTGGACGTGTTGTAACCTCTGTCTCACTCTCCCCTGCACCTCTCTCCCTCTCTCTCTCGCGCTTTCTCTCTTTCTCTCTCTCACACACACACACACACACAATCACCACCAGCTCTACCATGCTGTTTCCTTTTAAGCAATATTTCCAGTTGAAGGACTTTTGTGAAAATCCCCGGCACCTGCCCAGACCTGCAGCAAATGCCGCGTTTGTGTGTGTGTGTGTGTGTGTGTGTGTGTGTGTGTATGTGTGTGTGTGTGTATGTGTGTGTGTGTGTATGTGTGTGTGTGTGTGTGTGTGTGTGTGTGTGTGTGTGTGTGTGTGTATGTGTGTGTGTGTGTGTGTGTGTGTGTGTGTGTGTGTGTTGCTGGACAATCCAGAGCTTGGGAGATGTGGGGAGAGGCTGGGAGAGAGAGTTAGACTTTTGAGCCCCTTGTGTGTAATGGGCAATGCAAAGACATGCTGTACCCCCCCCCCCCACACACACACACACACTCACACACACACACTACTGGTCATCTCTGCCACATGGGTTTCAGGCATTAAGCGATGGCCATTATCGTCAGACAGCTGAATTGAGTAGCTGAAGAGAGGAGCTGCACAGAATTATTAAGGAGGAGCACCGGCCTCCAACTTGCTGCTCTCACACACACACACACACACACACACACACACACACACACACACACACACACAGTGCACTGGAGGGCAGAGGCAGCACCGGTCTCCAACTTGCAGAATGTCCTGCTAGCCTTTCTCTCTCTCTCGTCTTCACATTTAAACCCCTCATCCTTCGCCCTCACACAGACACACACACACACCACCCACACACACACACACACTCGCCTCCTCAGACATCTAATAGGACTCCTCCACCTCCAGCCTCCACTGACTCACTTGTGCTGTGGTTGTGGAGAGCTCCAGGAGGTCTCCATGCCTACAGGGCATTTCAGGAGCTTGTTAACCCCTCAGTGGTGTGCTGGTCTTTCTCATGAAGAGCACGTCAAATCACGAGAGCCTGTAGAGAATGTGAAATAATGAATGGCTGTGATGTTTTAGACCTGGCAACACAAACACACACTGTTGTGTTTGCATGTTTGAGTATGAAGCCTGATTTCTGCACCCTTTTCATACGAGCATTGATCCAACTGTCGGTCCAGTTCATCTGTATCTTTGCACTTTCTTTAGAGAATGTGCATGAGACAGATGAAATGTCGAAATGTATCAACGGACCTGCCAAATGAGCCTTAAGGCAACGGAGGCTACACGGACAGGAAGTGTGAGCTGTGCTGTGATAGTGTGTGTGTGTGTGTGTGTGCTGTGATAGTGTGTGTGTGCGTGCAGTGCTGTGATAGTGTGTGTGTGTGTGTGTGTGTGCAGTGCTGTGATAGTGTGTGTGTGTGTGTGTGACAGCGGTGCGTCAGCGTTGAGTCTCCGGAGGCTGAGGGTGTCATTGTCGGCGTGGCGCTGTGTGTGTGTGTGTGCTGGAGTAGCTGGAGGCTCAGGTGCGTCTGTGTGCTCATTAGGCCAGTTAGAATAAGCTGTCACACATGATTTGCACTCTCCTCACCCGCACTAGTGTGACAGAGCGCCTCTGCAGATGCAGAATGGATGGACCTTTTCAGGTTGAAAGTGTGCGTGTACAGTATGTGTGTGTGTGTCTGTGCACTTTTGCATAGACGTTTGAAAGTGTACATTTGTGCACGTTTAGACATATGTGCATTTGGAAGTGTGCTGTGTGTGTGTAGGAAGTGGCTGTGTGTGTGTAGGAGGTGTGGGGAGGGGGGGGGGCGGTTGGGTCGTATGTGTGTGTGTGTGTGTGTGTGTGTGTGTTAGGGGCTGCAAAACAACATAATTGTACAACTCGAGTACTCCTCTCCTTGCCCTTAAAATGGAGTTCTGAAGTGCTCACGACGGAGGCAGAGGTCACACCGTGCGTGAGCGACTCTGAACAGAGAGGGAAGAGCATCAAATGGAGGAAATTAAGGTGACACCTGGCCACACCATAAGGTAGCAGAGGGTGAGAGAGTGTGTGTGTGTGTGTGTGTGTGTGTGTGTGTGTGTGTGTGTGTGCGCAGTATGAATGATACCAGCAACAGTTTAACTTTATGACTACCAGTAGAAGCCCATAAGCCCAAGACCAAAAGTGGACTAGTGTTCCTGTTTTATTAAGCTACAGAGACTTGTTAGATAAACCCTAAGCTCACTATGAGTCAGCCTAAGTGATTTAAACATAAAGTTAGTCATCTTTACTTGCATCTATCTTATGCAACAAATTGACATCAATTTGTGAAGTTGTGTACATGTATTAGACTGTAGTAGGCTATGGCTGACTATATTAGAGCATTTCTCGTCTAAAATTAACTGTGAAATCCTACTCTTTACTGCATCCTCCTCCATCTTCTTGAAGTGCGTGGTCCGGAAAAGGCACAATGAATATGCTCAGGGTGAAGGCTGGATTTGTGAGGGGACACCTTGTTTCCAGCCAGTGAAAAAAAAACATCGGGAGCGCACTGCAGACGATGACAATACTGAAGTACTAAAGTGTGTGTGAAATTGCAGATCCTCAAGTGCTGAAGAGTGCTCATGCACTCTCTGCTCTGTACAAGCCATAGCGTGTGGGGGGGTAGGGTTTGTAAGTGGTTACACACCACTGTGTGTGTGTGTAGGTGTGTGTGGGTGTGTGGGGGGGGGGGGCCTTGTAAGTGATTACACACCACTATGTATGTATGTGTGTGTGTGTGTGTGTGTGTGTGTGTGTGTGTGTGTGTGTGGTGTGTGGTATGTGTGTGGCCCTTTTAGTCCTCTGTTGATTTGAGACTGTAAGTTGGCTGTAGGCAACTCTCCCCCTTGCTGCGCTCAATACAAAAACAGACATCCAGAGACCTCATCTCTCTCTCTCTCTCTCTCTCTCTCTCTCCATCTTTCTGCATCACACCATCATTGTCAGGCCCTCTCTGTTCTTCCGTATGGCTATCGATAAGGATCTTTAATTAATCAATGCCACACTGGCGCAGCCTGCCTCTATCTCTTAATCAGGCTCCGCGATGCCGAGGATCTACTCGATCTGCCTCCTCTCCTTTGATCCATCGCTCCCTCTCTCCCTCTCTCCTCTCTCCCTCACTCCCTTGCTCCACATACGCCCCTCCATCACTCAATGTGCTACCCTGCCCGAGCTGTTTTGAGTGTTGCCTACTGTGCCTACTGACAGATGGTCAGTGTGCAAACACATGTGTATTACAGTATGTGCACACACACAAACACTCTCTCTCTCTCTCACACACACACACACGCACACACACGTACACAAAAGTATAAGGGAGAATGTGTGTTTGTGTTTATGTGGGTGCGAGTGTCGCTGTTCGGTCCGTAATGCTGCTACTTTTGGAATACATTAGTGTAATGTTAGAGTATGTTAGTGTTATGTTGGAGTATGTTAGTGTTTTTGTACATTTGGGTGCATTTCTGTTAGCATTTTGGAAAACACACACACACACACACACACACACACACACACACACACACACACACACACACACACACACACACACAGACACACACACACACGCTGTGTTGGTGGATCATGCTTTGTGATTGCACTCTACAGACTGGCTCATCTCTCCTCTCTCTATCAGCCTCTCCTCTCCTCTTCTCTCCTCCTCTCCTCTCTCTATCAGCCTTTCCTCTCTTCTCTCTATCAGTCTCTCCTCTCCTCTCTCTATCAGCCTCTCCTCTCCTCTATCTGAATCCCTTCTTCTCTCACTGTTTGTCCTCCCACCCTGTTTTCTTCGTAGGCCTTGTGTTTACTTTCCCTCTCTCTCTCTCTCTCCCTCTCTAATTCCCTCCCTCTTTTGCTCTCTCTTTCTCTCTCCCCCCCTCTCTCCCTCCCTCCCTCTTTTCTCTGCACCTCCTTTCACCATCACCTCTTTGTCTCTCTTATCTTAGTCACTTGTTTCTGTTTTTTTCTCATTCTAATCCTTCCCTTCTCTCACTCCATCTCTTTTTCCCTCCCTCCCTCTCTCTTTCTCTCTCTCTCTCCCTCATTCGGATTCCACCCCCCTCATTGCTGAAGGCAGGGGGTTGTTTTCCTTACTGTCTGAATCCTTAACCCTTTCTCTTTTCTTCTCTGTTCCCTCGCTCATTTCGTCCTTTCTCATCCTCTCTGTCATTCTGTTTTCTCTCTTTTTCCTTACTCCCTCTCTCTCCCTCTCTCTCTTCTTTCCTCCACCCTCCACCTTTCACCCTCTCTCTTCAGCAATAGTTGGCAATTGTGATTGGCCAGGGTCTCTCTATGTGTGTGTATGTGTGTGTGTGTTTGTGTGTGTGTGTGTGTGTATGAATGTGTGTTTGTGTGTATGTGGCAGTGGATGTGTATCTGTGTGCTTGAGTTTGTATCTGTGTGTTTTTATCTGTGTGTTTTTATCTGTGTGTGTGTGTGTGTTTATCTGTGTGTGTGTGTGTGTGTGTGTGTGTGTTATCTGTGTGTGTGTGTGTGTGTGTGTGTGTGTGTGTGTGTTGTGATGATTAATGTGCCCAGCGCGTCCTGCTCCCCCTGGTCAGTGTTGTCACTACGGCGCCCACAAAGCCAGCAGCAGTGAGGCAGCACAGACAAATGAAATCAGAGAGCTAGCTGTTGCTGTTGGTGTGTGAGCGCACGTGTGTGTGTGTGTGTGTGTGTGTGTCTGTGTGTGTGTGTGTGTGTATGTGCAGAGGGGATTAATGCAGAAGGTGGAAAGGTGTTTGAAATTAGAGATTTTGGTAACATTACTCTTCCTGAAAGGAGAAAATAGGATGAATAGATTTTGTGTGTGTGTTTGTATCTCTCTGTGTGTGTGTGTGTGTGTGTGTGTGTGTGTGTGTGCATGTGTGTGTGTGTGTGTGTGTGTGTGTGTGTGTGTGTGTGTGTGTGTCTGTGAGTTGTGATGATTCACATTTCCATTTAAACACAAACGGGAGCCGGCGGAGCAGCTGAGTTGTGTTTGTATGTGCAGAAGTGTGTGTGCGAGTATGTTTTTTATGTATCTTTGTATGTGTGTGTGTGTGTGTGTGTGTGTATCTATGTGTGTTCACATTTCCATTTAAACACACATGGGGGCCGCCAGAGCAGCTGAGAGACAAGGTCAGCGTGTGTGTGTGTGTGTGTGTGTGTGTGTGTCTGTCTGTCTATGACCACTGGCAGAGCTGGCGGCCAGCACACATCTGTGGTCGAGACAGGAATAAACATCAGCCAAGCGCCGGCCAGCCTGACGTCCGCTCACCCCGCGCTAATCGGCCCGTGAGAGAACGAGCGGGGGATTGTGGGTCGTGAGATGAACCACGGTGACCCCCCACAGACAAACACACACACACACACACACACACACACACACACACACACACACACACACACACACACACACACACACACACACACACACACACTTCTTTGTAGACAGAATAGGGTCAGAGAAATTGGACGGACAGACCAGGCTTGATGATTGACAGGGGAGGGGTTTTGTTTTTTGTTTGTTTCGTTTTTTTAATTGTTGCCGTCTCTCGTCCACACACTGAGCCCAGTGTCCTGCCCGCGGTCACGTGTGTGTGTTTGTGTGTGTGTGTGTGTGTGTGTGTGTGTGTGTGTGTGTGTGTGTATCAGTGGAATGACACACAGACTGATTTGAATGAGAATTGGAGAGATCTGGGACAGAGAGTGACAGGGACGTGCCAACTGGCTAATGGAGCTGACAGATAGACACACACACACACACACACACACACACACACACACACACACAGACGCACACACACACACTAAAAAAACAGTTCCTAAGTAAAATAGTGAAATGCACATAAACAGACTAATGAATGAATGCAAATGATGTTCCCATTGTCATTCCGGTCCTCTCTCTCTCTCTGGCACATCCACTGCAAAAACACTCATTCACCACAGTTTTCCCGCATGTGTTATGTGTTGATGTGTGTGTGTGTGTTCACCACAGTGTTCCTGCACAGGCGTGTGTGTGTGTGTGTGTGTGTGTGTGTGTGCGTGGCGTTCACCACAGTGTTCCTGTGTGTTCTCAGGCGTGTGTGTGTGGGTGTTCAGCACATTCATTTGGACTCTTCTGATGAGTTTATGATTTTGAGTGAGTGTTCTGTTTGCTGTTTACTGTTTTCACACTGTGTGCCACCCTTAAGCATTCATTCTCAGTGTAACGTTATGGTTGTGCATGCGTGACTGTGTGACTGTGTGTGTGTGTGTGTGTGTGTGTGTGTGTGTCTGCGTGTGTATATGTTCATGCATATATCTACATACGTGTATATGCCCTCCCTATACCAGCAAGCAGAATGTTTTATTTTTTCATTACGGGAATGGCCTTGTGATTTGAGCCCATCTATTGCCGGAGTTAGAGGTGGAGGGTCGCTTTAAGAATGACAGACATGAGAGAGAAAAGATTCCTTCTTTAATTTGTGACTGTCTATTTGCATGCCACAAGCAGCACTGATGGAGAGAGAGAGAGAAAGAGAAAGAGAGAGAGGGGGGGGAGGAAGAGAAGAGCTCTGAAATGAGGCAAAGAAAATGCAGCAGAGTGAAGACAGAAGAAGAAGAGGAGGAGGAGGCAAGAAAGAGAGTGATGTAGCAGATGAGTTAGAGAGAGAGGGAGAGAGAGAGAGAGAGAGAGAGAGAGAGAGAGAGAGAGAGAGAGAGAGAGAGAGAGAGAGAGAGAGAAAGTCGAGAAAGTGAAAGGTGTGGAGAATGGTTTAGGAAGAGTGAATGATAGAGAGAGAGGAAGAAAGAGAGATAGAGAGGGAGTGAGAGAAGCATGGAGGATGGGTTAGGAAGAAAAGGACTGAGTGGGAGTTGGAGAGAGAGAGAGAGAGAGGAGCAAGGTATGGGGGATGACTTGGGGAGAGAGAGAGAGAGAGAGAGAGAGAGAGAGAGAGAGAGAGGGGCGAGGTATGGAGGATGAGTTGGGTAGAGAGAGAGAGAGAGAGAGAGAGAGAGAGAGAGAGAGAGAGAGAGAGAGGGGGGGGGAGGAGATGAAGGAGGGGGGTGCAGAAGTCAAACTGCACATTTAATCTAGCTCAGCCTGCTGGCACACTGTAAATCAGCAGCAGCACGGGCCACTGGAGCCAGCTCAGCTACTCTCTCTCACACACACACACACACACACACACACACACACACACACACACACACACACACACACACACAACACACACACACACACACATATATATATAAAGACACTTATCGAGGGGATGGTTGTGTGTGTGTGTGTGTGTGTGTGTGTGGAATGAAGCTGACAGATAGACACACACACACACACACAGACACACACACACACACACACAACCATCCCCTCGATAAGTGTCTTTATATATATATATGTGTGTGTGTGTGTGTGTGTGTGTCTATCTGTCAGCTTCATTCCACACACACACACACACACACACACACACACACACACACACACACACACATAATCATTCATATTCACAAGCAGGCACACACATGCACACACACACACATGCACACACACACACACACACACACACACACACACACACATACACACACACTCATAATCATTCATATCCACAAGCATGCATGCATACACACACACACACACATGCACATTGAATGTTCTCATTACCTGATGGGGATGGCGGGGGAGTAATGTAATACAGTGTAATGTCTTATGAACCAGTCACGTCAGTTAGATAACGCCCATTACTCATACCCCCAACCCCCTCCGCGCTGCAAGGCATTGTGGGTAAGTGTTTAAATCTCCGCCGCCTGTCTGGAAGGACGACCTTCCCCACGCTTGGGCATGGCCGCTCCGCTCCTCTCCGCTCCTCGCTCGTGTAGCGCGTCGTCCCGAGCGCTCCCGCTGTCCTCCGAGTCCATGTGTCTGCAACATAAAAATTTATTTACTGTGCCGCACCTCATCAGCTTTTACACACACGCTCTGTGTTTTAGTGTGTGTAGGAGAAGGTCAGAGAATGTATTCCATGCAAGGTGGAGACGTATACACACACACATGCGTGCGTGCACACACACACACACACACACACACACACACACACACACACACACTCACACTCACACTCACAGACACACACACACACACACACATACACACACACACACACATACACTCACACACAGAAACAAACATGAAAGCGCTCATCAAGCCATGAGTACATACACAATTTGGCAAACACATACATACACACACCACACACTTAGGCACAGACACACAGATGCATACACACACGCACACACACACACACACACACACACTTGCAAACTCCTGCCAAAGTGCACACATGGTGACATTTGCCTTGGACAAGGGCATTTAGATTGTACCCCAGAACACCCTAGCATGCTTAAGGGAACTAATACAGAAATGTAGGGTAAATTTGCCCAGTCAAGCAATGAAGCCTCAAATTATCCACAGTGTGTGTGTGTGTGTGTTAGGGACGTTTAATTGTGTTTTTAAAGGTTGTGTGTGTGTTTGTGTGTGTGTGTGTGTGTGTGTGCCTGATTGCAAGAGCATGTAATGGTGTTCATAGGGATTGTGCGTGTGTGTGTATGTGTTTGTGTGTGCGGATGCCTAATTGTGTGTTTCAGTGTTCAGTGTGTGTGTGTGTGTGTGTGTGTGTGTGTGTGTGTGTGTGTTTGTGTGTGCGGATGCCTAATTGTGTTTCAGTGTTCAGTTTGTGCGTGTGTGTGTGTGTGTGGGATTGCATGTACGGCATCACAGCGTGTAGTCAGGAGACATTATTCCCTCGCTAGCAAATTGCTTCATTTACAGGCCATTTAAAACGCTGCTCTTCCGCATCACAGGCAGCCTGCTGCAAATTGTGCTCTCAAGTCACTGTGCCTTCCTGTAATTACGACTCTTCAAACCTAAACCACACACACACACACACACACACCCACACACATGCGCGCGCCCTCCAACACACAAACACAGCTTTTGCATCATTCTAAGATGAGGTCACTCTGTGCAATACTGTGGAACAGTGTGTGTGTGTGTGTGTGTGTGTGTGTGTGTGTGTGTGTGTTTAATGCTGCCTGTGTGTGTGCTGATTGTGTTTTTGTCCATGAAGAGCAGCAGATGTGGCTTTGTTTGAATGCAGGCTTCAGTGCATGACTGTGTGTGTGTGTGTGTGTGTGTGTGTGAGTGTGTGTGAATGCGCACTGGCAGATGCATCAGTGCTTTGTCAGGATCCTCTGACTCAGTATGTGAGCAGGTGGACACATCTCCACAGTTTCATTTAATGGTGGTGTGTGTGTGTGTGTGTGTGTGTTTGTTTGAAAGAGAGAGAGAGAGAGAGAGAGGCCTGTTATTTAAGTGTTGGCCTCATACTGTATGTGTAAGTGATTTATTGTATTTGTCGCTCTAATGTAGTTTGTGCATAAGAGCTTTGTCACTGTGAGTTTGTGTGTGTTTATGTGTATGTGTATGTGTATGTATGTGTACACCTGTGTGTTTGCATGCATGTGTGTATTTGCACACATTTGTGTGTGTGTGTGTGTGTGTGTGTGTAAGAGAGAGAGAGAGTATCCTGTTATTTAAATGTTGGCCTTGTATGTTTAAGTGATTTGTTGTATTTGTTGCCCTAATGCAGTATGTGCATAAGAGCTTTGTCACTGTGAGTTTGTGTGTGTGTGAATGTGTATTGCATGTGTAAACCTGTGTGTGTGCGTGCATGTGTGTATTTGTGTGTGTGTGTGTGTCTGTGTGTGTGTGTGTGTGTGTGTGTGTGTGTGTGTGTGTGTGTGTGTACGTTGTGTGCATGTGTGTGAGTGTGTGCAGTTATTTCGGTCTTCTCTCCAGCTTGTCTCAGCCTGCTTGTCTTCCTGGTGTAAAGGTCCGGACCCGTGCTCAACACCAGAGGTGACCGCCTCTTCTGCATGCACACCTGCACCCCTGGACTGGGGCTTTCAGGGAGAGAGCGAGAGAAAGAAAGAGAGAGAGAAAGAGAGGGAGTGTGTGTGTGTGTGTGTGTGTGTGTGTGTGTGTGTGTTATTGTTTGCTAACATCTGCCGACCTAGACACAGCACGCACACAGACACTATGCGGCTGAACGTATGAATGCACACAACTGCATGCCCTTAGCACATGACATGTGAGTGTTTATGTGTGTGTATGTCTGAGTGATGTGTGAATGCCGACGTGTGCACATGCATCTCTGCGTGTGTGTGTGTGTGTGTGTGTGTGTGTGTGTGTGTGTGTGTGTGTGTGTGTTTAGGTGTGCACGTGTGTGTGTGTGTGTGTGTGTGTGTTTGATTGTGTGCAATCATTGTGCATTCTGATCAGTGGTGTAGGGTGGTGACTGTCTGTCAGCATTACTCAAGCATGATGGGAGACAGGGGAGAGAGAAGGAGGAGAGGAGGAGAGAGAAGGAGGAGAGGAGGAGAGAGAAGAGGGGGATGGTAGAGACAGGGGCGTGGAGAGGTGTAGCCATGGGGTGAGGAAGAGATGTGGAAAAGATGAGGATGGAGGACGGAGGAGAAGAATGGGATGAGAGGAGAGGAGAGGAGAAAATGGGGTGAGAGGAGAGGATATGAGGCGAGGCGAGGAGAGTGTGCGGAGTCACTGGGGGCAGTAGCCGTGCTGACCGGTAATGGAGAGAGATGATGAGCTGGGTGCCGTGGCAATTGGGGACTGAGTAGTGGTAGTGCCCTGGCAATGGTTCCCTGCGATGCACGGCGCTCCCGGCGACCGGCGACTCCCGTAAAGGGACCCGTGACCGCATCTCCACGGACGGCCCCTATCCAGGCTGTGACATCATCGCCTGCGCCGCTCAGCGCTGCCAGTCCATCTCTCCCTCTCTCTCCCTCTTCCAGCTGTTGCCAAGCACCAGTCTCCATGGAGATGAAGGGTGGGGGGGTGGGAGGGCAGTGAAGGTTGGAATGGGATTGGGGGTGGGGGGCTTGTGGGGGGTGAAGAGGATAATGTTTTGTGTTTTTTTGTGTTAATGTGAATGTGTGTGTGTGTGTGTGTGTGTGTGTGTGTGTGTGTGTGTGTCACCTGTATGTATGTACCATTCTATGTACCAATACCATTTCCAGTAATAGAGGCACTCCTATTGATTAAGACATTAATGGTCTATTAATGGTGGACACTAATTAGAATGGTCATTTCAGCGATGTGGACTGCTGCATCAGACGGCAACGCCAAAAGGGTAATGGCGAGATTGGTAGTAAAATAGAGGCAGAGAGAGAGATGGAGGGAGAGAGAGAGAGATGGAGGGAGAGAGAGAGAGAGGTGAGAGAGAGAGAGATGGAGAGATTGAGAAACGGATGGATAGAGCGAGAGAGCTAAAGGGCAGCAGAAACAGAGGGTAGAGAAGGTGCATATCTATCTGCCCAGGCTCCTAATGATGTGCCGATGATATGAGGGAAAATGACAACCTTGGACTGCACAAGCCTCTTCAGCTGCACTTCTATCCTCTCTTCCCCCCTCCATCCCCCTCTTTCTCTTTCTCTCTTCCTGCACTACCTCTACCCTTCCATTCTCCCTCCCTCGCCTGCTCACCCCCATACCCACAATTCCAATCAATTTTGACTATTACAGCAAGCCACCAGCGACAGCAGCAGCAGTAGCCAACACAGCTTCCAGCTACTGAGCTCCCCTCTCTTTCCTCATCCCTCTCTCTCTCTCTCTCTCTCTCTCTCTCTCTCTCTCTTGCTTTCTCTCTGTTCCCCTCTCTCTATTTTTCATCTTTATCCACTGGCCGGTAGTAAATAACATCATGCTTTTCCCTCATAAAATCACCGTTGCAGTCTGTTTCAGCTTAGCACCTATTAAAGCGCACTTCACTCCATACCCGTTAGCCTCATTTAACTCCCGCCGCGGTGCATTTATTAATGTGTGTTTTGTACTGTACTCAGACCTGTTGGTGGTGCGTGATGTTGCGCATTTCCTCCTGCGCCGCGGTTGTTTGGGAGACGCAGCTATTTAAGCCGGACGTTTTCCTGCCTCGAGGGGCGGCTCTCTCAGTCGGGTGGAGGAGCGCTCCGCACAGGTGAGGCAATTTAGAGTCACCCCTAGACTCCCGCTGTGCATCAAAACAGAGAGTCCCACAAACACGAATGCTCGCACACACAAGTAACTAGACACACACACACACACACACACACACACACACACACACACATAGACACACACACACACAGACACACAGAGGGACTCCAGTCCAAAAGGGAAAGAATCCAACACTTCAGTGCTGCAGTGGATAGAGTGAGTGGGAGAGGGAGAGGAGAGAAAAGGATAGAGAGAAAGAGTGAGAGAGAAAGAGAAGGAGCTCCGTCCGCCTGTCTGTGTGCTGCGTCATAGATTAGCATTTCTCTTTCACTCCCCTCCCTCACACACTTATTTATGCATCTGTGGGAGTTTTTTAAGCTAATTAGTTTGCGTCCAGGGGGAAACTGTAATTGTGTCCTGGGGGAGCGAGGGATGGGAAGGGAGAGGGGGAACAAGAAGGGGGGAAAGAGAGGGAGAGGAAGGAAAAGATAAGAGAGAGATTTGGGGGGAAAGGGTGGGGTGATGGAAAGTATGAAAGGCAGACTGACAGCAAGGAAGATGGCCTACAGGCAAGGAGAGAGAGTGATAAGGAGAGAGAGAGAGAGTGAGAGAGAAGATGGGATAGGGAAGAAAGAGAGAGAGGAGAGAGGGATAGAGATGTTAAGGAGAAGAAGGAGAAGAACTGTGGGAAAAGGCCAAGGAGAATGTAGAGAGACAGACCGGTGGGGAAACAAACTTCTGACGCCATGAAAGATGTTTTGGAGAAAAGGAGCTGTCGCTGCATATTCCATCACTCCGCATCTCTGAGCATGAAATAAGATTCTAGAACTGAAACAAAAAACATTCAATACCCTTCTTCATTCACGCGCGCTAGAACTCCTCAGCATGGGTCTTATGTTCCAACAGAACAACACCACAAGGGCGCTACTTGATAGTGCTTCAAGTTCAATACTTCAGTAAGTTTTCTGAGCGTCACCCTTTTAAACAAATGGTCCCTTCATCTTCGATTTAAATAAAGCGTCGTCTGTGGTGCCTTAATGAGGAGAGTGGGCCATCAGGCATCGGGAGTTTGGGGGTGCGGAGTGAGTAGTCGGGGACGCTGCCGGCTCCACACGTCGGCTGTGATGGTGATGGAGAGGGCCTGTCACGCCGCCTGTCACCGTCTGAGCTAACTGTCTCCCCGCGTGGGCGTCAGTCTCCGCTAGCGCTAGTGTCACCCAGCACAGGGCGCAGCTCACTCTGCTGTGTTTACTTCATACCAGGCAGGCAAAACAGAGGGAGATAGAGACAGGAGGATAGAGAAAGGAGAGAGAGAGGGGGAACAGAGGGAGAGAGGGAGAGAAGAGCGGGAGGAGGGAGAGAAGAGAAAGGAAGAGAGAGAGAGAGGGGAACAGAGGGGGAGAGGGAGGAGGAGGGAGAGAGGAGAGGGGAAGCGAGGGAGGAGGGAGAGAAGAGAAAGGAAGAGAGAGAGGGGGGAAGAGGGGGATAGGGAGAAAAGAGAGGTAGGAGGGAGAGAAAGAGAGAGGGGTGATAAACAGGGGAAGGGAGATAAGGGGGTCTGGTGCATCAGGTGGGATGGTGTGTAGGGGGAAAAAGGGATAGATTTAGGAGGGCAGGAGAATGATGGAAAGATTGAATGATAGGTGGGGGACGAAAGAAGGTATGAAATTGTATGAGGCAAGGGGTGAGGGTGAGAGGCGATGAAAAATATTCCTCCTCAGGGGAATTTCTCACCGGCAATCAATCACTCTATTAATCTCACTGCCTCTCTGCTTTTGCCTCCAAGTTTCAAACAAGCACTCTTTCTCTTTCAGTATTCATCTCCACAACATGTCTCTTTCTCTCCCTCCCTCTCTCTCTCTCTCCCTACCTCCCTCCCTCCCTCTCTCTCTCTCCCTATCTCCCTCCCTCCCTCTCTCTCCCTCTGTCAAAATCTCTCTCTTTAAATATCAACTGGACCTTCCCTTCGATACCTTTTAGACTTTATCGGATTGTTTCTTCTCTCTTTCTTTCTGTCGTTCTTTCTTTCTCTTCTTTCCATCCCTTTGTTTGTGTTGTTGATTTCCCTTAAGGTACTATTCTGTAGTTTAGTTGAATCGGTGGAAGGTCCACGCACATCCCCACCCGTCCACGGCCAACATTGGAGGGGTGGGGGATCCAGTGCAAGAGTAGATAGATAGATGATAGATAGATAGATACTTTATTGATCCCCAAGGGGAAATTCAAAACTAATTGAGTTGAGTATCCAAACGAATACGAGATGATCTGCACACCAGACTTCCTCAGACTAGAAGAGCCGCACGGCTCATACAAAATAAAAAAATAAAAACTTGTGAATGGGAGCTATCTGGTGTGTGAATCATCTCTTATTCTTTTGACTTCTTCTGTAGTTGAACATCTACAGTATCTATGGCGATCACAGGTCTCTACAGCCTGGTGGTAATCGCATGAGTCTGTTTGTCTCTTGTCATGTTTGCTTTCGTCGGAGGTTATAGCTGGACATGACCACAATATTGCGGATGACATTTCATGAGACCACAGACTGGGGCTCAAGTGGGCAGTGTATCGATCCATGATCTCGGTACTCGGTACTCCATAATGACCATCCGTCTCAAGGCACTCACTTTGAAATTCACTTTGCTTCATTCTGTTTTCCCAAGAAGCCTTCGAGTTCTTTATCTTTCATATATTCCTCTATGTTTCTTAGAAATCTTTAGAAATTCTTTATATTATATCCACCTTGATGGGCACAGTCAGTGTGTATGTCTGCCTTTCTCGGCGAGAGTGAGAGTTCCTTAAAATCGGCGAGAGTGAGAGTTCCTCGCTAATGTGCCTGTGGACTCCTCGGCAGACGGTTTGTCTGTCTTCATAAAGCTCCCTCTGTCCTGCGTGGTCTGCCTTTTCAAATGTCAAATGGAAGCCATGGAGTAGTGGTGGTGACGCAGACAACTCCTCACACACACACACACACACACACACACACACACACACACACACACACACACACACACACACACACACAGTACTTGCGTGCACCCCCCCTCCCCCACACACACACACAGTACATGCATAAAGCACACACACACACACACAAACACAAACTAACAGTACATACTCAAACACACACATACACACATACATTCACACACACACACACACACACACACACACACACACACACACACACACACACACAAAGTGGCATACCACACACACACACAGCACACAGTAATGACCGGAATAAGCTGTGCAGATACCAGTTTTGTCCTATTTAGCATGCCACTTGTGTTGTGTGTCTCTCGCGAACGGAGCCAGATTTCCCTTTTACTGGTGCATAGCCAATGAGATCATGCATGCCACCGACTGCTCTTGGATCTGCTTGGATAAACTCACACGATAAGCGGAAGCTCGTGGTACAGTAAGGGCAAAGCACAGCTCTCATTCCCCCACTTCACCCAGGCTGGTCCCCTTGCTAAGTCCCAGAGTGAAAGGACCTTTTTTTCGCTGTGCATTCCGCTGTGAAATCGTTTCACAAGGGGAGGTGAACAAAAAACAACAAATTATGCTAATCGTATTTATTGAAAGTGTGCTTAATTGAAATGCAATGCAAAACAAACAAACAAATAAATAAATTATTAGATGACTTTGTTCATTAGCCAGATTATAGGGATATGAAGCTTACCTTAAAAAAAGTTAAATTTTCCAGCTATATTTGATAGCTGAGGTGGTCTCTAGAGGTGTGTGTGTGTCTCTGTGTTTGTGTGTGTATATATGTGTGTGTGTGTGTGTGTGTGTGTGTGCAACTGTGCGTGTGTGTCTCTGTGTGTGTGCACGTGTGTGTATGTGTGTATGTGTGTGTGCCCGTGTGTGTGTGTGTGTGTGTGTGCGCGCGCGTGTGCGCGCGTGTGTATGTCTCCCTGGAAAAGGAATGCAAGTGATGCATGTATTGACTTTCCCCCCCTTGAGACTGGAGGATAGTCATTTTGCAGCAGCTTCAGCGAGGGGTTGGGGAGAACGGAGAGTCAGCGCTGAACGCTGCTTTGTTTCACACCAAAACCTAGAGAGAGAGCACGTCAAAAGAGGATGAGAAGAGGAGGATGAGAAGAGAAGAGAGGCGGGGGGGGACTGAGAGCTACTCGACAAGCTAGAGAATGAAATGCAAGTGTAGGTTGGAAAAAGTGCTAAGATATATTGTATGGGAGGAAAGAGAATAGGCAGGTCGGAGTGATTTGGAGGCAATCATTCGAGTCAGATTGGACCCACTGAGTCAAGGAAAAAAAAGAAAACAATAAAATGGCATTTTATTGAAGAAGAAAGGAGACACAAGAATGGACAGAGGAAAAGAGAGAGATAGAGGAAAGAGAGAGATGGACAGAGGTGGAGGAGGTACGGCGGTGCACACTGCTGTCTGGCTGGAAGGTGTTAGAAATCACGCCTCCGTGGGTTAAATCAAGTTGCTGCCCAGGCTTCAACCGGCCTCTTTATCAGCAAAGTCAAATGCCGCTCGTTGCTGTGACAACATGCAAATCAAATGCAAATGAGTGGAACCTTTGGGAGGAGGAGGGCTGGTTGTCTGGGTGACGTTGTCATGACGACCCCCAGTGATGCACAACGGAAGTACACAAGCAGAGGGAGGGCTGGTGGGATGGGCAGAGAGAGAGAGAGAGAGAGAGCAGAGGAATATTAAAGGGAAAGAAAAGAAGGATTGAGGTAAGATGAGGATGAGAAAAAGGAGGAGGAGGACTGAACTGCTGAAGAGGATGTGATAATTAAACTGTAGGACTGGCCAGAGATGAAAGAGTGGAAGTTTTAAGAGGAAAGAGAGTGAGAGAGACTCACCAGAGGGGGAAAGAGAAAAAGAGAGAGAGAGATTATATTTTGTCCACATACTGTTATATTTATATCCATAAGCTTTATGTCTGTGATATACTGCACTGTGCCAAAACTGTATTTCAGAGGTTATAAATCCCCTTGCTCTGGAATAGCGAGACAGAGAGAGAGAGAGAGAGAGAGAAAGAAAAAGAAAGAAAGAGAAAGAGAGGGAGAACGATGAAGAAAGCGAGAGAGTAAGAGAAAGAGAGAGGTTTAACACCCATTTATTGAGTCAATCTTCAAACCATGGCATCATCAGCCCATTGAAACTCATGGGACATGACAACAGTTCAGGCATCCTGTAGACCCACATGTGCTGCACTCTAAGATCAAAACCACTGAGCCCTTGTACTAAATATTGTAAATGAGAAACGACGTGTTACCACCACCCTCCCCACCCTCACAAAACCACTCTCAACCACACACACACACACACACACACACACACACACACACACACACACACACACACACACACCCTCTGTGCCCTCGGTCAGCCCTAAGCTGTTATGACAACTTCATGTCCCGCCTTCCCTCTGTCTTGCTGTGTTGTGGTTGAGAGTGGTGTGTGTGTGTGTGTGTGTGTTTGTGTTGGGGGGGGGGTGATCTGTGCTGCCCTGCACTGGGGAGCCTGGTGGAACAGCAGGGGAGAGACGCTGAGGTCTACTGCCGCCCTGTCTGTTTATCCACTTCCTCCTGTCTTTTTATTTCATCTCTCATCTCCCGTCATCCCTCTCTCTCTCTCTCTTTCTCTCTCTCCCTCTCGCTCTCTCTCTCGCGCTGGTCTGGCACTGTTCCCTGTCCCTGCAGACATGGACGACAGACAGAGAGGTTTAAAGTTGGAGGAAGAGTGGAGGTGATGCCAAGATAAAGACGAAAGGGGGAGAGAGAGGGAGAGAAGTAAAGAGAGAGGGAGAGAGAGAGAGGAAGGGAGAAAGAGAGAGAGGCCCATTCATGCAGAGAGAGTTTGTTAGAGTGAGGGAGAAGCTAGCGAAGGTCCGTGTTTAACAAATTACCACTGAGAGGAGAGGAGGGGAGGGTGAGGGAGGAGAGGAGGAGGGAGAGGAAGGGGGAGGAGGAGGGGGTTGGTGGAGGAGAAGAGAGGAGGAGGGAGAGGAGAGGAGGAGAGAGAGGAAGGGGGAGGAGGAGGGGTTGGTGGAGGAGAAGAGAGGAGGAGAGGAGGAGAGAGAGGAGAGGAGGAGAGAGAGGAGAGGAAAGGGAGGAGGAGGGGGTTGGTGGAGGAGAGGAGGAGGGAGAAGAGAGAGGAGGAGGGGGTTGGTGGAGGAGAGGAGAGACGTGATAGGCAGAGATAGAGATAGATAGACAGACAGGGAGAGAGAACGAGTGCAGATTGCTCACAGCGAGAGATGTTCCCTTAGCGCTCCAAACGCACCGGCCGACACACACACACACACACACACACACGCATTCACACACACACACACACACACACACACACATTCCACACACACACACACGCACACACACGCACACACACACACACACACACACACATTCACTCACACACGCACACACACACCTACACACACACACACACACACACACACACACACACAGGCCAGCACTCTCACATACACCCACCCGCCCGCCCTCGAGATGGGCATCCTGCTGCTCCCACCATCATACACGATCCTCTCCTGCCCAGACCAAATATGCCAGACCAGTGCCCAGTCACTGCTCCCTGCTGTCCACCTCCCCTCCCACACAGCAACCTCCCCACCCCACCTCCCTCCTTTCTCTCCCTCTCTCCCTCCTTTCTCTCTCTCTCCTTGTCTATCTTACCTTCTCTCTCTCTCCTTCTCTCTCTCTCTCTCCTCTATCTCACCTTTTCTCTCTCTCCTTCCCTCTCTCCTTTTCTCTCTCTC